>NC_133663.1:620832-920832 GCF_037893015.1 Macrotis lagotis | reverse complement strand
TACCTGTGTTTGTGCAGACCCAGACTGTCTTGAGGCCTGGACCCCTTCCCTTTTGAGCCCTGATCCTCCCTGTGCATGTATCCCTTAGGTTACTGAGGGAGCAGGGAGCAGGGACTCCTACCATATGGGAGCCACCAAGAGTCTCCTTTCATTGACTCTGATGGCTCCACTAGAAGGAAGGTCCAGGAAATCTTCCCCATTTTCTGATGTGAGAGAATAGACTCTTTCCAAACTACATAAACCATTTCCCTTCCCAGGCTCTGTCTGTCTGGAGGGAGCCCAGGAGCTGCAGCCTCAAACAGCAGACCTGGAGCCCTCTTTGGTCAAGGACAGAGCAGAGGAGGTCTCCTTCCTTCCTCCACTCCTGTCCTAAAGCTCCAGTTAGATGTCAGCCCTCCGAAATGATGCAGATAGAAGAACCTCTTCAACCTGGCTAGGCTCCTCTGGCAAGTATGGAGGTCTCCTCTGACCTGAGACAAGCAGGACTCCTCAGGGATTGCCTCCTCAGCCCTTGGTTCTGGCCCAGGGCCTTCTTAGCCCCTGGATCTGATTCTGGCTGGGGATTGCAGGCAGAGGAAATGATCAAGGCTGATTTCTGGGGATGGACTAAAAAGATCCCTTGGGTGGAGTGAAGGTCCCTGGTCATCTCTTCAGCCTCCAGCAGATGACTGGTCTGGAGCCTGACTCCAGAGTGCACCTGGCCCAAGAGGATCAAGGCTTGCTCCCATGAGAAACCAATTTCCTGTTTCCTACCCAGTGTCCATGGCTGGCAAGCCTCTCTAGATGTGCTGGAGAACAAACCAAAATGCCTCCCCCTGTCCGGGCTTGTTGTAGAAGGCCAGAGAATAAAGTCAGCAAGCTGAAGAGATGGTGCTGCCTGTTCTGTGTATCATGGCTGCCCAACACGGGCTCACTTGCTTATCCTGGCTCCCCTGGGAGGGAACTGCCCCAGAACCTAGGCAGAGTAGTTTCAAGGAGAAGATCTAGACGGGGTTCAGGAAAGCTGGTCTGCCTCTCCTCCTCCTCACTGAGGTTCCTCGCCGCCTGTCCAGTACATGGTCCAAGGGCAGTTGTCCTGGATGCCTCTCCCAGTCTTCTAGCAACCTTTCCCCTTATCTTCATGCTTGGGAGCAGTCAGTGTGGAAGAGAGGAAAGGATTTTCACTGTCCCCCAAAGATCCTGGGCCTAGAGAAAATGGGAAGCCATTGGAGTTTACTGCCTAAGGGTGTAGGTTGGACTGTTGACTGGATGGAGGCTGGATTGGAGTGAGTGGGAAGAGGCAAACTTCTTATGCCTATACCCAGTGTCTATTATGCCAAGCTCTCTGCTAGACCTTGGCGGTATAAAGGCAGAAGTCCCCTCTGCCCTAAGACAGGTCACAGTATGATTGGAGAGCCATGAAAACACTTGGGGATGAACAGGATAAGACAGGATAATTGGAGACAAGCTCAGATGATGCCTAGGGAAGGCTTATTGCAGAAATTGAATTTTACTGAGATTTGAGGGCAACCAGGAGGAGAGGCTGGGGATGGCCAGGGAGAATGGTCAAAGCAGAGATCGGAAAGCTTGAGATCCCTGAAGTTTTGGAGGGAACGTAGAAGGCTTCCATCATTGAAGACTGGAAAAATAATCCAGGGCGTCCCAGGGTTTTCTATTCTGCAGGCAATGTGTGTTGAATGTGGAGGAATTGTGGTGGGGGCTGTCCTTTGGCAGCTGAGAGGACCAAGGATGGCAGGGAGGCAAAGATGAAGCAGGGGGTCCAATGAAGCAGTTTAGGGGACACAGTGGATGGGAGAGGGAGGAAGCTGAAAGGACTTAACTGGTAGGAAGAGCTAAAAACCATCTCCTGCTTGGCAGCTGGGCTTCCTGGGAGCCTGAGAATGATGCCCTGAGCCTTGGAAGAAGGAAGAAAGAGAACTGAGCTCCAAATAGGGTGGAGCAATAGACCTGCATTAGCTACAAGAGGACAGAGGCTCACAGCCCCTCAGTGGGGCCAGCCCCGTCTCCTGCCCTGGAGATCTTCCCTGTCCTCTTCTGCAGAGATCACCCCTAATGGATATGGAGAGTGACTGGCCCCCAAAGGCAGAGGCTCAGATGGCATTGAGGTCCCACCCAAGGGGTGGGAAAGGACAGTGTCCCAACCTTGTCAGCCACCCCTTTGGTCAATCTCACATCTGACTGCTTAGTCTCCTCTCCCCACCCCCACCCCCACTTCTAGCAAACTGTCACTGGTTCTACCAATCCATAGTGATCTCTTTGATTAGGGGAAGCTGTCATTGTCTCTTTCCCATTCAGAGCTGGAAACATTGGATCTTGGATCTCCAGACTTCAGACCCCTGGAGGCAAGGTGCAAGGCACTCTGGGGTTTCAAGTTTCCCAGCCCCCACCGGTGTGCTTCTCTGTCACAGGCAACTAGTTTACACAAATAGCTCACAGAAAAGATATTTACTGAAGTGGTGTAACCTGAAGAGTAGTTACCAAACATTCCCACTTTGCCACAAATACACACCTCAGTAGGGAGAGGGGACACACACCCTGTGGTGAAGAATATATTCAGGGACGAGGTAGTCAGCAAACAAGGCACTGGGCTAAGCCACAAGTTCCCTACCTTCAAAAAGCCTATTTTGGTGGGGATGAAATGTCAATCACACACTCTCAAGACATCTACAAAATGGGGGAAGGCTACCTTAGGGGGAAGACTGGGGGATAAGGATGTCCCCCACCCCCAGAAGGCAGTGTGGGTGCTGATTCTTGAAGAACCCAGGAGGAGAGGTGAGAGAGCAGCCCATTTCAGATGGAGTGGACAGCATGAAAATGAACCATCTAGAGAGGAGTAAGACTTAAAAATCCTGGAAAGGTAGGAGGAGGCCAAGTCACAAAGAGCTTTCAAATCCAAACAGGATTTTCCAGGAAGCTTTGATAGCCACCACTGGCATATTCTGAGAAGGGGGATGGGGTTTCACTACTGGACCCACACGTCAGAAGTACTGTCTTGGCAGGCATGGATGGAGAAAGACCCCTAGGAGAGGGGGATGAGACCACAGCTGGGGTGAAGGGAGAAATCACAACCTCTGAAGCCAAGATTTCAAACCAGGGTGACTTTCCCTCTAGGGAAAGGCAGGTCCAAAACAAGCTTCCCCCTTCTTACAGCATCATCCCATTGCTTCCCCTGGATCCAGAGGCCCCCCTGGACCAGTGACTCAGTAGGAGTCTGGGAAGCTCAACTCCTGATCAGAGCTAGCTCTCTCCTTGGGGCTGATGAAGCGGTTTCCTGCCTCCTGCTTTGACTCAGTTGAACATTGTCTCCTGCCCTCTTCCTCTGAACAAGAGCTGCCGAGGCAATGGGTGAAATTCCACCTCCTTTCCCTGCTTCCCTACATAGGTGTAGGAACCATTTCAAAGGATTGTTCTTTTTGGACTCAGCAGAGCTTGTGGTCCTCAGAGAAAGCACCTAGCTAAACTTCCCTAGAGAGCTGGCTGTACTCTTGGGACCCTCCAGAGTCATGGATGACTCTTTGTCTCCAATGTAGATTTCATTTGGTGCCTCTATGAACCTTGAGAGTGTGGGGTCCCAGAAGAAAACTTCTGGAAATATTGCAATGATCTTTCCATGACCCTGACCATTATATTCCCTTCCTAGAGCCTGGTCACCACAGGAGCCCCACCTGACATCACTCCAGCTCTAGTCCCTTGCCCTTAGAGCTGCTGTCATTACATAGTCAGAGATCTAAGTAGGGTCTTAAAGGCTCATCCGGCAGGTGAGGAGGTCTGCCTCATTCTGCCACTTTCCCTAAGGTGATGAGCACTGAGTATTCTGAACCATAGAAGTTCAGCCCAGGACTCTCTGCATTCAGAAAGTTGATCCAGGTTTGCCCTAATCCTACTGTGGTCTCTTGGAGCTACAGGCCCCATGCTGTGCCCTATGCCATCCTGTACCACCCATACCACACCTCTCCTCAGACAGGGGCTTTTGGAGGAGCTCAGAAAACACCCATTTCAGGAAAGTTGTGGGAGACGGTTCTTCCTAACAGGTTATCTTCACTGATGTCCTGTTAGTCTGATTGCCTCCTGAGGGAGGGAGCAGGAGAGTTCAGGTGCCCGGGGCCATGAGAATCTCCACATTCACTCAGAGATCAGGGGGCAGGACCAGGTGTGGCCAGCCAGCTCCTAGCCTGCTCTGGTGCTCTGCCTCCACTTAGTCTCTCTAATTGTTGCTCTCTTTCTCCCAGCAGCCACTTTATTGGGGGGAGGGAGAGGCAAGGGGAGCAGCTTTTGAAATCTCCCTTGGGACAAAACTTGGCTCTCTGTCAAAGACCACCTTTCATCTCTGATGTGTTGTCCCCAATACTAAGACCCAGAACCTTCCCCAGGGATGCCTCCTGACTCCCTCCAATGCCTCCTTCTAGGCCCATATCCTTTCCCAAGGATTCTGGCCCTCAGACAGGGCCTGAGGAAATGAGATGAAAAGGAGACAATTCCATATTAGAGGAGAGGAGATGCCACCTCTTTCCAATTGGAAAAAGCATTGCTTGTGGTCAAGATTTCTGGCAAACCAAAGGGCAATAAAAATGTGCATCCCCTTTGATCCAGCAATACCTCTACTGGGTCTGTACCCTAAAAGAGATGATGAAAAAGGGTAAAAACATCACTTGTACAAAAATATTCATAGCAGCCTGTTGGTGGTGGCAAAGAATTGGAAATTGAGTGAATGTCCATCAATTGGGGTATGGCTGAACAAACTGTATATGTATATGTATGTCATGTATATGTATATGTATGTTCTTTTAGAAACCAGGAGGGATGGGAATTCAGAGAAGTCTAGAGGGATTTGCATGAACTGATGCTGAGTGAGATGAACAGAACTAGAAGAACATTGTATACCCTAACAGCAACATGGGGGTGATGGTCAACCCTGATGGACTCACTCATTCCATCAGTGCAACAATTAGGGACAATTTTAGGAGATCTTTGATGAAGAATCCCATCTGTCGCCAGAGAAGGAACTATGGAGTTTAAACAAAGACCAAAGATTTTTACCTTCAATTTTAAAAAAAGTCATCTTATGTACTAAATAATTTTGCTATCTCTAATATTTTATTTCTTCTTCATGGATATGATTTCTCTCTCAACACATTCAATTTTGATCAACACATAGCATGGAAACAATGCAAAGATGATCAGACTGCCTTCTGTGGGGGATGGGAGAGGGAAGGGAGGAGGAAGAAAAATTGTAAAATTCAAAACCTTACCAAAAATGATGGGTAGGAACTACTATTGTAGATAATTGGAAAACAAAATATTTTTATAATGATTTATATAAAGATTTCTGTCAAAGCAAGGCCTAGTGGGAGCTGCTGTTTGCTGGGATACTGGGATCGGGGAGTTCTGTTGGCTAGTGCCCATCCCTTCCCAGGACCTTCCTTTCCCTCCATGTCCTTCCTCATCTCCACATTTGCCCCAGTCCCCCAGGCCTCAGTTTCATTCCTCTGAACCCCTCTGAGACCTCTTCCCTCCAATGCTCACTGACCTTTCCAGAGACATCAGTTCTCTCAGAACCTCCTACTCTCCCTATGACAGCTCAGAGTCTATGAATGCCTTAACTCTTTGGGCAATTTGCTTGCATTGAAACTTGAGGTCCACTAAGACCCCCTAGATCTTTTAGGAAGGATGCATGCTTGAGATGTGGAGTTTTTCAGATTTTTTTTTACTTCACATTCATTCCATGAAAATTTCATCTTATTAGATTCAGCTGGATGTTCTGGCCTGTTGAGGACATTCCATCTCCTGGTCAGGCTTCTGACCCTGGGCAGGTCTCAACTAGAGTTCTGTGTTCAGGGCAGCTGGGTCCGAGAAGGACCTAGAATATCTAGACAAGAGGCCAAGGACTGGGCAGGATTAGCCCTGAGTAAATAGAGAAGATCAGGACTGGGGTAGAGGGGAGGAAAGATAGTATCTATCCCAGCTGCATGTGGGGAGATTGATTGGACCTGCCTTCCTTGGTCCCAGAGCGCCCTTGGTCCCCCAGAGTGGGGGGAGGGACAGGGCTGGAGAGTCAGCAAGGAGGAAGAACATCTCCAGGTGCTACACCACAGTCCCATGTGAAGCTCCCGAGAGTCTTTGGTCTTGGGGAGCTCCCGTTCTAAGCAGGGACAGTTCTTTCCAAGTCTGTCTGGTTAGAAGAGTCAAGACAGGTGGCCCAGGAATAAAAGTTTAATAACCATCTCTCCAGAGGAAAGGCATTGGAAGCTCTCAAGCTGAATTGTCTCATGAACATTCTTTCCACTTCGGTCCATTGTCTAGACTCCAGACGATAACAAAACAGCCTGGATATGAGGGGCTGGGGGAGACAAGACCCTCTCAGACCAGCTCAGGACCTGTTCACTTGGCCCTCACTCATATGAGACCAGGTGGAGGGACCTCTGTCCCTCCCTTGCTCTCTGTCTGGTGGAGCTAGTGGGTGACCTGGCCCAACCCTGCCCTCCCGCAGTGAGGACAGGGCTTGCAGTCATGGCCCAGTTGGTTTTGTAGTGCGGCAGGCTGCCCAACAAGGAGGGGCTGGTTGGGGTAATGACAGGCCGGAGGGGTACTTGTGGCTTACCACTCAGCATTTTTAGCTTCAGAACAGTCCAATTTATCATCGTACTAGAGTGCCTTGGGGAAGCCTCCAGCTGCTGGCTCTCCCTAGTGACATCCCCAGGCTCAGTGGGTCCTGAGGGGCCCCTGGGGAGTACCTCCAGGCCTCCCCGCTGTTCCTTGAATAAGCCCCTCTATCTCTCAGTTCAGGCATTCTGTTTGTCCCCTGGGATCCTTTCTATCCTCTGCTCTGATCACAGACCAGTTCCAGGTAGAACCCTTCCCCCATTCTCCAGGAAACCTTGCCCACCCTCTCTTCCTTCTGGGGTCTTCTCTCCCCTCATTATTCTCTGTCCTGTAAAGAGTTTGCTTTGTCTATTTGTTTGCCTTAGATTGTAAGCTTGAAGGCAGGGCCTGTCTCAGACTCTGTGTCCCTAGCACATAGGCTGCCACATGGGAGATGCTTAATCAGTGCTGACTGCTTGATGCCCCTTGGGGAGCAGGCAGCAAGCCCCATTTGGCAAGGCTGAGCCAGACTGCCCAAGGCCTAGAGGGGGCTGAACCCTTGCCTGTTACAGATCCTTGGGCATTTTGGCCTTGGGGCCAAGAAGCCTGTATTCAAATCCTGACTCTGTGTGACTAGAAGCAAGGGTCTTCCCCTCCTTGTTAAAGGAGGGGCTTGGCCTCAATGGCCTGGAAAGTCCCTGCTAGTCCTAACTCTAGCGTTCCTTTTAGGGTAAGAGGGGATGACCTAGGAGTTACAGACCTCCCTTTGTCTGAGGTGTGCCTGAGGCCCAATCACTGAAGAGCTTCCCAAGGCCAGGAGCTCCACGGGGTCTGGGGAGCCAAGGCAGCAGTCTTTTGCCCCCCCCCCCCGCCCCACTCGTGGGCCTGCCAATTTGTTTAAACAAATCAGAAAGATAAAATGTTTTTGATGTAACTGTTTTTAGCTTCACCCATCCTCTGACCTGGGGCTTTAAGGGGACCTTGGTAGAACTGACACTATTTTCAGGGTACACAGTTGATACTTAATAAATGCTTGTTGATGGATTGATCTTGAGTCAGCATGGTTTAGTCCATAGAATGCTCATTTCACATAGACTCAGTGAAGGTTGGCTTCAGGAAACCCTGGTCCAAGTCCCCCTCTCTGACCAAAGCTGGCAAGTCATTCGCCTCTGAGTTGGCCCAGACATTGACTCAAGGGGCATAAGTGATAGAGCAGGTGGGAGTCCCCCATCTCCCATCTTGGGATTAGCCACGGACCTGTGTGATGCTCACCTTCCGGCAGGCCTGCCTGCTCTGAGAGGCCGGCTCCAAGAGGCAGTGGCGGCTTCTCCATCTCCATCTCCATAAGTTGTAGTGGCTTCATTCCAATGGTAGCTCCTGGAAGGCAGACCACCCCATTTCTGTCGCTATCTCTTGGACATGCAGCCTGTTCTGGCACACTGTAGGAGTTTACTACATGCTCATTGTGGTTTGCTGATCACACCATCTTATCGATGGGGAAATCAGAAGTACGAGGGAAGCTGCTGATCACAGCATTATAAGGAGCCCAGGGCTGATATTATCAAGGTAAACCTTCATTCCCTGGAGGTCACCCAGGTCACACAGACAGGAAGGAACCCAGCTGGGAATAACCAAGGAACCATTGGACACAAGAGGTCTCAGAGACAAAAGAACCCTTCAGATCAAATAAGAAAGGTTTGGGGGTGAAGGAGGCTTCTCTCTACCCCTCCTCCCTGAGTTGGGGGTGGGGCAGGCTCTGGGTCTCCCTTCCAAAGCAATTATAGTCAACCTTGTCTCACCCACAAGGCTCCCAAGGGTCTAATCTGATGTTTGTCCTTCATTCTCAAAAAAGACCATGACCTCAGGGAGGTGATACCATGACAACCATGTGAATTGGATTTGATGGGGGGGGGGGGGCTGTGCTAAGTCCCCAGCTTCACTTTCTCCTCCAGAGTGGTCAGATATGAATCAGGATGACTGAAGATAACCTTGGGTGGATTAAGTGACTTGTCCAGGGTCACACAGTTAGTGTCAAGTGAATGAGGCTGGATTTGAACTCTGATTCTTCTGACTCCAAAGCCAGTGTATCATATAGCTACCCTAAAGGAAGGAGAAGTGTATTCTGTCTCTGTAATGTTTGTCCTTCATTTTCTTTCTTTTTTTTTAGTTTTTTTCAAGGCAAATGGGGTTAAGTGGCTTGCCCAAGGCCATACAGCTAGGTAATTATTAAGTGTCTGAAGCTGGATTTGAACTCAGGTACTCCTGACTCCGTGGCCAGTGCTCTATCCACTGTGCCACCTAGCTGCACCTGTCCTTCATTTTCAAAGAAGACTATGACATCTGGGAGGCAATGCCATGACAAGCATGTGAATTGGATTTGAGTGAGGGCAGCTAGGTGGCGCAGTGGATAGAGCTCTGGCCTTGGATTCAGGAGTTTGAATCCAGCCTCAGACACTTGCCACTTACTAGCTGTGTGACCTTGGGCAAGTCTGATTGCCTTGCATCCAGGACCATCTCCAGTCACCCTGATTCCCGTCTGGCCCCTGGATCCACATGGTTCTGGAGGAGCAAGTGAGGCTGGTGACTTACCACAGCATCCCAAGGGTCTATGCAACATCAAACCCATGGGAGGTAACTTTTTTCCCTCCTTAGCCTTCCTGGAAGGTGGGGCTCTTCTGAGCAACCTGGGAGGGCTGGACACAAGCCACAGGACAAGCAGTCGATGTCCCTGAGGAAGACCTGGGTGGTCCTGGAGGTGGCACTCCAACCCCTGGCCCCGATTCTGCCTAATTTCCTCCAGCTTTCTTCCTTTGAGAGAACTGCAGCTGACAGTCGGTCACACTGTAATTTGCCTCAAACATTGATCTTCATTATTGAAGGACAAGAACCTACAAACCAACCAAGGGTGAAATGGAATCAGTGTTTCTTGGGGGAGGAGGGAGAAGGTACAAAGATGCAAGATCCTAAAACCAGGGCCTAAAATTTTCAAGGTATTGGTCGAGCTCCAAGGTCAGTTCCAAGTCCCTGGTCCATGACTGTGAGCTCTCTCAGGATGCCCATCCTGTGTCTCTGAGGGTCCCTTGGCCATCTCCTTTTCCCTGTCCCTTTCACACACCCGGCTGGACTTGGCAGATGACTAAATGTGGCCATTCCTGGCCCTAGCAAGTAGAAGTACCTTCAGCTTTCTTCTTTGTATATCACAAAGTACAAGGATAACTAGCATGTTTGGGGAACTCAGCCCCTCCCATAAGCTAGGAGAAGGGAGGGGAGCAATGTCCAGAAACCAACAAAGCCAACCGTCCCCTGGTCAGTCTTCAGGTCTTGCCCTAGCCAGGGTTTTCTGGGATGAAAGGGGTAGTGTCTGAGGAGGAGGGCACACCCCACCTTGAGTATTGTTGGCTTTTGTGAGAGAAGTTTACTTCAGGTGCATTTATGGTAGTTCTTTTGACCCCAAGAGTACCCTCCCAGCATCTTTGACAGTCAAGGCTCCTGTGCAGTGAATCACAGTAATGACTGGGACAGAGATCATTCTGGGAAGAATTCCATGATGTGACTGCTGGAAAGGAGGAGGGGAAGTGTGGCAACAGTCACCATCTCCACCTGGCATGATGGGGGCTGAAGGCAGCTCATCCCTTACCCACACACCTTTGCAATTTGGTTAAGTAGAGTCTTTGAGAATATTTGAAAGAACTCAGGGTTTGATAAGAATTAAAAACAAAATTTTGGATCATTTCTCAAATAAGAGTTTGGAGGAGATGAGGGAGCAGAAAAGGTCTCCTGTGGAATGTGGAATTTTAGGTGAGTTTTAAAGGAAGCCAGAAGAGTAGATGGGAGAACATTCCAAATTTCCCTGAAGACTCCTGGAGAAAATGTAGAGACACAGTGGAACTTGTGGGGATGACAGCCTGGAGACCGGAGTCATTGGGTTGTAGACTCTACAAATGGAGTCCAGTACATGAACACCAGGAGGAAACAGGTGTGGAGGGTTTTGAATGCTAAGTTTATATTTGCTCCTGGAGGTTACTATCCTTGGACTTCCTTCCCCTTTATAAAGCCAGGGACCTTCGTTCATTGAGGCTGAATGCTCAACTTCCAGTTTCTGGTTCCTTGGATTCCAGATCCCTTTAGGACAAAGACCTTAAAATTACCAAGACTTGGCTAGCCTTTTCTGCTGGCTATCATTGGTGTTTTCCCATTCACTGTTAGTTTCTCAGGCTGTTGACCTGGTTAAATGGAATTGGGTCATTGGTAACTTCCAGCTAACAGTGGGAGAATTGTATGGAAATGGGGGCTCAATCCTTTAAACCATTGGCAAAAATCAGGTCAGAATTCAACATAAAGGCCTGGGATCCTCCTCCATGGGAGGCCTCCTTTCAATTTGGTGTCAGACCATAAGTGCAGTCAATTAAATCCAAATCTGCCTAATTGTATCATGGACCAGTCTACTTCTTTCCAGCTTTTCTCCAGCATGAGACATGCAAGAAAATTTCTATCTATAGTTCACTAATTTTACTTCAGGTTTAAAACTTTATTTTAATAAAAAATATGCTTCATCTTCTCTGACTTCTCTTATTAATCACTACCTTCTTACCTAGATGATCACTGCCAGAAATCAAAGCCTAGCTCCCTGACTATAATCTGTTGATTCCTTTCACATTCCTTTTTGAAAAATCAAGACAACCAGTTCTGATACCATATGACTTCATTCTCATCTAATCTGTATTTCTTTATCTTCTCCATGAAAACCGTATCAGATACTTTTCTAAAATCCAACTAAATGATGAACACAGAATTCTTCTCATCTGCCAATTTAGTAATCCTATCAAAAAATAACCTCCCAGTCCCCTAATTGTGCTGGCAAACTGGGTCCTCAGAGAGAAGCCGCCTACTATTTTCCTCGGGGTTCTAGGGGGTAACCTTGAGGGGTTATGACTTCTAAACAATTTTGCTTATAAGAGCTCAGTCAATAAATTTTTGTCCTTCATCACTGAACTGCTGAGAGGAGCTAAGTCCATCATCACATAATGTTACTGTTAATGTGTCCAATGGATCTGTTCACTTCATAGAGTTGACAAGTGGGTTCTTCCTTGTTCTTCAGATAGCATTTTTTTTTTTATATATATCTAAATCATGTACCCTTGGTGTTTGTCTTGGAAGTCAATGTGATATTTTGGTCTTTGCCTAGTTTCTGCTAGGCTAATTTCCAGCTTTCCCTACAGTTTTTGTCAAATGGTGAATTCTTGTCCAATAGATTGGATATTTGAGCTTATTAAGCACAAGACTATGATATTCATTTGCTTCAGTTTATGTCGCATCTAACCTGTTCTACTGATCAACCTTTGATTATAGCTTTGTAATACAGTTTGAAGTCTTACAACTATAACCTCTGAATTCACATTTTTTCATTAATTTTTACCTTGATATTTTTGTCCTTTTTTTACTCAAGATTAATTTTTTATTTTTATAGATCTCTAAAGGAATTCCTTGGTAGCTTGGTATGGCATAATTTAAGGAGTATTGTCATTTTCACCATATTGACTTGGTCTACTCATGAACCATTCATATTTTTTCTATTATTTACATATGTATTGATATCTGTAAACAGTTTTTATAATCATGTTCACATAATCATGTCTATCTTGGCAGACAGACATCCAAATATTTTATATTATTTCTAGTTATTTTAACTGGAATTTTCCCCCTATATCTTCCTGCTTGGTTTTGTTGGCCATATGCAGAAATGCTGACAATTTCTGTGAGTTTGTTTTTATCTTGCAACTCTGCTGAAGTTAATTGTTTCACACATTTTTTAGTTGACACTCCAGAATTCTCTAAGTAAAGCATCATATTACTTGCAAAAAGCAATGATGTTGTTTCTTCTTTGCTTATGCATACTGCTTCAATTTCTTTTCCTTTTCTTATTGCTAGAACTAGCACTACACAGAATGGAAGTGGTGATAATGGAGATCCTGGCTTTATTCTCAATCTTACTGGGAAAGTCTCTAGTTTCTCTCCATTACTGATAATGGTTGCTCTTGATTTTGGATAGACACTACTTATCATTTAAAGGAATACTCCAATTATTCCTGTACTTTCTAGTTGGTTTTATTAAATTGGAATGGATTATGTTTCATCAAAAAGTTTGTTCTTTATCAGTTGATGTAATTATATGATTTTTGTTATGATAAATTATATTCATAGTTTTTCTAATATTGAATCAGTTCTGCATTCCTAACATAAATATGGCATGATCTTGTTATAGAATCTTTGTGGTATTTGGCTCTCGTCTTTTTACTTAGATTTCATTGAAATGAAGGATGCTGATCTATAGTTTTCTTTATTTTTACTCTACTTGATTTAGGTATCAATATTATATTTGTGTCATAGAAAGCTTTTGCTAGAATCTCTTCTCTTCAAGCAGTTTATATAATATTGGAATTGTTCTTTAAAAATTTGAAAGAATTATCTTACAAATAGATTTAGTGCTTTTTTTCCCCTCAGTGAAGTCATTTGTGACTTGTTTAATTTCTTTTTCTAAGATAGGATAATTTGTTCATTCTGTTCATCTGAGCAATTTATATTTTTTCAAATATTTTTCCACTTCATTTAGATGGCCAGTTTTACTGGCATATTTTTGGACAAAATAACTCCAAATATTTTGTTTCATTTTTATTGGTTGTCAATCCATCTTTTAAATTTTTAATACTGGTAATTTATTTTTACTCTTTCTTATCAAAAATATCAGATTAGCCAATAGTTAAACTAATTTGTTGCTGTAGTTTTAAAAGCATCTCTTACTTTTATCTATTAATTCAATTTAAAAAAATTCAATATTGTTAACCTCTCCTTTGATTTGACAAGATTTGTTTTGGTGTTAAATTAGGGATTTTTAATTTTTTGATTTCCTAATTTTTGTATTTACAAGGCCAATTCATTGATCTGTGCTTTCTTTTTGTTTAGACATGTAAAATTTCCCTTAAGTACTGGATTAGCTGTATTCTACAAATTTTGATATGTTTTTTCATTGTTGTCATCTTTAATGAAGCTCTAGGTTGTTTCAATAATTTGTTCTTAAACTCACCCATTCCTAATGATTATTTTTGTTTCTAGTTAATTACTAATCTTTGCTTCAAATGTTCTTTTTGGAATATAATTTTTATAGTGTTATGTTTGGTAACAGATGCATCTAATAGATCTGCTTTTCAGTACTTAATTGTGAGGGTTTCATGCTCTAATTCATGGTCAATTTTTTTTAAGTTATGCAAAACACATTTGAAAACTAGACATACTCCTTTCAATTCCTGTTTAGTATTCTCCAGAGATCTATCCCATCTAACTATTGTAAAATTCTAATCACATACCCACTAGTAGACTGCTGGGTGGTCCTGTAGATTCAGGGGGCCTAAATCCTTCTTTAATCTAGAACCCCTGCCCTGCTTACCCCACTGCAGACTTAGGTGCTAGGTTGAAGGACTGACTGAGTCACTGCTGCTCTGATCTGGGACTCAGAGCCCCAGAAGGATGTTTGCTTCTTCTAGACAGGTTCCTTGCTCCATATATAGCTAGGGTCTATTCTGGATCTGTGACTTGGATGTGGGTAACCCAAGTGCCCATAGATTTCTCTGTCTCTCCCCCTAATCCACCATGACCTGGAAAAAATGATTCACTGTGACTTTCTTGGTTTTCCTGATCAGAATTCGCTCTGAAATCTTTTCTAGATCTTTATTGAGATGGTGTACTGAGCAAGATAGGCCTGAAGTGCTTCCTCTCTCTCTCCTGATGCCCTTGACTCTGCCTCTGTCCCAGGCTCACTGAAGAATGAACCCAGAGAGGTGAGAGGGATGGGAATGTCCTGGCACCTTCAGGATAAGCTGGCTTTACCCAGTGGGCATCATCCAGTCTTTCCCAGAGTTAGTAGGCAAATCTTATCTCTTCCCTGGGATGGCCAGGGTCCTAAAGGTGCTGTCACTGCACTTCCCACTGCGGATCCATCCCCCCCCACATGAAGCCTCCAGGGTGTTCTGAACGGTGACTTCCCAGAGTTTGGTAAGTGACTGCTCAGTGAGGGATCTGTGCCAGCACCTAGAAACCACAGAAGCCCCCTTAGTGTTATCTGTCTAGACTACTGTCCAGAGATCTCGGGATGAGAGTAAGATCTACAAATGAATGTGTAACAGAAAGCTTTAGAATTCCAAGATTGGGGGGCAAGGGGGAAGAGAAAGGGAATGGACTGTCCTGGTACCCCACCCCATCCTGCGACAGCTGGTGTCATCCAGAGCAGAGCAAAGCTGTTCTCTGAGTCCATCTGGCCAGGGTCCTGCACACTTGGACTTGGGTGAGAGGCTCCCACGCGGCAGACCTGGCAGCACATCGGGGTTCCTTGGCTCACGTTGCACAGAGCCGACATTCCAGGCCCCTCCCGTGAAGCCACAAGTGGAGCTTCAGAGCCAGAAAGCTGAGGGTCTCGCCCTCACAAAAGCCGCAGGAGCTGCCTCCTCACCTGTGGCTGTGGCTGCCCTGGGCCGAGTCAGCAGCCACTCCCTCTCACGTCGAGGCTGTGGGGCAAGCCACTGGAACAAGTTGGATTTGGAAAGGCAGCTTACCTGCTCAGCACACCCCTTCCAAAATAGAATCCCAACGAATAGCTCAGCCTTTAATTTCCTCTGGCCTAACCATCAGTGATGACTGTGATCGGCCCAGCCTCGAGTTATAATTATAGAGCTAGAAGGCAAAACTGCCGACTTTGTCCTGGCTCGTTATAAATATCACGTAACCCGTCTTCTCTTCTCTATGATTTACTGTATTGCAAGCAGACTGTCAGAGAGCCAGTCCCCATCTGGCCCAGTGCTCTGCAGCAAGAGACTTGAAGCCCCAGCATGGAAGCCCCAGGTCTGCAGCTCTGAGCAGAACTGACCTGGGGATGGAGAGGTATGGTCAGAAGGTCTGGCCTGGAGTGCTGTTGTGTAGCCCACAATGACTTGGTCTTGGATGCTTCACTTGCCCCTTGGCTGAGATGGGTATACAGTGGAAAGTCCCAAGTAGCTAGCTTCCAAAGCCATCTCCAGGGCCACCACCGTGAGCCACAGGTCACTGTGTGCTCCGAGCTTGGTCACTGTTGTTTCCCAAATATTCTTGGGTCTTCCTGTAGGACACTTGTGGTTTACTATCAGAACATAGGAGTAGAACATTCAAGTCCTGTGGTTTGTCTGCTGTAAGTAGCCAGTACAGTCTTTAGGACTCAGTTGGGGATCATTAAGGAAAGGACAGTTAAAAGGTCACATTGGGTAGGTGTGTCTGTGCCTGAGTATGTGGGGGGGGGGCATGGAAGGCATGGGTGTCGGGGGAAGTGTTGGAATGGTTTCCTTAAATTATTGGAAAAACTTTTCATCCAGTTTCTTAATTCAGGTTCCCCACCCTGTAGGGTCTCTGGCCCTGTGGGTTCTGTGGCCTTGGAAGCTGAGCCAGGGAAGCTGTCTATAAGATTCTTCCACATGATCTTTGAGGGCCTGCTCCAAACTCTTTATTTTGGAACTTCCCAATAGGCTGACTTCCTTTGGCCTTGGGCTAAGACCTAGGACAGGTACCTAGCCCTTGAACGGTGACTGGTCCTCCAGGGAAGGCCAGGTGACAGACAGCACACTCTGTATTCAGACTGGGCTCACACCCAGACCTCACGGATGCTACTACCTTAGGCATTCCCTGGGCAGCAATCACCTCTGCCAGAGGAGGAAGCTGAGATCTAGATGAGAAAGCAACCTGACCAAAACTGGTGACAAAGCCAGAATTCAAATGCAGGCCTCCAAAATTTCAAGAAGCGAATCAGGCCATACCTGTACTCAGATCCACCTTCTGATAACTCTGTCTCAGGCTCAACGGGGCAATCTGAAACTAGACACGAGGGCCCCTGGCCCTTGTAAGTGTAAGCTCCTGGGAGTCCCTCCTTGGCCAAGCATCCAGGTCCACACAGAACAGATTCAGTTAGATGCCTAGAGCACTAGAAATGGGGATGGAAGACCTGAATTCAAATCTCTCCTCAGACACTAGCTATCTGGTCTTACTAGCAGGATGCTGGGCAAATCCCTTAGCCTGCCCAAACCTCAGTTTCCTTCGGTAAAAGAAGACGTTAACAGTATGCACCTCCCAGGGTTGCCATAAAGATCAAATGAGATTATGTGGGTGAAGCTTCCTCCTAGGAGACAGAAGGCAGGAAGGAGCAACTGGGGACTGGGATTCCCTCATGCTTCATGGGAATTTTTTGAAAGATACCATTACCCTTTCCTTGCCCAAGGCTGAGCATTGTGTGTCCTCCACTCATCTGACAACAATTTCATCTTTCCTAAAGAGTGGCTCAAGTTCCAAAGAATGGCTCTGTTCTAACCAGACCTCTCTGGCACCCACATTTCTGTTGCCTGGTGGTTCAAGGTTCTTCTTTCTGCTTTTGAGGCCCAGTTTCAAACACCGGCTGGGGCCTCCCTTTGCCCCCCCCCCCCCAACAGAGCCTCAACCTAGGACCTTATTCCTGAAGGGGAAAAGAGGCAGTGTAAGGTCTCCGATGCAGCCTGGGGCGGCTGATTTCTATTCTCCATCACAGAACAAAGAGAAGAAATGAAATCTATCCCCAAATACTAAACAGTGACACAGTCCGAAGAGAGGGCAGAGACCACACCAAGAGAGAAACATGATACTTGAGCTCTGGAACCCCTCATAGCTAAGAAAGGTGGCCAGAAGAATACGGAAATGGAGGCCTTGGGGCTGAAGTCTACCACTCCCATCAAAGTGACCTAGGGCAAGTCATTTCCTCCATGCAGACCTCAGTTTCCCTGTCCCTAAGAAGGGGAGTTGGACTGAAAGATCATGAAGGTTCTTCCTAAGTCTACACTGACAATCCAAGCTGAAGCCTGAGATTGCTAAAGTCCCAGACTGTCTGGCTCTTGTCCTTGCTTGGGCAACTGCTGCCACCTGTTGTCCATTTTTAGTCATGACCCTTTAATAAAAGGCACTCCTGGCTACTGAGAGCAGGGACAAGGGCTCTCAGCAGGCCAGGATTAATGCCAGTGAGGTGAAGGTGGAGGCAGATTTAGACTTCATTCCTTGCCATGGGAACTGTCCAGTGTAGAGAGTGCTCCCCCCTCCCCTATTCCGAAGGATACTGAGCATTTTGGAAGGGGCTGTTGTGGGGCATCTGTGCAGAGCGGGTAGGGTGGCAGTGGTGCACAGGCCAGTCTGCCTGGCTTGGAAAGCATGTAAAGGGAGCTAAATGAGACTGGAAAGGCAGGCTGGAGTCAGACAATGGATGCCTCTGCCCACCAAAGGGAGGCATTTGCATTAGATCTGTAAGCCAGTAGGGGGCCATGAAGAGTTTTTGAGTGAGGAAATGAGACTGTCAAAGCTGTGCTTTGGAAAGAAGATTTGAGTCCTACCTGCTCACCTCCTTCCTTGGCACATGAGAGTCTGCTATGCCCAGGGATGATCCAGCCCTCCCCTGTTAAAGTTTAATAGGTCTCTCAAAACTATAATCCTGATTAAAAAAAAAAAGACTGATTTCTTTAGAGAGTCCTCAGCCTTCACATACCATTCACTTTGCCCTTAGGTAAGTGTTCATTGCAAACTCAGGAAGACAGGGATCAGGATGCTGGAAGATCTGTCATGCCAGGAAGAGACAATTCATCAGTCTTTGAGGAGCCCTTTGTGTAACCTTCATTGTCAGACCACAAAGGAGGTTAATAATTTTCCCTAGTCTCTGTTTTTGTATAAATATTTCCCCTCTTTCCCAGTTCAAGTATGGTCATTTCCTTAAGGGTGTCTACCTATAAGATGGTAGAGAATAAAACTTAAAATGTCTAATCTATGTTTTCTGCCAATTTTGTTTTAACCCTCTATTCTGAAGGTTTTTACAGCTTTAAAGTTCACCCTCCACACTGACCAATGCACCTTGGTCCGAAGAGGTATGCTTCTCCTCTTTCCTTTCCTGTGCTGTTACATCCTTCAACCCCGAAACTCCAGAAATTGATTCAGATTCTCCTAGCCACAATGCATCTTGATGATCCGGTGCATAAGAAGGTCAGCCCTTGTCTTTTTTCTCTGGGATGGTAATGACCTTGACAAAACTGCCAGAAGAACTTGAAGTGTGGGGCACTGAGCAGGCAGAAGGAAAGAGAGACTGCCCTTCCTGCTGGTCTGATTCTGGTCTCCTTAGTGGTCTTCTTTCCTAAGGAGCACAGGGAGTTCCTTGCATCCAGCCCCCAGCTTGTGTATTCTGGTGCCTGGTCTCTTAGGGATGTGTCCAGCCTACTGCGGTTGCACTAACTGTAGTCATGTTGGCATGCTAGGCAGTTTAGCTCAAAAAAGGGCCTCACTGTCTGGTATCTTCACCTGGCAGGTGAAGAATTTTCCTAAGACGATTTAAATGGAAGGGATTCCGTTTCCTGGCATGATGCTGGTAGACTGTCCAGGTTTTCCAGGTACACAACAATGAGGTCAGCACAATAACTTTGTAGACCTTCAGTTTAGTAGTCAGTCTAATGCTCTTCTCTCCCAAACTTTTTTCCCAAGCTTCACAAATACTGAGCAACCACTAGCTATTCATGCATTAACCTTATCATTTATGTGAACCTCCCTGGAAAGGACACTGCCAAGGTAAGTGAACTTATCCACAGAATTCAAAACTTCTCCATTAGCTGTCATCAATGTTTCCACATGTGAATGTGGTGGTGCTGGCTGATGGAGCCCCTGGGTTTTCTTGGTGTTGTTAGGCCAATATTAGTACAAACAATAGAGAATCGATCTATATTTTGTTGTATCTCAACTTTGGAGGCTATGTTGAATGGATGCACGATCATTTGCGAACAGAACATTATGCCCAGTACTCCTTTTAGTCTTGGTTCGTAGCTTTTTCAAGTTGAAGAATATACTGGCGGTGCAGTAGCTGACCTTGGGGCTCTGTTCATTCTCAGTGGGGCTGTTTGATAATATGACTAAAAACAACATATTAATCTGGGACTCTTCCCCAAAGGGCAATAAGACTGTTCATTCTGTTTGATCCAACAATACTGATACTTGATCTGTATCCCACAGAAATAATAAAAATAGGAAAAGTTTCTCATGTTCCAAAATATTAATAGCAGATCTTTTTTCAGTGCAAAGAATTGGAAATTGAGATGCACAATTGGGGAATGACTGAACAAGAGATGGCATATGAATGCTATGGAGTATTGTTTCTGTAAGAAACCATGAGTGTCTGGACTCTAGAGAAGCACAGAAAGTCTTTAAGGAACTGACACTGAATGAAATGAGCAGAACCAGAAGGACATTGTGAGCTGACCAACTCTGAAGGATACACTCCTCTTAACAGTTCACAGATCAAGAGAACTGCTATGGACAATGCCATCTACATCCAGAGAAAAACCTAGGGACTCTGAATGCACAGCAAAGCATAAGATGTTCACTTTTTAAAAAATTTATTTTATGTTTTTTCCTACCTTTACCATGACTTTTTCATTCCCCTTAGTTCTAATTTCTCTTTTACAACATGACTAATATGGAAATTAAGTGCAGCTAGGTGGAGCAGTGGAGTATTGGCTTTGGAGACAGGAGGACAGAGTTTGAATCCAGCTTCAGACACTTGACATTTAACTGTGTGACTTTGGACAAGTCACTTAACTCTGATTGCCTCACATCCAGAGTCATCTCCAGTCATCCTGATTCATCTCTGGCCACTGGACCCAGATGGCTCTGGAGGAGAAAGTGAGAGTGATGACTGAGCACAGCACCCCTCACTCAAATCTAGTTCAAGAGCTTGTCATGGCACCACCTCCCTCATGTCATGGACTTCTTCAAGAACAAAGGATAAACATCAAAATGGAAATATGTTAAATACAATTGCCATGTACATTTTTTACCAGATTGTTCACTGCCATGGGGAGGGGGGAGGGAAGGGAGAGTGGTAGAAAAATGTGAAATTCATAAATTGGCAAATGGATGAAAGTTGAAACCTACCTTGCATGTAATTGGAAAAAGAAAATAAAATTTCAATTAAAAAAACAAAATAGCATGCTAAAAAGCATGGGAGCAAGGACACAGTCTGTTTCACTCTGTTGGCAACTGTGAAATTGTGAAAGCTTTGTTCACTATCCAGAACCCAGGCATGTATGCCATCATGAGTTTGACATACAACACTGATGAACTTCTCCAGACAACCAAATTTTGACATAATTTTCCATAAGCCCTCATGATTAACACAGTCAAAGGCTTTGGCCAGATCTACAAGTGTTGCATAGAGACCTCTGTTCTGTTCCTGGCATTTTTTCTGGAGTTGTCAGGCAACAAACACCATATCATCTGTTCCTTGACCCTTTCTGAAGCCATACTTGCTCTCAGGGAAGTGACCATCTTCCAGATGAAGAATCAATCTAGTGAGAAGGACTCTGGCAAAAATCTGGTGGTTTTTTTGTTTTGTTTTTTTGTGTAGCAAGGTAATGAGGTTAAGTGATTTGCCCAAGTTAGCTAGGTAATTATTGTCTGAGGTCAAATTTGAACTCAGGTCCTCCTGAATCCAAGACCATCCACTGCACCACCAATCTGCCCCAAGAATCTTAGCAGCAAGAATCTTAACAGCAATGACTAAAAGAGAAACAGTCCTGTGATTATCACAGGACAATCTATTCCATTTACCTTTATAGAGGTAGTCAATGGAGGCATCCTTGAATTCTTGGGGGATAACCTCTTCATGCCTTGTGACCTGGAAAATTTCAATCAGCTCTTATATGAGTTATTGCCCACCCCCTTATAAATATCAGCTAAACTAGAATCAGCACCAGGTGCTCTGCCACTTGAAAGGAGCCTAATGATATTCAGTTGAAACTCCAGCTAGGGACTGATTGACTTCAACTTGAAGTCAGTGGTGAATGGGTTCTGCATTGATTGATGGTCAACCCATTTCTTTAGGATCATGTCCCTTTTACTGATCACTGTGGTTCCATCAGCACTGAGATGCAACTTATGTACTTGGCCCATAAATACCCTTCAGAGGATCATAAAAACACTTTGGATTGTTATTATGTGCATAAAATTGAATTTCCTCTGTATTCTTTCTGAGCCAAGAGTCTTGAATCTCTCTAAGCTTCACTTGTACTTTACTTTGATGGAATTAAATGCTGCCTTCTTAGAAATAGATGAATTATCCACCTGGTAAACCCTGTGGAGTTCCCATTTTTCATTTAGCAGCTTCTGTATTTCCTATCATTTTCATCAACCCTGTCTTGATATTTGCAAGTATTCTGACCCAGATGAGCAAATGCAGTGCTGTGCACCAGATCTCTGAGAGCTGCCCACTTCTTTTCTGCTCTACTGTTGCCAACAGTGTGTGGGTTCAACTTTCCCCACAAATTAGCAACAAACTGTTCTGTTCATAGAAGCACTCTAATCTCTTGACATTATTTCTTCCGGAAGTCACTTTGCCTTTGGGTTGCCCCTTCAGTTGAATATTTAGCTTGGAGAGTAGGAATCTATGATCAGTTCAGCACTCTGCACCAATACATCCTTCATTTGTCTTTGTCACCCTCACATCCTGTCTGTTCTTATAATCACATAGTCTATTAGATGCCAATGTTTGCCTCAAGGGTGCATCCAAGAAGTTTTATTGCATTTAGGCAAATGGAAGACAGTGTTTGTGATGTGGCCATGAGATGCACAAGTCTTCGGTATAAGGTGACCATTGCTGTTGTTTGCAATTCCATTCCTCCCAAGGATTCCCTGTCATGTCTGATGGTCTGAGTCTGCTCTAGCATTAGAGTCACCCAGAATTATGAGCTTATCCTCTTTCAGAATGTGGATGATGAGGGTCTCCAGGTCTTCCATCATGGTACTGTTGATGGTGATGTATTTTCCCGGAAGTCATAATCTCATTGTCACGAGCCTTTTGTTCACTTGGTTTGGTAGGCAGACAAGCTTGTTGGCTAGATCAGTCTTGATTACAAAACCTGTCCCTGCTTCATGGCTCCCCTTCACTGTGGCCACTGGAACGGTCCCACTGGGGATCATTCTCTCCTCCTGGATCTTTCAGGATACTTACAGCGCCTGGTTCTCCCCCTACCTCTCTGACTTCTCCTTTGCTGGATCCTCTTTCAGATTATGCCCTCTAATCACAGGTGTCCCTCAGATTCTGTCCTGGATCCTCTTCTCACTCTATGGTACTTCACTTAATGATCTCATCATGGATTTAATTTAATCACCTCACACTTGGATCATTGCAATAGCTGCTGGGGAGCGGGGGAGGGAGAGATCCCCAAGTTATTTCCCTCTTCAACCCATTTTCCATTCAGCCTCTAACATAATTTTCCTAATGCTCAAGTCTGACCTGTCACGCCCCTACTCAAAAAACTCCTGTGGCTCTCTGACACCTCTGAGATCCAATACAAAGTGCTCTGCTTGACATTCAAAGCCCTTTATCACCTGCCCCATGCCCACTTTTCCAAGGTTTTTGCATCTTACTTCCCACAATGTACTCTTTGATCCACTGACACAAGGTCACTAGGACTCCTGCCTGTCTAGGAACAAGACTCTTCCTCTCTCAGCTCTAGGTATCCCAGACTATTCCTCATGCCTGGAATTCTTTCTTTAATCTGGCTGCTCATCTCCCTGACTTTCTTTAAGCCCGACTAAAACTCTACCTTCCACCAGAAACGTTACACACACACACACACACACACACACACACACACACACACACACACACACACAGTTTGATTTGTATCTGTATTGTTGTCTCCCCCCATAAGATGGTAAACCCTTTGAGATCAGGGACTTCGGCTTGGGGATTAGCACACACAGGAGCTGATGTTTCATGTTTTCATTGAATGAATAACTTTTAGTTACTGGCTTTGATTAGCCTGTGAGGTTTCACAAGGGAGACAGTGAGAAAAGTCTTGAGGTGTTTGTAGGTACAGTCCAAAATCCAGAATTAGCCCTGCAGTTCCCCCTTCACAGCTCCACGATGGCCTAGGACTCATACATAGCTCAAGGAAATGTCTCTTCTGGTTATCCAGCAATCTTTCCTCCAAGACCAGGTACCTTTTGGTTACTAGCATAGTTTCCCAGTGGAAAGCTATGTGAAAATGTGGGAACAAGTCACCAAAGGTCTAGTCAATGGCTATTCTGGTTTGCCTCTCATTGATTTCAGCAGTAGGTATCTTCCTTGCTTGGCTAGTTCGAGTTTCAGAACCTGAGGCCCAGAGGCCCCTGGGCTTAATTTCATCTTGTTGGAGCACTAGATATTGGAACCTGGACTGGTAAACAGATTCTTCTTCTTCCCCCCATTCTTTTTTTTTTTTTTTGCTAGGTTTTTGCAAGGCAATGGGGTTAAGTGGCTTGCCCAAGGCCACACAGCTGGGTAATTATTAAGTTGAACTCAGGTCCTCCTGACTCCAGGGCTGATGCTCTATTCACTGTGCCATCTTTTTTCCCCCCGATCTTGACCAACATTGAGAAGTTACTTTGTGAGGGGTAAGTCATTTTACTTGTGCCTGACTCTTTGTGTCCTCATTTGATGTTCTTTAGGCAAAGATACTGTGGGGGTTGGAGGGGTTGCCATGTCCTTCTCCAGATCATTTTATAGATGAGGAAACTGAGGCAAAGAGGGTGAAATGATTTGCCCCAGGGGCACATTGCTGGTAAGTGTCTGAGCTTATATTTGAACTCAGGTCTTCCTGACTCTAGGCCCAGGGTGTCTTCACTGAGTGCCACCTAGCTGCTGATTATGAGGGAAGCTGCCTTATTTCACCACCACAGAATAGGGAGAGACTTGTCTGTGTCTGTGTTGAACCCCCAGCAGACCACTTCGAGAATTCATGTGTGAGGTGATAAGGAGCCAGTGTGGTGACAGTATTAGAGGATAGAAGGGGGAGATTATTTGAGAGAGGCAGCAAAGGTGAAAAGGACAGGTAGTGGCAACTAATTAGATTTGGGGGTGAGAGGAGGGAGTTGAGGAGGACCCCTAGATCCTGTCAAAAGTTATGATTTCATATTGATTAATATGCTTTGGATAATAAAGTTGATACAAATAACTTCGTTTCTAGAGATTCTTCTGGGTCTGGGAAAACAGTGAAAACAGGCATCAATCCTGATCTGTACTTGCCTAGGCTGTGTATCAGTATAACCTGTTCTCTACCCTAAGCCCCAAATTATACCATCAACCCCCTTTTTCACAGGACTCCTATTTGGATGGTCACAGTGATGGAATTGCATTGTCCCGAATAGTGAGGGCTTGTCCTGGGAAGCTCACACTGCTCCATGGTCCACCTCCTCTACCGAGGAGTACGTATAGACTAGTGGGCTCCCCAAACCGAGATGGGGCTCTAAGGAGTGGAGTAAGCTCGTGATTTGCAAATGGTTCCTGACAAGGAAAGTAATAAACTGCTGCGTGGCCCCCTCGTCTCAGTCTGTCGAGCCCCGCTTAGAGCTGCCTCAGCAAAACGGACTCGGGTAAACTTTGCGAGTCTGGGTGACTGGGAAGCTGGTGGTGTCTGCCCCAGGTAAAGTCAGGAGGGCAGGCCTTGGACGGAGCTCAACTGTGGGGCACGTGGAGTAAGGAGTCCGCGAGACATTCCTTGGAAGGCGGCCAAGGGACAGTGGGAGGCCTCAAAACCCCCCCAACAATGCCAAGCGAGGCAGAGGGCCCGAGGGGGCGTCCCTGGGCAGCAGAGAGCAGACTCAAGGGTCACCTCGTGGCTGGGGGGCTTCTCTAATAAGGCCCCGATGGCAAGGTGACAGTGAGCCCTGTCGCCCCTCCCAGCGATACTAGACGTTACTTTGTATCCGTTCAGGGTCGCTTCCCGCCCCTCCCCCGCCGTCGATACTTTGTATCGCTTTCCAGACCTCGTTTCCGGCCTGTTACTTTGTATCCCAGCTCGTTTCCCAGTGTCAGCGTGGCCCCGCCCCGCCGCGCCCCTACGAACTAAGCCTCCCCGCCGCCCGCGCTAGGCCCAAGGCCCCACCCCACCGGGGGTCCCGCGCCCCGGGCCCGCCTCGGCCACGCCTCCCGCGCCCCTCTCCTTGAAGACCCGCCCTCTCCCACAAGGCGCCGGGGCACGCAGGCGCGCTGGGGCGGCGGCGGCGGCACCTGGGGGCTCGCGAGGCGGCCGGCGCTGCGGCGGCAGCGGGGCGGGGGCTCGCTCATGGCCGCCACCGGCGTCGTCATGGAGACCTCGGGTGAGTGCTCGCCTGCGGGCGGCCGGCGGGGCGGGGCGGGAGCGGGCCCGGGCCCGCGCGTCTCTGAGCTCCGGTCTGTCCCGTAGACGACGCCGGGAACCGGCTGCGCTTCCAACTGGAACTGGAGTTCGTGCAATGCCTGGCCAACCCCAACTACCTGAACTGTGAGTCCCGAGGCACGCGGTACCTGGGAAGGGGGGGCTGAGGCAGCGGTCGGGGGGGGGGACCAAAGTGTTGGGTCCTCCTCAGCCCAAGAGGCCAGCTGCCCCCAAGTTCGCTGTGCCAACCCTCCCCCCAGACCGCGACTTCCACTGGAGCCAGGGAGTTCTGTCCGGCCCGCTTTTTGGCCACCTCACCCATCTCCCCCTTCCTGTTCGGTTCTCTTCCCTGGCCGGGAATGGCAGTCCGGCCTAGCGCGTGCCCGGCCGGCCCCCGGAGGGCTTCTCTGGTCCAGGGGCCGACCGCCTTTCCTTGCCTTCCAGTCCTCGCCCAGAGAGGCTACTTCAAGGACAAGGCCTTTGTCAACTATTTGAAATACCTACTTTACTGGAAAGAGCCAGATTATGCAAAGTACCTGAAGTAAGTCTAAGCGCCTGGGTGGATTCTTTGTGCCCACATTTTGCCTTAGGAGGATGACAGGCCACTGAGGTCCTGGGGCTGCGGGAGGTTGTCATTGGAAAGAACCTGCCCTACAGTTGGTGCTTAATTAAGGCCTCTTCCTTTCCCTTCCCTCATCATCATGCCCCAAGGGATAACCTTTGGTTTGGTGTGCCCAGGGGCCTTCCCATCCCCCATGCAAATTCCTCAGGTTAGGGTTGCGCTGGGAAGGAAACAGAGGAATAGGGTCCCTTCCAGCAGCCAGGGGCTACCCTTCAACTGGTGCCCCAAGGACGAGGGCCTGAGCGCTGGGTCCCTCCCAGGTACCCCCAGTGCCTGCACATGTTGGAGCTGCTGCAGTACGAGCATTTCCGAAAGGAGCTGGTCAATGCCCAGTGTGCCAAGTTCATCGACGAACAACAGATCTTGCATTGGCAACACTACTCCAGGAAGCGGATGAGGCTGCAGCAGGCCCTGGCAGAGCAGCAGCAGCAGCAGCCTCAGCAGAACAGCGGGGGCAGCAGCGCCTCCTCTGCAGGAAAGTGAGGGGAGCCCCCCCCCTTCTCTGAGCCATTCATCCACATCTATTTCTGATTTCCAAACTGAAGCAAAGTAAAGCTCTTTGTCAGAAGAGGCCAGTGGCTGAGCTTGAGTCTGTCCCATTGATTGAGCCTCTAGACCCTTGCCAGGGACCATCTGAGGGCCCCAGAGCCCCTGAAGCCCTTTCAGCACAAGGAGAATGACTTGCCCAAACTCTCTGGGGTCTGGGGAGGCCCAGGGGCTAAAGGGCCTAGGGAAATCAGAGGGGGAAGGGTCTCAGCTCAGACTTGGGTCTCAGTTTACCATCACAGCAGTAATAAAGAAAAACATCTATTACAAGAAAGCCCTCCCACTGTTTACAAAGGGTGCTCTAGGGGCTGAGCGTTCAGTAGAGGTTTTCTAGACATTATTTTTGCTAATGATACTATTACACATCGATCACGAGATTCCTTTAAAATCAAGGCAGCGGGCGGCTGGCACGGGTTTCTTATTCGTCATCCTCACAAAAGAGCATCTCCACCAGATTGGCATTCTGGCACTCCGACTCCACCAGCTTCTGGGGCTGGAAGAGAAGTCGGGGTGAGCCAGAGTCACCTTGGGCCTCCCCGGGATCTGGCGGGAAGCAGCCAGCAATCCCAGCCTCCAAGGCCTCCCGAGGGAGGCCCCGCCCTCCACCCGCACCCTGGCCGGGGCAGAGGGCGAGCTGGGGGGGGTGCTGCCGGGCACTCACCGTCCCGTACTTGAGAAGGGTCGGCACGGCGGTCACGTTTAGCTGCTTCTTGAAGTCATTGTTGGGATCTTTCCAGCTGGCGGGCAGAGAGGGCGCAGCCCCTGAGCGAGGGGGCCCGGGGGCCCAGGAGCCCCGCCCCCCCCGCCCCGCAGCCCCCCCCCAGCACTTACTAGGGCCGGTCCCCGACCTGGCAGTAGATGAACACGGCCTTCTCGGGGATGTGCTTGAGGGCCTCCAGGACCACAGGCTCGGCTGCGGGGGGGAGAGGGGGTCACCGGCCTGCCCCAGGGCTCGCTGCAGCCGCCCCCCGCCCCCGCCCCAGGCCCCCGCTCACCCTGCACGCAGTCCGGGCACCAGCTGCGGCCCTCGGCGTCCTTGTCCCCCGTGAAGTAGACGAAGATGGTCTTGCCGCGGTGCTGCTCCAGCGCCCCGCAGAAGTCTCCGAAGCCCGACACGCGCACCTCCTCGGCAGGGGCCATACCGGGCTCCCAGCGCGCACACTCTGGCCCGGGCGGGCCGGCCGCCCGGGGGCGGGGCAACAGCCGCTTCCGGCGCTCCTCGCCCCGCCCCGCGAGGCCGGAAGGCCGGACCGGGGCCCGCCCCCCCCCGCGCCCCCCCCCGCGCCGCGTCTGCGCAGCCGCGCCGCCGGCCCGCTCCGGCTTCCGTCTGCGCCTCCCCGCCCGCTTCCCGGCAGCCCCCGCGCCGTCGTCCCGGTAACGAGCCGCCGGGCCGGCCGCGCGGGCTGAGCCGGGAGCGGGGGGGGGCAACTCGCGGCGACCCCCCCGGCAGCGAGGCGCCATGGGCCCCAGCGCCCCGCCCACCCAGGTACCCCGGGAGCTGGCGGGGGGAGGGGAGGGACGCGCCCCCACGGGCGGGCAGCGCACACGCGTGTGCAAGGGGGACTGCGCGGCCCCAAACTGGGCCCACGAGCGTGGCGGGCGCCCAGAGCGGAGCCACGGTCACGCGTGTGCGCCCCGAGCCGGCAGGGGTGCCCGGCGTGCCCGTGGGGCAGCCACGCGTGACCCCGCCCCGTCCCCGCCAGCTGCGCTTCAGCAGGAAGGTGCCCGCGTCGCCGGACCAGCTGGCCGTCAGGTACTCGGGGCCCCGGCCCATCGTCATCGAGAAGCTGCGGCCCCCGGGCAGGGCCAGCCCCCCGCGGCCCGCGGAGCCCCCCGGCCCCCCACGGGCCCCCGGGCGCCCCGGCCCCTTCGCGGTCCTGTCGGAAGAGAAGCTCCTCCTGGCGGTGCAGCTGGCCAAGAGGGACGTCAAGAGGGGGCAGCCGGGCGGGCCGGCGGGGGCCGCCCCCCGGGCCCAGGTGCGCCTCCTCCCCGGGCCTGGGCCCGGCTCCCCCCCCACGAGGGACCCCGGGCCGCGGCCTCTGCCCGCGCGCTCTCAGAGCCTGCCCGAGCTGCGGCGGCTGCGGAGGGAGCTGAGCACCTGCCTCCAGAGAATGGAAGGGCTGGCCCCCCAAGGTAGGGGCGCCCCGAAGCTGGCCCAGGGCGGGAGGGGGCCCCGAAGCTGGCCCAGGGAGGGAGGGGGCCCCCAAGCTGGCCCATGGGTGGGGAGGGGTGCCCCCAAACTGGTCTATGGGCAGGAGGTGTGCCCCCAAGCTGGCCCAGGGCGGGAGGGGGCCCCCAAGCTGGCCCATGGGTGGGGAGGGGTGCCCCCAAACTGGTCTATGGGCAGGAGGTGTGCCCCCAAGCTGGCCCAGGGCGGGAGGGGTCCCCAAGCTGGCCCAGGGCGGGAGGGGTCCCCCAAGCTGGCCCAGGGCGGGAGGGGGCCCCCAAGCTGGCCCAGGGCGGGAGGGGGCCCCCAAGATGGCCCATGGGTGGGGAGGGGTGCCCCCAAACTGGTCTATGGGCAGGAGGTGTGCCCCCAAGCTGGCCCAGGGCGGGAGGGGTCCCCAAGCTGGCCCAGGGCGGGAGGGGGCCCCCAAGCTGGCCCATGGGTGGGGAGGGGTGCCCCCAAACTGGCCTACGGGCGGGAGGGGTCCCCCAAGCTGGCCCGGCTTTTCCTTGCTCTTCAGAAGTCTTTTCATATTCTTGAAAAGGGAGTCAAAGGGAGAAATTCCAAAGTGCGTTGAGGTGCTCCTCCAGGGCCGCCCGAGGCCCAGGGTGCCTCCAGGGGTGCCCCTTTGGACCTCATGATGGACGGGCCTAGGGACCCCTTCTCCTCGCACTACAGCAGGAGCCTCTTCCTCTTGGGATGCCCTTCCCAGGGTTTGAGCACCGCCATTTCCAAGAGCAGCCAAGAAAGGGACCTCAGAGGGGAAAGGGAGCGCCTGGCTGGGGCAGGGCCCTAGCCCCCTCCTCCTAATACTTGGTTGGAACTTGGCCATGACAGCCTCGCAATCTGGGGCCTTGCCAGAGGTTCCGGAGTCCTCACACCCTCCTCTCATCCAACTGTGGAAAATCTTTTAGATCGACCAGAAGGAGGCCTGGACCCAAAAGAGGCTGAGCGTAGCAGAGTGCGTCAGCAGGAGCAGGCTGTCCGCACAGCCCGTGTGCTCTATGCGCTCCAGCAGCAGGTAGGGCCTGTTGGAGGCCTTCCCTGGGACTGGGGGGTACCCTTCCCTTGGTTCAAGGGCCCTTTTCTTTCTTCCTCTCTTCTCCCTTCTGTCCTGTGGCCTGCCCCTCCCCACTCAGGTCCACCTCCTCTGTCCCACAGGGGACAGGACAGGAAGGAGAATCCAGGGTGGGATTTGAACTTGGTCTTCCTCTGTCTCAATGTCTCCTCTGCCCTGAACTTTCTTAAGTTTTCATTTCTTTTTCATTACAAACTTCCTGCCACAGACGCAAACATCTCAATCTAGGAAGACCCAAGGCAGTTGGTGAGGCATGAACCCCTCTTTCCCTCAAGTCTTGACTCTGTGCTTTTGTTGTCTTCCTCATTAGATGAGAGAGGAGATTCAGGAAATGGCTTTGGAGTTTAGCAAGGCACCTCCAATATTAGATTGATGGGTAGCAGTGCAGTGAGAACCATGGAGAGGTGTTTTAGGGCAAGAGAATGCCCTGAGCAAAGGCATGGAGGTGGGAGAATGCCTGGTGTTCCAAGAGGACAGCCCCCATGGACTGAGGTCATGGGAAACTTGGAGCAGGAGAAACGCCTGCATAGGAGAAAGAAGCCTCCTCAGTTGGGGAGTGGGCAGGGCCAGGCTGAGTCCATCCTTTCTTTGGGACCTAACAATCCAGGGGAGTTGACTGGGGGTCCTGGTTTTGCACTCCTTAAAAAGGATTCTCTAGTCCTATTCTAAAGGAATGGCCTCCCCAGGTAAGGGACTTGATTGCTTTCTTCCTGGGCCAAATGCTCCTGGAATCACTTGGACCCTTGACTTCGGGAGGGACTCAGTGTTTGCTTGGGAGCCCCTCATTAGAGGCTCCATTTAGGGGTTGAGAATTTGAGGGTTGAAATGTCTCAGTGATCATGGCCAGGGGAGCTCATTCCTAGATCCCTGAGCTGTCCTTTTGGAGTGGAGAAACCAAGTCACCTCAGTGAGGTCACAAGACCAAGCATGCCCATTGGAATTACTGGGGAAGAGGTTTATTTCCTGGCCAGGTGACTTGGGGGGCCACTGATTTCCCAAGAGGACAAGTCACAGGCTCCAACCCTCCTTGAGCAGGTTCTCCTGCCCCAGAGCAGCATCTGAGGGTGTAGTCCTCACCGAATCCAGCATTTTTTACCACAAGAATGTTAGGAAGAAACCAACTCCGGGAAGGAAAGCAAAACAGTAGTTAGCTTGAGAGTTTGTTGTGCAGTCCCACCTGGGGGGTTTCTTGCCTCTTCTCTGCCTTGTTTTGCTATCCTGGTTCCAGATGGGAATACCTGGCTCCCTGGCTCTCTCCACCAGCGTGTTTGTATGGCCCACCTCTTTAGGTGATTCTGCCACTTGGGGTTGTTCATGGCTCTGCCACACTGGGCACAGGATCTGACCAAGGCAGGGGTCCTGATGCTCTGTGTCTGCATTCTGGTGGCTTGGTAGCAACAACAAAGTTCATGTGGGTAGAGGTTGCCTTCCCCAAGAAACTGAAACCTCTTGGGGATTGGTTGGCATCTGACCTGGAAACCTGGAAGATCAAGGATGGCCACGACCTTCCCAAGGAAACGGTGGTGACCGAGCTGAGGCCAGTAGGGAGCAGCCTGGGCAAAGGCACATGGATGGGAGGTGGACCCACATGGAGGCTGGTGTGACTGGAACATAGAGAGAATGGTTTCCAGAAAGATGGTGAGAAGCCTTTTGGAGGGACTTTAAATACCACGCAAAGGAGCAGACCCCTTTGGCCCCTGTTGAGCACAGACTGCATGCAGGAAGGCCATTACTGTTGTGTGGTCAGAGGGCAGTGGTTCTGTGCTCAGCCTCGCCAGAGGAGGCCATGGCAGGATCTCTCTGGACACAGAATAGGAAGAGGGGGCCTGGCCCTCCTGGTGGGTATTAAACAGGCTGTCCCCCCCAGCCTTCGTTAGGCCCCTGGGGGCTGCCCCCTAACACTGGCCCACCAGGGCCTGAAGGTTCCTGGACCAGCCCTGCTGTTCAGATGAATCTAAAATTGGCACAAGGCAAACAAACGAGGGAGCAAAGGTGGAATTTGAGAAGAACCTGGATAAACACTTGGGCTCTGACCTCCCAGGAAGCCTGTGATGGCCCAGTGGAACCCAGGAAATCCCAGCAACATGCCTTGCAGTGACCATCTTCTAAAGGAGACCTCGGGAGGCATTCCCAGCACCCATTCTGAGGCTTTTGTCCCAGAGATGTGGGGAGAGAAGTTGAGCCTGTGCAGGAGCTCTGTCTGAGCATGGTGGCTGCCAGAGAGGCCACCGGGGGTGTGTCTCAGGGCCAGTGAGGAGCAGATCCTGGCCTTGTAGCACCTTTTCTCCTGGAAACCTGCAGAGGTTCACAAGTCCCTAGAACAGGCACTTGAGTTTAGGATGGGCAACCTTGCTGGTCTCTGAGCCCTGGCTCCCCGATGTGTAAGAGAAGCTGGGGCTAAACCCCTGCCCCCTATTCTCACTTCCCCCACTTGTCCCTCACAGCCGACCCAGTGATTAGTGGCAGCCCCGCTCACCTGGACTTGTCCTGGGACCCCCATCCTTGACACTCTTGGGGCCCAATCTACTCCCTCATTTTTGTTCTTTTCTAATGAATAGGTAAAAGAAATCCAGGAGGAGCTGGATAAATTCAGTCCCTGTAGAATCAAGCACACTAAGAAGGTAAGCCGAGGGGCTCAGCCTAGGGCCTGGGGTCAGGAGCCCTGGTGGGGGGATGGGGCAGGCCTCCCTGCCGTGTCTGTAGCCCGCCTCTCCCGTTCTCACCAGTCCAGGGCCATGTCTCGGTTGGCTGCTGCTCACCGAGGAGCCATCCGTGCCTTGCAGATGTTTGTCAATCAATTCCCAGACTCGGGGGAGCCAGCAGTCTCTGAGCGATACCGAGAGCTGGGCAGTCTTATTCGGCAGCTTTCCCTTTGCTCCGCCAGACTGGACACTGATCCTTCTGTCCCTGATGTGGTCCTTGATCTCCTGCAGCAGATCGAGGTATGGCTGTGGGGGGGAGGGGATGGGCACACATCCTCGAATGTGCCAGCCAACCTCAGATGGCTTTGCCAAAATTGAAGCTCCTCTTTAGGCCTTGCTGATGGAATAGAAGCTTCTCGAGGGCAGCCTAGCACCTGAAATACACTGCTGAGGGCTGTCTTGTGTCCTCTGTGTGTCCACATGATGGTGGCAATGGGGACACAGGCCAGATTCCCCCTTCAGAGGCCCAACTGACTTTCATCTCTCAGAACTGGGTGCCTGTCTGATAGACTTTAGATCCCCACGGGCGGTCCTTGTCTGGCTGTACCCCCTCACCCCCTTCCATATTTTTCTATAAATCACCCCCAGGCAGCTCACTAGCAAACTGGAGGCCCCCCTGACTCCGCCCATACTTCTTGCATTCCAGGCATTTCTTGGGCCCTATCTGTAGCCTTTCCTTCTAGATTTTGTTGGACCTACCTCCCTTTCCTTAAATCTCTCCCTAATGAGGCTACCTTTTCCTCTAGGCCTTGTTGGTAATCTGCCCCAACACCTGTAGCCACCCTGTATCTCTGCATGGCCCTTGGGCTCTTGGCTGATCAGGGAAGCCAGGGCCTGGTAGACACTGTGCCAACCCAGACTGGGCTGTGCTGGGGGGTGGGGGTGGCAGGGTATGCTTGGAAAGCACTATTCAGAGGAAACCAAAATTAATTTGAGAATTTTTTGGTCATGGAGCTGGAGAAGATTTGGGAGAAGACTGTGGCCTGTCCCCCCAAATCCCTCAGGAGTGAGTTGTTGTCAGCCACCAATGGGCCATATTCAGGGTAGTTTGCTTGTCATAGTAATCCCCTTTGTGAAACCTGATGGTGGGAGACCAGGCACAACCCCCAAGGCAGGTAGGTGAGCAAGGGTGCCCAGGCCTGTTGGTGGCACCATGAACCCCTTGGTGGTCACCTGGTGTAGATGCACCATTTGGGATGCTGCTTCTGTTGGCTACAAAAAATTCCTATAAAATGCTAATAAGGGGTGGTTGAAATTTTGCTATGTTGTTGTCTATAAAAATTATCATATTCTGTTGCTTAAGAGCATTGCTGTGTAGGAAGCAGATGGTTAAGAGGCTGTTTAATAACTGGAGAAGAGCCCTGACTTTTCACTGTTTTTACAGACTTTTTGGATGAATTGAAGAATCCCCTTTGCCAGGGGCTTCTCTAGGGTCTTTTCCTGGACCTTTAAGTGTGTCCTGAACCTTAAGCCTCATGTTTCCTGGCAGGAACTAGATTCCCTCCTGGAAAGGAAGCAGTCACTTGGAAAGCTAAAGAAAGCCTTCCCTGGAGTTGGCCGCCAGTCCCCGCCGAATTTCCCAGTGGCCATGGAGAGGTCATTTAGCATGTCCCCAGTGAGAGAAAGGAAGCCCCCCGTGGCAAAGGAGAAACTTCCCCAGGAAGGGAGGCGGCCTAATGGGAGGAAGCCCCTGGAGGGTAAGTGTTTTGCTCAGCCTCCTGGGGGCCAACCTTCCCTGGCTTGGTCATTTGGCCAGCTTGAGTTTTACAGAGGTTTTCTCCAGAGGAGAAAGGGCCTCCCTTGCCCAGAGTTAGAGGGACTTTCCCTTAGCAGTGCCCCGAACCCGTGTTGGGCAGTGGGAAATCAGGGTCTTCCTCGGGCCCTCATCCGGGGACCGTGCCAAAGCCCCTTCTCCTGATGGCAAAGGTACAGAAAGCCTAGGTTACACGTTCATCTCTGCCCAGTGAACCTCCCTGACTTGGGCAGCATTCCATTGTCCAGGAGAGGCAGAGGTAGCAAGGTCACCATGTCCCTCCCTGTGCTTGGCTCCTCTGGGCCTCATGATGGAGGTCCACAGTTTAGGGACTTCCCATGGTTGTGGGGGGCTCTAGTGGGACTTCAGGGCTCAGGGGATGGATCTTTTGAGAGAGCAGGCTCCCCAAGACATATGTCCCTTCAGTGACAACAGAACAAAGACTCCTGCTCCCAGGTTGGCTTCAAGACAAGAAGGGATAGTTGCTCCAACATGCTAGCGCTAAACAGTGATAGGAAAGAATTCCCCGTGGGATATCTCAAATAGGTTGTCTATTCCAGCCCCCCACTTTACAGTTGAAGAAACTGAAGTGTGCCATGGGAGGAGCCAGCTTGAACCCTGGTTCCTGGCCTGTACCTCTGCTTAGACTGAGGAGACGTTAGTCCCTGTCAGCTCTGGCCTCTCCACCTTCAGATCTAAAAGGGGGTGGAGAGTGGGGCTAGACTTTAAGGCCCCCTTTTCTCCATCCTTGCTTATTTTATATCTCCATCTGTGGGCCCTGGACCTGACATAGAGGCTCATGAGGAAGCAGGCCCAATTCTAGCAGGTGCCAAACCCTTGGGGGCTCTGGGTGGGCAACCTCTCTCACCAGGGGTGGTATCTGCCCTCAGCCCCAGGGCAGGAAGGTCAGCCTGAGTTAAGAGATGGGGCTGGTCTGGGATTGTAGCCTGTAGCAGGTGAAGCTTGGAGAGAGGAGCCGCGTCCCCATCTCTAGGGCACAGCCCTTGGGCCTTCTTTCCTGAGCCTCCGGGTGAGGTTTAGAGGAGGTAGCACCCCCAGCTGTGAGTGAGAGAAGCCCCATGAAGAGGAGGGCAGTGCTATGGGCTTGCCCCCCCTGGACCACGAGGATGAGCATATTGGCCCTGGTTCCCTTGTGGGGTGCTCATGAGGGGTGGAGTGCTCATGATGGGGGGCCTCCTCCAGATGGATTGATTCTTCCTGTTTCTTTCTGCACCCTTGGACTAGATGAGCACCCATCTTTTGCAGTGAGTCCCCTGCGACAGCTATTGGGAGAGGGGCTGGAAGACCAACCTGCCACAGACCTTGCCTCCTCCGACCAAAACACTGCTATCAAAGGAGGGCCAAAAGCTGTGAAAAAGAGGCCACTGAGCGCTCCCAGGACCCTCCAAAGGCGCGGCATTGAGACGGCTGCCCAGTCCCAGCAAGTATGTACTGGCCTGAGGGTCTAGATGGGTGTTCAAAGGATCAGGGCAGTTCCAAAGGATCCAGTTGGGTTCCTTGAATGCTCCCCCTGCCAAAACGCTCCCCACGACCCAGGGTGCCAAAGACCCCAAGCCTCCTCAGTGCTTGGGGGAGTGTTCTGCACCCCTCGATTGGCAGGACCTCGGGAGTCTGTCCCAAGTCAGAATTCCCCAAGGAAGCGAGGCAGAATAATTGCCAGAGGCTTTGAGTTTGCTCAGCCGGGACTTGTTTGTCAAGATGGTGTTTCCTTAGTGTACTGTTATTTTTCATATAACAAGTCTCTCTTTTCTCTTTTTCACTCTTACCCCCCCCCCAATAGAAAAAGGAATCCCTTGTGATCCCTCTGCCCAGTCAGGATGTTGGGGGGCTACCCGCTTCATCCTGGCGCCTCTGAGGCTGCTTCTTCCCTAGGATTGTCACAAGACAGGGTGAGCAATGCGCCTCCTCCAGGTTGGCGTCCACAGCCTCCAAAGGTGGCACCTGGTGCCCCTGAGAGCAGAGGGGGCCTCCAAGGACCTTTGCCATCCTCCTCCCGCCTGAGATCCCAGGTGGCACCCAAAAGCCCTTGCCCTCAATGGGATTTGAGCAGTGGTAGATGTTGCCTCAAGCCATCTCATGGATTGGGCAGCAGGATACCCTGTGATGGCAGCCACCCAGGAAGGGGCCCATCTGGACTTTGAGCTTCATCCCTCCCTCAGAGCCTCATCCTCAGCCTCTCTCCTTCCTCGCCTCCCCTCCTAACCCACAGCTCCCCAGGAAGCTGCTTTCAGCTTCCACACCTTCCACTCAACAAGCATTAAGTGCCTACTGCATACCAGGCAAGAACCAAGATGTTGGGAGTACAAGAGAACAGGGAGAAAACTCCCTTTCTTTCCCCCTCCTCCCCTGGCAACTAGTCCCTGTTTGGATCGTGGTGATGATGTGAACCAGGGAGGACTTTAAGGGGAAGGTGGCAGCGGGGCAAGAGGGAGTCCCTGGGTGATGGGCAGCTGCTGCTGAAAGCAAATAAAAGATGACCTTTGTGGAGTGGCACCCCCAGGACCCCAGCCAGGCTGGGCTGTAGGAGGAGCCCCGCCTAAAGGGGTGGGGTTACGTCCTTGAAATGTCCTAGAAATTGTGCTTTTGATGATTGACCATGAGTTACAGTCATACCTGCCTTCACTGCCACCTTCCCCTGGAGTGTTGCTCTGATCCAACCAGGGCTGTGTTGTCTTGGGAACCCACTGCCTTCCTGTGCTGAGTCGTCCACATCCTGCCTGATCACCCACCGTCCCACGTCTGTCTCTTTCTCTCCCTCTTCCTGTCCTTGGCTGTCTGTCCCTCTCATCTGTCTGTCTCCACCTCCCTCTTTCTCTGACTCTGTCTTTGATCTCGCCTACTTTCTAGGCATCCATCTCTTGCTGCATTGTATGGTAGAAATCTCGACGCTCTCCCTTCCTCCTGTGGGGATTCCTTGCACAGGCTCCCCTCTCCCAGCTCCCACCTCCAGGCCTTTGCACAGGCTGTGCCCCTCTCTACCACATCTGGGGCCCAGGAGGCCTTAGAGGCTAAGGTTCTTCTGTTGGGGGCCCTGCAGGCCCCAGTGCAGGGGGGTGGAGAGGTGGGAGGGATTGGGATGGTGGAGACTCTGAAATCACCAGCCAGAGTTCCCTACAGGGATTCCATAAAGCGGACAGGCTGAGACCCTGCCCAGCGCGGGGCAAGGACTGCGGCAGGTTCCAAAGGACAACCGTGTCATTCAGATTAAAGAAGAGCCACCCTCCCATGAGGGACCAACGCATACCATGGATCCCACCAAACCCCACCTCCCCGCCAGCCTCCCCGAAATGGTGCGTGTAAAGGGCTGAGCCCTGCCCTGGTAGAGCCCCGCCAGGTGGTCACCACCCCCATGCTGGCACCTGCCTGCCCCACTTGTCCTGGTGGTCCCTCTGCAAGACCTGTCCCAACCCTTCTGGGGAGGGGTCTTCTCCTCTCTGCCTGTGAGGGTTCACTGGTGGACTTTAGCTGTGAGGCCCGACCGAGTCATGGGATATGGGAGGGATGGGGACGAAGACTCGACCTTCTGCCCTTACAGCGTCACTTGGGGCAAGGTGATAGCCGGCCCCAAAGATGCCAGAAGAGAAGCGTCTCTCCAACAGGAGGAGGCTCAGGAGGAAAGGCCCTGCAGAGCCCCCATTGAGCACGAGGCTCTCAGGTAGGGCCCGACTCACCCCTCCCCACACTTGGGCCCCTGGGCTGCCCACCCCCTCTACTCCCCCTCCCCCAGTTCGGGCTTCTCAAAGTGTTCTTCTGTGTAGGCAGCTGACCTGGCGTGGGTCAAAGAACAGCATAGGGGGGGCCCAGCCCCAAAGGAGGGGGAAGCGAAGGAGCTGCCTTCCGATGCCCCTGGCACCTTCGCTGCAGATGAGGTGAATGGAGAGCTAGCCAAGTGCCCCGGGGACCTCCAGGGCTTTGGGGGAAGCCCCCCCGCCCCAAGTTGGGCGATTGCTAGGCCTTGGTCCCCCCCCCCCCCCGGAAATGTTGACTCAAGCCCCAAGGGCCCAAGTGTGTCTGTAGGACCTCAGAGAGGGGCATCCACCCCCTCTGGGCTCTGGATGGTGGGGCAGCCCCATCCCTCATCTGGCTCCTGCCCACTGCCCAGCAGACTGACAGATGCCCTCATCTCCTAGGCTGGCCTGGCTGGATGCAGAGAGTGCCCGGAGGATGAAGGAGCTGGATGAGCTGAAGGCCCAGGAGCTGACCAACATCCAGAGGCTGAGGTGAGGGGGTGGGCATAGCCATGGGCACATGTGTGCTCACTCAGCGCACCCATACGTGCTCACAGACTCATAGACTCAGACACACACTCTTGATGTGTCCATCATGTTCACAGGCTTCCACACGCATCTGTGTCTGTATGTGGTATTTCTATAACAATAGACAGTGGGTCTTGCAGCAGGTACCAAGGACTGGAGGGATGGTGGGGGGGGGGGGGCTGACCTGTGCCGAGCTGGAGGCAGCCCTCGTTTCCCCTCCTATGGTCTGTGAGCTAGTAGCTGCTCCGGGGGCTGGGAATCCAAAGAGGGGTGAACCCCAGTTCTTTTGTTTCCAACCAGCGCGTCCACGACCCAGCTGGTAGACAAGGTGGAGAAGGAGGTCCTGGAACGCCTGAAGCCCCTTTTAGACCAAGTGAAGGTAATGTTGCCTGCCCATATCCGTTGCCGAGTCCTGCGTCCATTGTCTGTGAAGGAGGCCGGCCTTTCTAGAACTTGGGGTGCCTCTGGCCGACTTGACTGGGGCCTGACATTAAGAACCCCTGTGAGGACCCCACCCAAGGAAGCCCCTTCCCCTTGGGGCTGTTGAGCAGGCGAGATACTCTGGGTTCCTCCAGCTGGCCCTTCCCTCTCTACGTGCCCCCTGACTGGCATTTGGACCTGATGCTCCCTGGAAATGGGCCTCTTGAGGGTCCCAGGTTTTCTCTAGCCTGGTCCCTGCATAGCTGGGGTTGCGGAAGGAGGCATTAGCTTTCCTATCAGCCCTCATAATTTACAGACAAGGAAACTGAGGCATAGAAGTATTAAGACACTCAGGATCGTGATGCAGTGGTGCCTAGAGCTTCAGCCTGCTCTCAGGAGCTCCTCCTACATACTGGGCACCGTGCTCAAAGCTGCCCCTCACCCTCCAGGAGCTTCCAGTCTAAACTGGGGGAGACGAGGCACCAGCTTCATGCAGGACAAGGGGGGACATTTGGGACAAAGGAGCAGCAGGAGGGAGATCTCTGGGCAGGGGACGACCTGCTCAGAGTTGAGAGGAGCAGGCCGGAGGATGTGCCAGCTCTAGCTTGAGAAGGGCTTGGCATGCCAAACAGAGAAGTGATACAGGGTTGACCCTGTGCTTTAGGAACCTCCCTTTGGTGGTTGAGCAGAGGGGGAAAGAGAACTGGGGCAGTCAGACCACCCCCCACCCGTCTGTCTCACAAATCATCAGCTGCCTGGCCACTGAGTGGCCCTGGACAAGTCACTTCACTTCTCTTGGTGTGCCTGGCAGGCTTGTTGAGAGGATCGATTGAGTTATTTATAAAGCACTGGCACTTCGTCTCCTGTCGCCAGCCAGCTCATGCTCCTTCCCGCCATGCTGGACAAGCACGCTGTCCAGTGGGGTTCGAGATTCACTAAGACCTGTCTTCTCTTGTAGGAAGTCAGTTCTTTGGAAAATGATGCTCATTTGGGGGATGATCCATCTGAACAGAAAGCCGTGGCACAGGCTCCAGAGAAAGTAAGTCTTCTGGGCAGGAGAGGGCAGAACCTTTCTTGGTGAATGGGAGGGCGGGTGGGGAAAGTGGTTCTGCTCCAGCACCAGCGAAGATCTCCTGGCTCTCCTCACTTGTCATTGGTCCCCGGAGGAAAGGAGTCTGCCCGAGGACCAGTCTGAGCCGGCCTGCTGGCTTCATGCCCAAGGCCTCTTCCCCAAGTGTCAACCTTAGGGCAGACAATGGGAAGGCCAGGGAGAGAACTGCACGCATCATCTTGTGCCCCCCAAACTCTGGGATCGTCCAGGATAACCTAGTCTTTTCTTCCTAACTGCTGGCCAGGAAGCAGCTCAGAGAGCCAGGCCAGAGGCTCTGAGCACTCTGTTTGCCGGGGGACTTCCTCTGACTGGGACGGTGACCTGGATGCTGCTGGGGAAGGCCCTCTCCCCTGGTGGGGCCTTTGAGGCCTGACCTGTCTGTCCCACAAGGTGGGAAGGAAGCTGGGACTTGGCCACAGACTGCAGATGTTTCACTGGGTCTGCATGGAGGGCCCTCCACTTCAGTGGCCTCTCTTTTGTATTCTGGTTTTGATCAGGTGGACTTTGCCACAGCCAGCTGTGGCCATTTATTTTGGGGGTCCATGGTGTCCAGTGCTTGTGCCTCCACCCAAAGGAGGTATTCCTTCTGGAGCCGGGCCAGAGCTGGGCTGTCTCATCCGAGCCCTGTCTTACTGAGGAGGAGGAGGGAAAGCTATTTAGCTCCCAAGAAGTACAGGGTAGAGGCAAGATTTGAACCTGGCACCTTGGGCTCCCAGTCCAGGCTCTCTGAGCTGCCAGATTCGTGCCTTTGGTAGTTCCATAATCTGTAGGATCTGTAGAGTCACAAGTAGAACTCCTGGGAGGCCCAACCTCTGCCTCTCAGCCACATACACATCTCTCCCCACCCCTAGGCTGGAGGCCATTCACCCTGGCTTCTTGGGCTGGAGCTGAGGAGGAGGAGTCTGGGGCAGAGGAGCAGCCCTCCCGCTGCTGTCTCAGAGTCCCTGGATGTCAGGGTTGCCTTTGTATGCTGTCCATCCACTCCTCTGTCTGGCACCCCTCCACCCTACCCTCTCTCATCTGCTCACGTCTGGCTCTCCCTCTGTCCCTCTGCCTGTCTCTCCATCTCCATGCTCTGACCCCCCCCCCCCCATTTCCCTCCTTCTTCCTCCCTCTCCTTCCCCCCAGTCCATTCACAGCCCTTCTTGGTGTCCCGCCCTACTTCATTCTCTGGGGAACCTGTTACTCCTGCAGGAGAACACAAGCTCCTCGGAGGTAAGGGCAATTTTATTTTTACCTTCTGGTCCCCTTGGTGGCCCAGCCCAGGGCTCTGAGCCTGAGATGTCCTTGCCATGATCCCTCCTGGATCTGCTGGAGCACCTGGGGCTGGGGGTTCTTAGAGAGGGAAGGACCCTGACCCAGGTGGGGAGGATTCTCCTCAGCAGAAACTGGAGTGGGAGGCCAATGGTGCTCCTCTCCAGGGGGCTTGGATGAGGGGATACAGAGATGGTATTGTGGGGAGATCATTGGTCTGGTCTCAGGAAGACTGAACCTCCTGGATAAGAGGTATCTGTGTTGGAAGAAGCAGCCCTGGTGTCCAGCTCAGCCAGCCCCTGTGTCCCCCCTCTTTTTTTTTAGATTTTTTTGCAAGGCAAATGGGGTTCATTGTTTGGCTCATGGTCATACAGCTAGGTAATTGTTAAATGTCTGAGACCAGATTTGAACTCAGGTTGTCCTGACTCCAGAACTGGTGCTCTATCCACTGTACCACCCAGCCACCCCCCGTGTCCCTCCTCTTACAGGCACCACACAGGGAGGAGCTCCCTGACCATTTTCCTGAGGATGGGACTTGCACTCAGGTCTCACAGTCCAAGGCTGTGGCCTTCCAGGAGGAGGGTGACCCCATTCTTTGGAGCATGATGCAGAGAATGGAGGAAATAGAGGTATGTGGTCTGGGGGTGGGGCAGGTTGGGGTTCTATTATGGCACCCACCCCAGAGAGTTCTGTGGAGGAACCTTGGGGGTTCCAGAGGAGCCCTGGCTTTGCTTTCTGACTCTATAAAGACAGGGCTGGTCCCTTTCTGGGACCCTCTTCAATTGAGGGGCTAAGCTGTTGTGCCCTTTGGGACCAAGGACCTGGGTTCAAATTGTGGTGCTCTCCCTTGTCCCCTGTAACATGGTGGGAGGGGAGGAGTCAACTCTTGATGTGACCTTAGGTGCCTTGAACTGAAATAGAAAAAAAGCCTGAGGCTCCCACCTCACAGAGTCATTGTGAGCAGGTCAAGTGAGGTCATGCCTGGGAAACACTTCTTCCCCAGAAACACACTGGTCTGGCCTAGAGGGGAACAGGGGATGTTCTGGTCAGAGCTAGGAGCTTTTGGGGGGCTATTTAAACTTCTTGGATCAGTGTCTGGGTGACTGCCTGGCCTGGTGTCTGTCTGTCTGACTGACTGCCTGACTGGTCAGGTGTCTATATCTATGACTGCCTGGCCCAGTGCCTGTCTGTCTGTCTGTCTATCTGTCCTGTTTGTCTATCTAACTGGCCAGCCTTCTGGCCAGGTTGGGTTTGTTTGGTTGTTTGGGTTTTTCTCTGTTCCTTGTGGTCATTCCTTGGTAGTTTTTCCCCTTGCCAGGTCCTGATTCCAACCAGGACCCTGGCTGGTGCCCTCGCCCTCCCCCTTGCCTATCTCTCTCTGGCCCTTCCTGTTCCCTCACTAACCTTCGCTGTCTGCTCGTTCTTAGCAATACCAGGAGGCCGTCCGACAGAGATTCAGTCAGATGGTCTATGCTGATTTCGATTTCGGCACAGTGAGGGGGAGAAGCAGTGAGTAGCCCCTCCTCTCCCCTTTCTGGGTGCCCTTGGGCTTGGGGCTGCCTCTGATGGAGGATGGGCTCATGCCTATCCAGGCCCATGTTTGGGGATGGGAGTGGAAAGAAAGGCCAGTGAGGAGGAGAGGTCTGTAGGCCAGGGCCCACCTCCAGGGTCACACCCTTGGAGGCCTGGGAAGGAGCCTGGTGTTCACCCAAATCCTCAGAGAAGTGATTGAGGGACGGTCATTTGACTTTGCCCTCCTTAATGAGTGTGTATAAGGAGAAGATACAGAGGCTGCCCCCAGGCTTCCTGCCCACTTGAGGCCTGGGGATCCTGGGAGGAATTGCTGCCACTGCCTCCCCCCTTGGTGAATGCCATGAATAGGCCCTGCCTCCAGGCCGTCAGACCGACCAGGAGGCAGCCACAAACTGTCATCATCCCTTTGGGTCCCAGGGAGTCATGGTTCTCCAGCATATATTGCTTGCGTTATCCTGGCCAATGAGGATTGAAAATGAAAGTTAGCAAGCAAGCAAGCATGCACTTAGTAGGCACTTACTGTGTCTCTGGGAGACAAAGACAGAAATGACCCATCTCTGCCCTGATGCTGGCATTGTGTCTGGAGGGAAGGCAGACGGGGAGCCCAGGCTGTGCCATCTGAGGTGGCCAAGAAGACCCAGGCCCCAGGCGAGGCTGGTGCTGGTGGGATGGGGGGATGTAAGTGGGGGGTCAGGCTCCCCCACCCCACACACAGTGAAGCCAAGGATGTCGGCACCCCATGGGTCCCTTTCCTCGGCTGCAGTCCATCTTGCTCAGCTTGTTCTCCTGGGGCCATCAGAGGAGGCCGACAGGTTAGACACATCCAGTCAGGGTTCAAGTGTGACCCTGAGCAAATCACGTCCCCTCTGGGGACTTAGGTTTCCTCTTCTGAAAAGTGAGGGAATGGTGGCACCTCCCCGGGGGGGGTTGTATGGATCAAATGAGATCGTACTTAGAGCGTGCTTATTAGCACAGTGCCCACCACACAGTAGGTGCTTAATAGATGCTCATTCCCCTCCCATCTCCCCTTCCTATTCCTCTCAGTTAAAAGAATTCTCTGATGTTGGGAAGAGGGGAGGATTTGGGGGAAAAGATAGTGAATTGAGTTATCTCTGGGATATCCAGTTTGAGATGTAAAACTGAGGAAAGGAGGGGGGTGGTTCAGACAGGGGGAAGAGCAGAGGGCCTAGGACAGACGCAGACCCCACCAGGCCGCAGAGGAGGACCAACAGGGTCAGAGGCTGCAGACAGCTTGAGGAGGATGAAGAGGGAGGGGGCCACCCACGGGAGAGAGGATGCAAGCCCATCCACAGAGGATCTGGGGGGCGGGTGAGGTGAGGGAGACAGCTCCCGGAGACAACTTTTTCTAGGAGTGAGATTGTACCAGAAGGAGGGGGCAGATGGGAGTCTTCCCCCAACCTGACTTGGGCATGTGTGTGATTGGGGAGGCCTGAAGGCACAGAAGGGATGGGCTGGAGGGCAGGTCTGTAGATGGGTTGACCTTGAAGGAAGGTCACCTCAATATCATTGGGTGGAGGAAAGGAAGTGTTTGTCCATGGGAGGAAGGAGGGGATCCTCTCCCAGGTCATTCCCACGATTTCTCAGCAATCTCCCATTGCTTGTCCCCCCGCAGACACAAAAGGTCCAGCAGTAGATGAAAGGCCACGGCCACCTCGGCCCATCCAACTCACCAGGAGAGCAGCCAGCAGAGAGCCCCAAGTCAACATTTTGCTTGAAAAACCTCTGGATGAGAAGTGAGTGGGGGCCAAAGTTGGGGAGAATCCTCGCTTGCGGGGTGGCCAGAAGCCTTTTCCTGCACCTCCGGTCAAGGGGCCAGCTGCTTTCTTTTCTGGGGGGTTTCCAGGGATTTTGATGAAAGCATGGACATGGAAGAAAGAGGGGAGAAAAAGGTGCCCCTTGGGCCTATGTCTACCGCAGACCCTCAGCAGCCAGAGGGCAGCATCTTCCTGTCCGTGTTGCCAGAGATGCTCCAGAACCTCAGCGATTACCAAGACAGCTACCAGCAGTACCTCCGAACAATCTCTCATGAGTCCATCGGCGCTTTCAACCCATGGATCATAGTGGAGAGGTCAGTGCTGCCCCTGCCTCGGCTGCCCCTTCCCTCCCTAGCCTGCTCTCTGTCCACGGAGGGCCTCCTGCTCCATGCTCTGGGCCGGGGGGGGGGGGGAGGGGGACTCCATGGAATCCCATGGGGAGGGGGGGAGGCTGCCAAGAATGTGTCAGTGGCCTCTCTGGCGTGTGGGGGGCTAAGAGCGCATGAGCGTGCGTGGGGGGGCCCTGGGGAGCACCATTGTTTCAAAGGCTCCCTCGGATGAGTCATTTGTTGATGCAAATCTCCTTTCTGAGATTTCAGACTCCTCCGGGTGGCCCATGACTGTCCCCAGCCCCCACTTTGTGAGGCAGCTGAGGATGCTGGGTGGGATCTGGGGGAAGGGGGCCCCTCCTGACCCGGCCCCTGCCTTGCGGTATCTCCTGCAGCCTGGCAGAACAGTTGGTCGAGGAAGCACTGGAGGACGTGACAGCCGAGCTCCAGGACATGTGTGAGGATTATGCCGAGGCTGTGTTCACATCGGAGTTCTTAGAGCCCTCAAAGTGAAGGGAGGGGCTGGGCCCTGCAGGGACAGTCCTCACAAACCTTTCCTTGTGTCTGTTGTCCCTTGAAATGAAGCCTGGCAGCGCCTGCCATTCTCTGCACATGCAGCTTCTTGCTTGCCATGTCTGGTCTTCTGGGGGAGGGAGAGGCTGGCTGTCTGGTGTTGACCTTGAGAGGCGGGCCCAGGGGAAGCAGGTCTCAGCCCCCAGGCGGCCTCGGCACCGCTGGCAGACTTGGTAGAAATTCCTCTGAGGGGAGTCTGGAATACACCGAGTCTCCCAGAGGAGTGAGTCCAGTGGGGAACAGGCCCGAGGGGCCCTGTTGGATGGGGTTGGGAGTGGAGCGGGGCCATGAGGCATCTTGAGGGGGTGGAGGGGAAGTCAGCTTGGGGTGGGGGCCAGAGTGGAGTAGTTTCTGGCTCCTTGGAATGGATTTGGTGGTGGTTTTATAGCCTCTTGGGGCATCACAGACTCCCCCTGGGGGCCGAGGAGTTGGTGTGACCATTTTTTAAGGACTGAGAATGTTTTTTAAAAATAAAGTCATTGTTTTTGGACATCTATTTGTTGTCTAGATCTCTGAGACAATGTCTTAGGCACGGGGACTGCTTCCAACTCTCTGGTCAGGGATTTCATGGGTCCTGATTCCCCTGTTCCTTGACTCCTGACCCCCCAGGCCATGGCCCCTCTGCACCGAGGGCTGAGCTCACTTGCTATTTCTGGACCATGCCAGGGGCTGGGCAGAGTGTTGGCAGTCACCATTCACAGTAGCCCAACTTGCCCCAGGCATCTGTCTGATCCCCACAGACCTTGGGGGGGAGGGGGTCCTTCACCAGCTTCTACCTTCATGCCATCAGAGGCCAGAAAGGCTTTGGACCAGAACTACATCCAGGCAAGGCCTGACAGTCACAGAACCACTGCTGCCCTGCCCTCTGGGAGCTGGTATTCTCCTGACCATAGAGTGGTGCCAAAGAAGTGCCAAGTGGCTAGTGGGGGAGGGGCAGTGCAAACCACTATGGTGTCTGGAAAGGCTTTGATTGAACCCTGCAGGAAAGGAGGGTCTGGGGCAGAGAGGAAGTTGGCCCCTGGTCCAGCCTGCCTCAGGTTACCCATCGACCTGATCACCTGTTGTCTGCTTCTTGTACCAGGGTAGGCTTGGGCCCTTTGGGGAAAACATGCTCATTGTGCCAGGCTGGAAACAAGGGTGGAATGAGTGTGGCCTTCAGCTGATGTTTCAGGTGACTGCCCTGGGACCCCATCGAGTTCCAGACCTCGGCCTTGGGGTCTGTCATCTTCTCGGGCATGGAGATGCCGCTGGGGTCAGAGATCTGTGCTCATCTCTGGGGCAGAACAGGGGGTGCATTCTTGTCTTGCAAGAGCTGATCCACCAGTCAGCCACTACCTGGGATTTCACCAATGCCAAGAACTTCCAATGTAGAAACACCCTGCACCAACAGATGCCATGGTCAGCCCGGCATCACCTCAGGTGAGCCGCTGCAGCAGCCCCCAGCTGGTCTCCACTGCCTGGATTCGGTCTGACCCCATCACTCCTTCCACTGGCTCCCAGCCCAAGCCCTGCCTCTGGCCTGCGCCCTTCCCCCTGCCTCCATGGACCGGTGCCCCACTCCGGCCGGGCTGGGCTCTCTGTCCCTCCCCCATGACCTCCTCCCATCGCTGGGTCTTTGTATCTTTACAGTGAATTGATCACAGGATCCATGGCTTATGACTATAATTAGTTGAGTCCCCTCATTTTGGAGTTGTAGGGAGACTTAAGTGATGGGCCAGTCAGGGTCACACCCGCTTGGCTGTGAACCCAGGGGTGTGGCTTGGGTCCAACCAACTCTTCCAGGTTGTGTTTCTCAAATAGCACGATTGCTGCTACAATCTTGGTAGAGTGTTCCTGTAGCCATCAGTATTCTTGGTGACGAGTCCAGTAACCCTCTCCCGAAAGTGTGGGCTCTGACCTAGTCCTTGATGGTCACCATTCTCTCTTGTAGTTGTCCTTTACTTTGCCAGGAATTGAAATCGGTTACTGGGACTCATACAGGGTTGCACAATCCTCTGGCATTTTCTCTTCTGCTCCCTCTTTGGGAAAATGTTTTTCAAAAACGTCATTTGTTTGGGGAGCTTCCTGTGCAGCCACATTATTCTCTTTAGTCTCCTCCTCGGCTTCATTCACATTGTTCCATCCTGCTAGGTGAACTTCCTTAGTTCCTCAGATCTCAGACACTTTTCTTAGGGATCCCCTGGACTTTCCTTTATCACTAACTTAAAATCTCCAGAACAGAACTTCCCTTATTGATTCCCCCTCTTGAAGGATGGAATTCCCTTAAGAGAAATAAAGGACTAACTGCTCTATTTGGGGCAGAGATAGATGTAGCAGATGTCCAAGAGAACTGAGACTCTCACTAGCCTCTCACGCCATTGGGCTGGGCTGGGGATCTAGTTCCCAAGCTTCCCGGGTGACTTTCTCTTGTTGTCCTGGGTGATCTGGAATCCAAGGGACACGGTCCACCTCCACTGCCAACCTAGTGAGGGGCAAGAAGGAGAGAGCTGTGGTTGGGTGAAGTCTCCGTGTCTTTGAGGACAATGGTGTTCCCATCACAATCACACACCACATCTAGTTCAGCCATGTCTAATTCTTGCCACCACAAAAAGGACTGCTTTCAATATTTGCCTACAAATGGGTGTTCCCCCTTTTTTTTTTATCTCTTTGGGGGCACAGTTTTAGCCGTGGTCTTGCTGGATCAAAGGGTAAGTTTGGACGTTCCCGGCAGCTCTAGTTCTGTCGCCTCGCTCCAGTGTTTCAGACTGCTGTCCAGATACATCATCTCAGCACCTTTGCTCCTCTCTCCTGAATCCCTTGCCGCTGTTGTTCAGTCTCTCCTCAAGTGCATCCAAGCTCAAGCACATTGTTCCTCTACAGGATTAAGTTGATTTGTCCATGGTCACACAGTGTCTGAGGCTGTATTTGAATTTAGGCCTTCCTCACACCGGGTCAGTGCTCTATCCACTGCACCATTTAGTGGTTTTTGCTTTCAATAGAAGCCGTCAAGGCGTTGTGTTCATCCCTGAGGCTTCTGGGACAAGAATATTGGAACTGGCAGCTCATTCTAGGTTCTGGTTATCCCCATGTGAATCACCAGAAGTGGGTGAGACAGTTCCTATGTTGATCCCCGGGTCGCCATTTTTCTCTCCTAACTCCTGCCCTCATACAAGAGGACTTTAATTTATCAGCTCCCTGAAAAGATCCTCAGCCCCCTCACAACCACGAGTTCCTCCCTCACATCTCAGCCCCAGAAAAAGACTACATAATCTATTGCTGTTTCTCTTCTGCCTTCCCTTACGAACCCTGCTCTTCACCCACACTGTGATCTCCCCTCCCTTGACTCTCAATTCTCTCCCAGGTCGGGACCCTTGCAGCAGCCGCTCCATCCTCTTCACATCTCAACTCCTTGGTGCACCCATTCCATTCAACACTGTCCTGCTCTTGAATCCCTCTTCCTTGAATGCCACCTTGAACGCTGCCTCATTTCTCCCAATATAGCCCAGTCAAGCCTCAGTCCATTCCCACCATGCACCTTGGCTGCTGCCGAAGAAAATCAGGCAACTGTTGTTCCTGAGTCCACTCCACATTTATGTTATCTAGCCTCAACTGGACTTTTACTGCAAGAAGATAACCTTTAATCCCTCCCCAATTAGCCCACTCTCCTAAGATACTGACAATCCATCCTTCCTCGAACCTCCTCTGGTTCCCTCACTTTATCAACTGAGAACCCCCTCTTCAGCTTTTACCAAAAAGAAAACTGAGGCCATTCCCCTTGAGTTTCCCCTTCTCCCCCTTCCTCATCTACTCCCACTTATGAGCATTCTGCTCCTCTTGTCATCCTCATCCTCCCTCCACCCTGCCCCCACTTCCTGTCTCATATGATGAAGTGGCCTCCCCACCAAGGCCTGCACAAGTGACCCACTCTGTTCTCTATTTTAATCACTTCTTGCCTCCTTGTTTCCCGGCTGTCTACAAACACACCCATCTCCTCCATCCTGAAAAAAAGCAAACCAACTTCTCTGGAGCCTTCCATTCCTGCTAGCTGTAGCCCTATGTTTCTTCTGCCCTTTGTAGCTCAGCTCCTGGAAAAGCACCTACACTAGGTGTTTTCTAGTGCCTCCACTATTTCTCCTCCCTCCCTCTCCTCTTCTTAATCCCTTACATTGCCTTCTGGCAAAACTTCCCTCTCAAAGTGACTAGAGATTTCTAGATTACCAAATCCCCCAACTTTTTCTCAATCCTTATTCACCCTGACAGCACCCTTGGACACTTAAGTCATTCTCTCTTCCTTAAAACTCTTCTCCCTACATTTCAGCAATCTTCCTCTCCCCTGGTTCTCCTTCCCCCTCTCTGACAGCTCCTCCTCTGTCTCCTTTGCTGGATCCTCTTTCAGTCCAGGTCCTCTAACCACAAATGTCTCTCAAGACTTTTCCTGGGTCTCCTGCTCTCCCCCTCCCCATGCTACTTTCATCAACTCCCAGGGATTTAATGACTTTTTCTCTTGTCCCAATCTTCTTGCTCACCCCCCATTTTGGGGGGGGGCGTTTCAAGGCAATGGGGTTAAGTGACTTGCTCAAGGTCACACAGCTAAGTATTAAGTGTTTGAGGCTGGATTTGAACTCAGGTCCTCCTGACTCCAGGAGGTGCTCTATCCACTGTGCCACCTAACTGCCCCAATCTCCATTTGTATATCTAATGCTTATTAGACATCTTGAACTGGATACCCCATAGATAACTTAAATAAGTACAAAACTGAAGCCCTTATTTTCCCCTCTATTTTCCCATCTGACCCAGCTTCTCCCTAGTCACCCTCCAGTGCCTCAGGCTTGCAAACTAGGAGCAATGGGGGGAAGGAACAAAAAAAGCAAATTTAACCTGGATGCCAGGAAAGCCTTATTCTCAAGAGCTATCCCACATAGTTTGGGCTAGGTAGAGGGCTGGTGGGTCCCCTTCCCTGTTTTGAAATAGCCAACCTGTCAGGGATCATGTAGAGAGGACTCTTGGACTAGAGCAGTGCTTCCCATTTAGTGATTCAAGAAACCTTGGGGGGATTTGAGAGATGTTGGTCCCAAGGGGGCTCACCCTAAAATTTCTTCAATGGCACACTAAACAGACTTTTTCTCTGTGACAAGCATGCTGTATTGGAGTCATTATAGATTTGCTTCTGCAGCCATTCCAAAACCACTATGATCATACAATAATTCTGGTGTATCACATTAAATGTTGACTACTTCTAACCAAGTACAATATGTTTCTGCAGTTTCTCAACCTGTAAATTCACCATTCAAGTACAAGCTGATGTCCAAGGGATGGTCAGACACATGTGCACGCCCTCATCTGTGTTCTGCACAATGCACTACATCACTCCCTGGCTCCCCTCTGTCACCTCGTAGTCCTGTCTCACGGTCTCCTTGGGCACCCACAAATGTTTGAAAGCCATGATCGCTGGGGCCATCGTAAAGGTTCCATAGAAATAAAACTTGGCTTATTGTGGCATTGTTTTCCTATTTCAGCTTCTCTGCTTCAGCTACTCATTTTCTTTGGTGTATTTTCAAGTTAATGGCTGGCAACACTGAGTAGTGCTGGAGTGTATTTGGTAAGCCAGTGAGTGGCAGAAGAGATGAGAAGTCACCTCCTTTTACCCTCCCCCATCTCTCCTCAACCTCTGGCAGTCTCTCCGGATTCTGCCCAAGTCCCTCTTCTCCCTGAGGTCTCTCCCCTCCAGACCAGCCCCACCTTGTGTTTTCCCTGCCAAGGTGACCCAGGGGCAGCACCACTAGGTATTCATGACTATTTTGGTGTCGTGTCTCTGCCTCCTCTTCTACCATTCCTAGCGTGGCCCCCCCTAGGCATGACCATTTGGGCAAGACAGTAGAATGTTTGTTTAGTGTTGGGATGGCCTTTACCTTGGCTCTGAGACCTAGAGCTGGGAAGGAAGAGCCTCTGAGACCAAGGAGTCTGACTCCTTGCTGACAAATGGGGAAACTGAGGGTCTCCCCGCACTGCTTCAGTTGGTCCCCCTCCCCATCCGTCTTGACCCTTCCTTCAGAAGGAAAGTTGAAGGCATGAGTGACAATTGACTGCTCTGGGGGTCCATTCTGGGAGTTTCCCTGATTCAGAAGTGGGCTCACCAGGCTCCTCTCCAGGACCCCTCACCCCTCCTACGTTCTGGTGGCACCTCCATCCCTGTCGGCCCCATCCTCCCTCTGGAATGGGGCCGTCTGGAGCCACCGTTCTGTGGTTCACAAGCTTGCCCTCTGATTAGGCCCCAGAAAAGGGGGGTGGCTGGTGGGTGGACTTTGTCCTTTTGCTTTTCCTTCACCCGAATTCTGGTGGTTTCTGGAAAAGGGCAAACGGAAGGTGCTTCAGAAATGCTGGGGAGGCTCCTTTCTCTAGTTTGACAGATGGGGAAACTGGGGCTCAGAAACGAAATGACCCTCAGGAAGTGTCTGCAGGAGGACTGGAACTCGCATCTTCTGGTCTCCAGCCCAGGCTCCGGAGCCACCAGTCATCTGTCCTGGGGGGGGGGGTGACCCCGAGGGTGCATGCCCTTGGGATCCCGGGCTCCGAACTGGTGGGGGGAAGGGGCAGAGCCTGGGAGCCAGGCCGGGCCTGAAGTCGGATCCGCTTCCTCCGGGGCCCCCTGGCCCGGGGTGAGCTGGGATCCGGGGCCGCCTCGGGGCCGGCGCCCCGGGGGAGGGGGCCCGGGGCTCCCCGCTCCTCCCCCTCCCCCGCCCCCGCCCCCACGTCGGAGGCCGCCGCGGCTCGGCTCCTTTAAGGCAGCGGAGGACCGGGCGGGCGAGGAGGCGGCGGCGGAGCCGGGAGGGAGCCCGCGCCGGAGGCAGCCCGCAGAGAGCCGCCGCCCGCCGGCCCATGGCCACGGCCCCGGCCCCGGCCCCGGCCCCGGCCCCGGCCCCGGCCCCGGCCCCGGCCCCGGCCCCGGGGGCCCGCCCCGACCGCAGCCGCAGCCGCGCAGGTGAGGGAGGGGCCCCGGGGGCGCATTCCTGCACTGGGGCCGCCAGGTGAGGGGCGGGGTGTGTCGGGGACACCCGGGCCCCCCGCCCACCTGTCTCGGAGACCTGGCCCCGCCCCCAGGCTGAGCCCCCTCCCCCCACCCCCGGGACCGACCCCCGCCTCCCCCCGGGCTGGCCAGGAAAAGGGGAGGGGACGGGAGGGGGTGCCGAAGGGGGCCGTGGGGTGGGTCCCCCGCGCCTGGGTTGGCCCCTTGATGCGCATTTGGACTGAAGCCCGGACCGGTCATGCCCCCATTGTCTTCTCCCTTCCCCCGTTACGGGCCAGGGACGGGCCCTGGGGGGGGGGGGGGAATGTGACCGGCCACAGGCTCTGCCCCCCTCCTGCGGTGGGCTGGGGGCCACTTGCTGGTTTCCCGGGGGGAGCCCGACCCTGCGGTGGCTGACACCGGGCCTGGCTGGGCACCCCTCTCCACTTTGGGGGAGACTCCGTGCCAAAGCTCGGGTGAGTGGCAGAAGTTGGCAGGGACTGGAAGGCTCCTGAGGGCCTTCATCACGTATGGACCTGGGGGAGAGGCAGCCTGCCCTTCTCTGGCCTCCCTCGGCTCTTCCCCAGGGCCGCCCCAGGAAGCCTCCCCCCTCCTCCAGCTCCATTCCCCAACTTCCCCTCTCTCCCCACAGCTGAGCATTCACTGCCTCACCCCCTCCCACAACTGGGAGCCCTGGGTACTGGGAGTTCCAGCCAGAGAAGCTCCCTTCCCCCCCCCCCCCCATACAGAAAGACACACCCACAGTCACACTCACACAAAGACACACAAGGACACACTCACATATAGACACACACACACACACCCACAGTCACACCTACAGACACACAGACACACACGGACACACACAGACACACTCCATGGTGCCGGCTCCATCTGTGGGCCCTCAGCCCCGGTCCTTTGTGGGGCCAGCAAGCTGAGTCCTGTCAGTACCTCACCCAGCCTCTCCTTCCACCTTAGGCCAAAGGGACCCTCCTGGCTCATCTAGTTCAGGCAAAGCTGGTCCTGTTCAGCACTGGCAGCCCACATTCCAGCTAGTGAGCCCCCACCCACTGGTTCTCAGCTCATGACAGGCAAGAGGTACCCGGCCTGGTGGGGAAAGAGGCAAACTGCCGAGGAAGGAAGGAATCTCATCAAGATCTGGAATCAAGTCCCTGGTCAACCAGTCAGACCTCTGAGTCTTACTAGTGCTTAAGACCCTCCATGGCAGAGGAGGTGCCAACCTGCACCCGAAGGGGACTTTGCTCACCAAAGTTTCCTACAACCAGAGGGAATCCCAGGCCCAGCCCCAACTGCTCACTTTTCTTTTCAATCCCATTTCTGATCCAGGTCCCTTTCCATCTTTCTCTGGGCCCCTGCAGCCAAGGGATTCTGGGTGGGGGTGGGGGTGAGGATGGCTGAACTTGTCTTTGCCCAGTCTGGCTCCTCCTGATCAGCCCTCCTGTGGCTCCCTGGGTCATTCAACTGTCTTGTCTGCCACTCCCTTACCCCCCCAGCACTCAGGCCTGGGCCCTTCCTCCTCTCTTTCTCCATTCCTGGGACTCTGCCCTCAACTCTCTCCCAGGTTCTTCTCTCCAGCAGCCCTGGCAATCTCTCTCTTCCGAGTTCTAATGTAGCAATGTGTGCACCATCCCATCCTGAACCTCCCTCTTCTTCTTGCCCTCCCTTCTTGTCCCCTGGTCTCTCCCTAACCCCAGGACCCGGCAATGGCTGCCAAACCTTGGCCAAACCCCTTCTTTCCTCCCACGCCACAAACACCCTGGCATCACCTCTCACCTCAGCTATCATCCAAATGTCCTAACTGGGCTTGCTGCATCTGGTCTCTTCCTCTCCACCCCACCCCCCGTGCCAAAACGGTAAAGAGAGAGGGGCCCAGGGAAGGGTCACACCCTCTTGAATCAGGGCTGGGTGGGGCTGGGTGAGGCTGGGCAGCCATCTCCTTGTGTTTTCCCTGGGCGTTGCTTCTCCCTCCTTGCCGGTTAGGTTAGCCAACCTGAAACACCTCCTCCTGCTCTAGGCCGTAGTCTGGCTGATGAGAGACCAAAGCCTATTCCTTGGCCTAAAAGCCCACAAATCCTAAACCTAGGACTGAAAATGGCCCCAGGGGATGGGAAGAAGACTGGAGCTAGGCTCCTCTATGAAAGGCTAACCACCTTCTCCTACCCAGTGTGAGCCCTCAGGCTGGGGATTACCCCCAGGATGGCTGTGGAAAGAAGACCCCGCTGACCCTTCCATCTCAGCCGTCTTCTCTCCTTTCAGCAAAGGAGCGTGGAAGACTTTCTGCCAGAGCACTGAGACTGAGAACAGGGGCTGAGCACTGTATGCACCCTTGCCTGGGCTTAGGCTCTGCTCAGGAGGGCCGGCCTTCTTCCTCCTCAGTTGGACTCTAGGCTGGGGACCAGGTGGAGCCTCTCTGTAGTTTGAGAACTCACAGCTCTAGTCTTTCTTGGTTCTGGATCTTTCCCTTCTTTTCCCTTCTTCCCCAAGCCTGTCCTCTTTCAGACCAAGCTTTTCTCTATGGATGGGTGCTGTGCCATGCCTCACTCAGCACCAGCCCTGCTTGACCAACAGTTGTCGGTTTTTTGGTCAGAGAATGTCCTGGAGGTATTTCCGATTCAACAATCCAAGGTAGAGCTCATTCATGATCTTTCTCCTCAGACCTCTCCCCTCTTCAAAAGAATCTATACCCTTCCAGTAACCCAGATAACCCAGACCTTGGAATCATCCTCAGTTTTGCCCACCCTCAGAATTCAATTTCATGCCAAAGCTTGTCAATCATCTCACCTATGCAGCATCTCTGATTATTTTCACCTCTGCAGCATCTTTTGTCCAATCTCACCTGTGCAACATCTCTAGTCATTCTCACCTGTGCAACATCCCTTGTCAATCTCACTTGTGCAGCATCTCTGGTCAATCTCACCTGTGCAGCACCTCTAGTCAATCTCACCTGTGCAGCACCTCTTGTCAATCTCACCTGTGCAGACAGACCTCTTGTCAGTCTCAACTGAGCAGCATCTCTAGTCATTCTCACCTGTGCAGCATCTCTAGTCAATCTCACCTGTGCAGCATCCCTTGTCAATCTTACCTGTGCAACACCTCTAGTCAATCTCACCTGAGCAGCATCTCTAGTCATTCTCACCTGTGCAGCATCTCTAGTCAATCTCACCTGTGCAGTATCCCTTGTCAATCTCACCTGTGCAGCATCTCTTGTCAGTCTCAACTGAGCAGCATCTCTAGTCAATCTCACCTGAGCAGCATCTCTTGTCAATCCAATCTCACCTGTGCAGCATCTCTAGTCAATCTCACCTGTGCATCATCTCTTGTCAATCTCACCTGTGCATCATCTCTTGTCAATCTCACCTGTGCAGCATCTCTAGTCAATCTCACCTATGCAGAATCTCTTGTCAATCTCACCTGTGCAGCATCTCTAGTCAATCTCACCTGAGCAGCATCTCTAGTCATTCTCACCTGTGCAACATCCCTTATCAATCTCACCTGTGCAGCACCACTAGTCAATCTCATCTGTGCAACATTTCTGGTCAATCTCACCTGTGCAGCTTCTCTAGTTAATCTCACCTGTGCAGCACCTCTAGTCAATCTCACCTGAGCAGCATCCTTTGTCAATCTCACCTGTGCAGCACCTCTTGTCAATCTCACCTGTGCAGACAGACCTCTTGTCAATCTCACCTGAGCAGCATCTCTAGTCAATCTCACCTATGCAGAATCTCTTGTCAATCTCACCTGTGCAGCATCTCTAGTCAATCTCACCTGAGCAGCATCTCTAGTCAATCTCACCTGTGCAGCATCTCTGGTCAATCTCACCTGTGCAGTGTCTCTGGTCAATCTCACCTGTGCAGCACCACTAGTCAATCTCATCTGTGCAGCATCTCTGGTCAATCTCACCTGTGCAGTATCTCAATCTCACCCGTGCAGCTTCTCTAGTCAATCTCACCCATGCAGCACCTCTAGTCAATCTCACCTGTGCAGCATCCCTTGTCAATCTCACCTGTGCAGCACCTCTTGTCAATCTCACCTGTGCAGACAGACCTCTTGTCAGTCTCAACTGAGCAGCATCTCTAGTCATTCTCACCTGTGCAGCACCTCTAGTCAATCTCACCTGTGCAGTATCCCTTGTCAATCTCACCTGTGCAGCATCTCTGGTCAATCTCACCTGTGCAGCATCTCTGGTCAATCTCACCTGTGCAGCACCTCTTGTCAATCTCACCTGTGCAGCATCCCTTGTCAATCATACCTGTGCAACACCTCTAGTCAATCTCACCTGTGCAGTATCCCTTGTCAATCTCACCTGTGCAGCATCTCTTGTCAATCTCACCTGTGCAGCATCTCTTGGCAATCTCACCTGTGCAGCATCTCTTGTCAGTCTCAACTGAGCAGCATCTCTAGTCAATCTCACCTGAGCAGCATCTCTAGTCAATCTCACCTGTGCAGCATCTCTTGTCAATCTCACCTGTGCAGCATCTCTTGTCAATCTCACCTGTGCAGCATCTCTGGTCAATCTCACCTGTGCAGCTTCTCTAGTCAATCTCACCTGTGCAGCATCTCTGGTCAATCTCACCTGTGCAGCTTCTCTACTCAATCTCACCTGTGCAGCATCTCTTGTTAATCTCACCTGTGCAGACCCCTTCTCGATATCACCTGTGCAGCATCTCTTATCAATCTCAGCATTCCATCAGCCCTATTTCACCTCAATAGCATGTCTTGTCGATCTTAAATGTGCAGTGTTTCTCAAATTTGCCACCTTCTCTCCTCTGACACTGCCACCTCCCAGGGCAGACACCCCATCTCCTCACATGTGGATTATTGCAGAAGCTGCTAGAGTCTTCCTGCTTCATGGCTCTCCTCACTCCAGTCCATTCTCCATTCAGCCACTAAAAAAGTCTAAAAAAGCACAAGTCTAATATGTCATATCTCTAAGTTGCCTTGGAGGATAAATTGCCTAGAGGATGAAAACAAACTTACCCAGTTGTCTTCTAGGTCTGTCAACAGCCTGGAGTCTCTTTTTTGGAAGAGGAATGAATAGTAAGGTTTATTAGATAGTGACCCTCCTGAACCACTTTTATCCTGTCAGTTTAAAACAGCATCCAGTAGAAGGTGCTCCTTTACCCCTCTCTCTTACTAGATAGACTCCCTCTCTTGGCAAGTTAATTTCTTTCAAGGATGAGAGATAAAAATCAGAAAGTGTAAACATGAGAGAAAACCTAAGTGGATAGATGAGTAAATTTTGGCCCGACATTAATGATGGCATCAGCTACCTGATGGGATGATGGGGTCAGGGATACTGGGAACTTGAAGGGGGGTCAGCAGTGAAATAAGCATGGAAAAAACCCTTTGATTTATGACCTTGCTTTAGGAAATATCCAGGCAAGTGGCCACCTTGTAGTCCAGGTTCCCATTGCCTTTCCCCTAGGTTTTTGAGTAGAACATCTAATTGGTCTCTGCCCCGAATGTCGAATCCAACCTTTCTAACAACTGCCCAAAATTTTTTCAAAGGCATAGTCTTTAACACGTCACCCCTGCTCACAAAACCTCAATGGCTTCCCTTTACCTATAAGGACAAAGACAAATTCCTTGGCCTGACCCTTAAGGTCCTCTACCATCTGGAAGTCTATTTCCAACTCTGCCTTTCTAGGCTCTTTGCTCTTCTGTTCTTGATCTCCATGTCCCAGTCAAACGTTCTGTCTACAATCGAGCATCTTCATGCCTTTAATACTTTCCTTCCTCTCTTTTGCCTGGCATGTGTCTATTCCAGTGTCTTTTCCTATGGGAGGCCTTTCCCAATCTGTCCTGTTTCTCATGTGAGGAAATAATCTTCCTAGAGATTTCTTCGAATTTACCGAGTGTTCATGTGTGTGTGCATGCACACCCTGCACTACCCTTAGACAAGCCAAGCATTTTCTTGACTGAATATATGTGGTATTTGAGGAGTGGAATGAGGGCAGGTGCTGATCTTTGTTTTTCTCTTTGTGAGATTGGCAGGGAGTAGGATTGGAAGGGAGAAGACACTTGACAAATGAAGGCTCTGTCTCCAGACTTTCTCCTCTAGCTGCTGTTCTAAGCCTGGGTCCCTATCCAGCCCCTGTCAGACCAGGTCTCTAGACTGAGGGCTCAGCAGGAGATATGTGTGGAGGGCATAGAATTGGGAGAGTTGAGGAAATGCAGACCTGCAGAGGAGTGAGCACTTTGAATGGTGAGGGATGCTTTGTACTGTGAGGCAGTTGGCGCTAAAGAATCCCCTCCTCATCTTGTTGGGGGAGAGTGGCAGGGAATGCTCAAGGTGAGCCACAGGATGTGAGAATCTTAGAGAGGTCAAGTCTAACCCTTTGGTTTGATAGACCAAACTGAGAACTAATGGGGTTAAGGGCTGAACCCAGGCCTGCAGTCAGAATTGGGCAGTGACCATGGATTGAGGTCTAGACATTGTGTCTGTAAGGCAGACCACAGAAAGGGAAGCCCACACCTCTGCCTGGAGGGAGCTCCTGGAGATGACACAAATGCACTGAAAGATTGTTGAGGAAACTTGAACCTTAGCCTGGTATCCCCAGAAAAATAGACATATTATTAGGACTGTGGGCCTGGAGGAGAGAGGCTCTGGGGGAATCCTTCCTGGAGGGGCTGAGTTTTAGAAGAGGGCCCTTGAGGGGGAAACAAAGGACCCTTAATTTAGAGACCTACCACAGATCTGAGAAGAGATTTCACATTTCATATTTGGGGATGAATACCTCTCTCTGACTTTGTGGATGGTGAGTTGAACCCTGATCAGGAGCTATCAGAATATTGCAGTGAGCCTCAGTTTCTCTACCTTTAAAGTAAGTGGCTTAGAGCCATGTGATCTCCCAGATGCCTTCTGGTTTGGCCTTCTCGGGTCCCAGGGAAGGAGGGGGTTCGGGGGAATGCTTGGTGCAGTCTGACCCCTCTTCTGCTCAGAGGTGCCAAGAGTGCATGGGGGAGTGTGGAGAAGGAGTCTCCCTTTTCTAAATATTTTCCCCAATTTATCTTTCAGAGTTGTTAGATAGCCAGGGGTGCTCTCAATCAGCAGGTGGATACTCCTCCTCCCTCCCCCTTGCCTCCACTTCCCTACCTGGGCACTGCTCCCTGCCCATACCCCTGAGGCAGTGAAATTAGTGAGATACCTGCTTTTGGAATGCACTCCTCCCTGGGCAGAGCAGAGCTGGTCTGGGCAGGGGCATAGCCTTGGATATGTCTGGCCTTTCCCCCAGGCCTCCTCAGGACCTATCTCTGCCTGGCTACAGCTAGCAGCTGGGTCTCCTTAGTGCATTATTATGCTAGGTCCTGGGCTGTATTCTGGGGAGGGACTGGGGGGGGTGAACCCTGTATACCAAAAGGTGAATATAGAGGGGGAGGGAGAGGACTCATAACACCTGAGTGGGGGAGGACATGTCTAGAATTGACAGGTAGTCGGGGGGGCTTTGAAGAAGGCCCTGAAGCAGCAGAGCAGGAGGGGATGTTCCAGGTCTGGGCGACAGCCACCCAAATGGATGGAAATGGCAGATGATGGGATATGGGGCATGTTGGGGCTAATCTGACTGAAGCAGGAGGCTGAACACAGACAGGCATGACTGAACAAACATAATTTGGGTCCTGGTGACAGTAGGTAGCTAGGAGCCCCTCTGGGCCAGGTCAAGGAGCTTGACCTTTCCCAGGATCCCACTGGTTGGGAGTAGAGAAGCCCTGGGGACAGAGCCCAGGGATGAGGCTATCCAGGGGAAACACTTTGGGGGCAGGGTCCAGGTAGGTCCTGGGAGCCTGTCCAGGGTGACTGAGGGGACGTTAAGGAGAGTGGAAGGCAGGGCTGTGGATCTCTAAGTCCAGAACTCCATGTGCTCTTCCAGGATGCCTCTGCATAGGAAATGCCTAAGGGCAGTGGATCCTGTGGGACTGGTCCTCAGGAGAGTGTTTGGAGGAGAAAAGGGAAGAGGGCTTAGGATGGAGCTCCAGGGCACCCTCAGGGAAGGAGGAGAATGGGGGTAAATATTAGACCAAGGAGAGTGAGCAAGAATGGTCCAGAGGAGTGGGCAGGGAGAGAGATGAAGGGAGTCAAAAGGTCATCTTGACTGGTTTTATACAGGCCTGGGGATGGCAGCCAGTTTGCCAGGGGTTGAAGCCAGTGTAGACAAGTTCCTCTGTTTAGAGTTTGACTCTGGAGTAGGGCTCCAGGCTAAGCAGGGCTGGGGTGAGGACCTGCTCCCCCAAACTGGGCCGTCCTGCCAAGCATTCTAGGCTGCATCTGAACCCAGTGGGGAGTCACCTTGGCTATGAAGTAGCAATTATCTACCAAGGAAACCAGCTAGGGTGTTCTAAGTGGGCAGGTTGATGGGACCTCAGTGGGGCTGGAAAGGGCTTGGTGAATCTTTGGAGAAGTTTGGTGCCTCCCCACCAGAATCCACATGTACTGACCAAGAGCTGCCCATTGCCACCAGCAATGGGATCTGGAGCAAAGCATCCAACTGCCCTGGGACTCAGGGCAGGGGATGGGGCAGAAAGGCTTTCTCTGTGGGAAGGGGTGGGAGCTGGCCCCACTAGGCCCCTGGAGCTTGGAGCCAGCTGCTGCCTCTGTTGATAAGTACTGTTCTGGGTAGGTGGTGGCTGGATGGGCTGGGGTCCGGGGCAGGACCTGACTGAAGTCTTCTTAGCTACTGTTCTGGGCTCCAAAAGTGGGCAGTTTTGTGGCTCCGTCTGAGAGAGGCCCCGGGCAGGGAAAGGTGATCCCTCTCCCCTTTCTCAAGGACTGACTGCCTCTGGGGAGAAGACGGTGGTCTCAGCCTCAATCTGAGGAGTCAAAGCTGAGGGGTGGGATAGGTGGGGGCTAGTCTATGGCCGGTAACTCCAGAGACCTTGTGTGGGGCATGTGAGATGGACAGGGGCCCCAGAATGGAACTCCTGGGCATGGCTAGCCTCCTCCTGATCCTTCTAGGCTGGCTCACAGATGTCTGGAGGCTTGGGAACTAATGGAGGTGCCGTCAACACCCTTGGTACTCTTTCAGTAGACTGGAGCAGTGGCAAGAGCCTGGTTCTGGAGACAGAAACCCTGGGTTCAAATCCTTCCTGGGATGTGTTCTCCCAGTGTGGTCCCCTTAGCTGGTCTGAGAAGCCCCTTCATTCCAGGACCCTGTGAATCAATCCCTGCCATCTCAAGGTGTAGCCTCCATAGAGGGGCAGGCATTTAGGTGGGAATTTCTCACCCTCCACCTGGTTTTGTCTTTGGGTCTCCAGTGAGGAGGGAAGAGCTCCCCAGCAGACCTGACCTGCCTCTCAGGGACCCGTCTCAGCCTCAACAGCCAGCCAAGCACCCCTCAGACTCCAGTGGGCACCCCACTGAGGTCAGACGGCAGAGCTGGGCCCCAAGATTCAGGTCCAGCATCCCAAGCCCTTGCCCCTGGACCCCTTTGGCAGGTGATTGTTGGCACCGACCACAAGCTGACCATTCTTTCTGAGGACTGTGCCCCCACTCCCTCATTCGTTCAGTGCATGGTCCCTCACCTCCCCACCCAAGCAAGCATGGGGGCAGGGAGGGAGGGAGAGAAGCCTCTGGATCTGGAAGTGGGAGGGCGGACTGCCTTCCAGTTGTGGGGATAGGGATCAGCATATAAAAGACCAGTCTCATGGGAACAGGGAACAGGGAACTGGGAACCATCCAGTTGCCTTGGAATGGAGATTTGGACAGAGTTCTAAAATGAAGTGAAACTGAAGAACGAGGAGAGACCAGTGTGGGGCAGCCTCAGAGGCTGGGCAGAGGGAGGAAGGAGCTCCCAGGTCTCACCCAGGCAATAGGGAGCTAGGGAGGGAGAGAGGAGAAGCCAGACCTGCCGTCAGGGGATGCTGGGGCGAGGGCTCAGTGGAGAGAGAGGCTGACAACACTTCCCGGTCTGGGGCTCCCTTGGGAGATTTAGAATCTTTCTATTCACACCTGCCTGGGATGGCTGTGCTTCAGCAGTGAGCACCCGAGTCCTCGCTGTCTCAGGGATCCTGCCAGACCTGATGCTGCTGAGCACTTGGGAGAAAGACTTGGTCCGAGGCTTGGGGTCCAGGGCCCGGGTGCTGGACTTGTGTTCAGTGCCTAGGGCAGGCCTCCCCCAGGGCAAGGAGGCCCTGCCCCTACAATGGTCTGCTTGGAGACCTCCCCCTTCTCCACTCTCCTCCAGAACACCAGCTTTCAGAAGTACCAGCCACCTCTGGAAGAAGACATTCTGCTATGGCCCCCAGTGTCCCACCTGGATCCTGAGCCTGCTGGCTCAGGGCCTCTCCTTCCCCTCCTCCTCCTCCCTCTCCTCTACCCCCCTTACTCCTCCCTCTCCAAGGCTCAGCCCCCCTTCTCCTCAGATGCCTGTTCTGACCCAACATCATAGCAAGGGGAAGATGGAAGCTGGGATGAGGTGGGGCTGAGGGAAGGAGCTGGATGTTTTGTGTCAGTTGTAACTCCCTGTCCCCTCCCCATCAGGGGCTCCAAACAGCCAGAGTTGATTTGTCCTTCCTCCTTTTTCTTCCTCCTGATCAAATCCTAAGCACCTGCCCTGGCCACTCTCGCCTGCAATCCTGGCCCAGAGACAGCCCCGATTTTGACTTTGGGTTGCCCAAGGTGCCGGTGGTCTGACCAGGGAAGGGGTGATTTGAATGTCTGGGACTTAAGGAAGGATTCATGAAGGACCTTGCCTTAAGGGTCCCCTAGGTTCCCAGACTTCTTCACCCTTGACTCTAGGAATGATGAGTGTGTGGTCACTTCAGTCTTGGGGGTTTGGGGGTCATGGGGCAATGATCAGGTGGCAACTAGGCAGGTATATTTTGGTGACCCTCCAAGAGCCTGCAGATACCAAGACTGCCCCCCCTGCCCCCCATCTGACATGGGAGCTGGGGTATATGGGGGAGGAGGGAGAGAGAAAGGGAAAAGAGAGATGGGGGAAGGAGAGAGGGAGAAAAGAGGAGAGGAGGAGACAGAGAGATAGACAGAAATGGAGACACAAAGAGAAAATAGGGAGGGGAAGGAGAGAGGGGAGAGAGATGGAAAATTACTGAAGATAAGAAATCAGGCCTTCCCCAACTCATGAGCCCCAGTGCTGTCACCCCTGCTCTGACACTGTGATTATCAATCTTAGTCCTCTAGTTGCCAGTCCAACAATGTAGGTCTTTTCTGGGGGAGAAACTCCTGTTCTCTAGTCTTGTCCACATTCATCCCTGACCAGATCCCAGGATCTGGATTGCTCCCCCCATCCATCTCTAACAGGTCTCCCCCGAAGCCCCTGAGTGATTCTGGAACGTTCTGGACCCAGAGTCCTTCCCTTCTTCTGCACATATTGCAAATGGGGACCTAAAGCCCTGGAGAACCTGTCCCGGAATCCTCCTCACCAGGTCCACCTCTAATCTCAGCTGGGCCTTCATCATAACAGGGCAGCCCTTTGAGTCTTCATCAACTGTCCTGTCCTGGTTCTACAAACCTTTCCCATGCGCCTCTTCCCTGCTCTCCCAGCTGAAGGTCTGACCTGCTCTACTAAGAAAATGGAGGCTGTTGGTTGGGTTTCCCTGCTTTATTTCATCCCTCCAATCTTTTCTTCTCTGTACGGGACACAAGTGCCCTTGATCTCATCCTCTCTGGCACCTTCTGTATTATTTCCCCTTCTACCATGCTTCCCTCCCCCAATTTCTTTTTTTTTTAGATTTTTCAAGGCTAACTGGCTTGCCCAAGGCCACACAGCTAGGTAATTATTAAGTGTCTGAGGTCGGATTTGAACCCAGGTCCTCCTGACTCCAAGGCCTGTGCTGTATTCACTGCGCTACCTAGCTGCCCCCCTCCCCCAATTTCTACCTTATTCTTCTCCTGCCTATAAACATGCTCCTGTCAGCCCCATCTTCAAGAACTCTTGAACTAACTCCATCTTCCCTTTCACCAACCCTATTTCTCTTCCCTGTCTCCATTGGATGCCTCTACTCTCTTCTTGATCCATTATAATCTATCTTCTGATGTCATCTTTTCATAAGGTTTTTTGATATTTTCCATTTCTTAATCATCAGAATACCCCACGGATCTGACCCCCCACCCTGAGCCATCCCATGTGACAGATAGTTTTCAGAGAGGAAAAAAATCAGCCCAACTGATCAAAACATTGGAGCAGCCTGAAAATATGAAGCGTGTGGACACCTGTAAAGGCATGTCTTCTCCTGAGCTTTATGGTTCTGTTACGTTATTGTTTTCCATTTGATTTTTTGAGACTTCACCACACACTTGTTTTAGGGTATGCCCAGATTAATAGATTTTGAGCATAACCACGAATTTCTTTCCATAGCTCTAACAGTGTATTAATGTACATATTTTCCCATAATTCCTTCAACATTTTTCATTTTCTCTTTTTAATCAATTTTTAAAAATATAAATTTATTTCTCTTGCAACCACAGGCAATTTTAGTTTTCAATATTCATCCCTTTGTAAGATTTCAAGTTCCATGCATCCCCCCTCCCTACCCTCCTGACCCTTGACAACGCATAATCCAATACAGATTATACTTGTATAGCTATGATAAGCATTTCCATATTAATCGTGTTGCAAAAGAAGAAACAGACCATAAGGGTAAAAAAAACCTATGAGAAGAAAAAGCCATAAAGCACAAAATAAATTATAATTATGGAAATTAATATGCTTTGCTCTGGATTCAGACTTCATAGCTCTCTCTTTGGAAAGAATGTGCCATCTATAATTTCTTAAAGCACAGAAGTATTCCATAACCTTCACAATGGGCATTTACTTTCCATTTCTTGGGTATCACAAAAAGTGCTGCTGTAAGTTATTTTAGATTATGGGGACTTTTTCTTATTTAATATTTCTCTTGGAGTAGAAGCCCAGCAATGGAATTTCTGGTTGCAAGGGTAAGGCCTTTTTAGGCCCCTTATTTGTATAATTCCAAATGATTTTTCAAAATAGTTGTTGTGCTTCACAGCTCCACCAATAATGTATTAGTGTAGCTATCTTTCTACAACCCCTCCAGCATTGACTGTTGTCAGTGATGTCATTTTTGTCCACTTGCAGACTATGAGGTAAAATTTCAACAATTTTGATATATTCCTTTATCATTAGGTATTTGGAGCATTTTTTCATGTTATTGTGAATCCTTTATCATCTGTTGGTGAATGGCTGTTGGTCTTATGTAGACTTATTAAATGGTTTACATATGAGAGAGACCACACCCTTATCAGACAAATATGATACAAATATTTTAGACCTCTCAATGATTTTCCTCCTTATCCTAGATACTTCTTCTACATTGCCTATGCAGAAACTTCAGTTATATGTAATCAAAGACCAATTTTATCTTTTATAATTACTGCTATCTCTTGTTTGGTGCAAACAAAATCCCTTCCCCATAACTGCGAGAGGTAAAGGATCTGTTTCTCTTCTAATTTTTCAATAGTATGATCTTTAACATCGAGGTCATGTGACCTCTTAGACTGTATTGTGAAGCCTGGTAGGTTGTGATTGGTTTCAGTTTTTTTTTAAATCAAGTTTTTCCCCGAGTTCTATCCTTTTTGAGTTACTTTTGTCTGTTCTGTTCAGTTGACAGCTGCTACTCTATAATATAGCTTGAGATCTGGAAGTGTTACTTCCCTGTTTCATCATTTTTCTTGCTATTTTAGATCTTTTGACTTTCCAGATTCATTTTATTATATTCTGTCAAGTTTTCGCAAGTGTCCTCTTGGTGATTTGATTAGTTATGGTGTTGAAAGTGTAACTTAACCATGAGCACTGAGTGTTCCTCCAGCAATTTAAGTTGTCCTTTATTTCTTTGTGGATTTGTCATGGAATCTATATAAGTCTTTTGTGTGCTTGGGGAGGTTTTATTTTTATTTTTTAGGCATTGTGGGGCAATGGAGTTAAATGACTTGTCCAGGGTCACACAGCTAGTACATATCAAGTCTCTGAGATCAGATTTGAACTTGGGTCTTCCTGTCTCCAGAGCTAGTGCTCTATCCACTGTGTCACTTGACTGGTCCCTCCCCTGACCCCACTGCACCACCCGACTGCCCCATCAGTGATCTTAACTTGATCTGATCATCCTTGACCTGGCTGCAGCATCTGACAGTGAGCTGCCCTTTCTCTCCTCTCCGGCCTTTGGTGGCACCACTCTCTCTTGGCTTCTCCTCCTCCCCCTCCAGTCACCCCTAGGTGTGGTCATAGCCCAGGGCCATTTGTCTTGGGTCATCTTGTTGATCATTGCTCTCTCACTTGGTGGTCTCATTGGCCCCCATGATTTCAGTCATAATCTCTATGCCCATAACTCCCAGGTCCACTTTGTTGACCTCATCTCCAATTCTGCATCTCCTGCTGCCCATGGGATATCTCCTCCCAGGCTCCCAACCACATCATCGTTCTTTACTCCTTACTCTAGCCTCCCATGGCTCCCGATTTGTTGCCAAATTCTTGATGTTTCTAGATTTTTTTTCTCTAGTAACACAGCAATCATCAAAGGTTAAAGCTATGGACCTAGGGTCAGGATGACCTGAGTGCAAATCCAGCCTCAGCCAAACACTAGTTGTGTGACCCTGTCTGCCTCAGTTTCTTCATCTGTAAATTAGCAGCTGCCTTCTAGGGTTGTTGTGAGGATCCAGCGAGATGACATTTATAAAAGGTGCTTGGCGCAGTCCCCTGCCATCCTTCCTTACACAGGCCTCGATAGCTCAACTCCACACTTAGTATACCTTCCCCTCTTTTATACAAGGCCTTTGACATGGACTTGGGGCCCTTTCCCAGCCTGGTCATCTCCCTCTGAGTCCTCTCTGACTCCTTGGCATTCCTCCTAAAAAGTGGTGCCAGAACAAAGCCCAGTCCTCCATCCAAGGGGGTCTGATGGAGCAGAGGGCCCCTCCTTCTCCCCCTCTTGACAGCTGCCCAGTGTAGCCAAGATGATCTTGGCTTCTGTGGCCTTCTCTGGGGTGGCAGTGACCCCACCCCCACCCCCACCCCACTTTATGCTGGATTGATCCAACAACCTTTACTCTGACCTAGTCCTCAGACCTGTCTGTCAAGTTCCCTACGACTCCTGGAAGCTTGCTGAGCAGGCCATCCATGCCCACCGCTTTTGCATCAGCTCCCTAAGCTGCCCTCCTCTGGTTTCTCCTTCTGCCCTGCTGGTGTGAAGTCCATTCTGATCACCAGGTCATTTCTATTTTTCCCTCCCCAACCGTTACCCAAATGTTACTGATGGTTGCCTGGGTCAGTTGTGTCTGACACTCCATGAGAGGAGTTTTTTTAATTGATAGTTTATTCTTCCAAATAAATACATGTTATGAAAACTTTTCAACATTCATCCATACGCCTATATGCATTTTTAAGTTACAAAACTTCCCTCCACTCTCCATTCCCAACCCCCTCCCTCAGGGTCGAATAGTCAGGTGAATATTGTACATACACATTTGTGTGAAACATGTTGACAGATTAGTCATTTTTGGTATGAGGAATTAGGATTAAGGGAAAGAGATACCTAAGAGAGATATTTTTGAAAAGTGAATGTAGTGTTCATCAGATTCTGAAGGTTTTTTTGTTTTGTTTTTCTTCCTCTGGATGAGGACAGCATTATACAAAGCTGGGCTAATGCAGTTGTCATAGTTCTAAACTGCTGGGAGGAGCTGCTTCCATCAAGGCTGATCATCTCACAATGTTGTTGTTAATGTGGATAATGTTCTCTTGGTTCTGCTCCTTCACTCAACATCAGATCTTGCAATTCATTCCATGCTTCTCTAGAGTCTGACCATTCATGGTTTCTTATAGAACAATAGCACTGCATAACATTCATCTACCATAACTTTTTTAGCCATTCCCCAATGGGTAGGCATCCCCTCAATGTCTAATTCTTTGCCACTACAAAAAGAGCTGTTAAGAATATTTTGGAACGGGGTGGCTAGGTGGTGCAGTGGATAAAGCACCAGACCTGGAGTCAGGAGTACCTGGGTTCAAATCTGTTCTCAGACATTTAATAATTACCTAGCCGTGTGGCCTTGGGCAAGCCACTTAACCCCATTGCCTTACAAAAATAAAAAAAAAAAAAAGAATATTTTGGAACATGTGGGACTTGACCATTTTTTATGATTTCTTCTGGATATAGTTCTAGAATTGGGATTGCTGAGTCAAAGAGTATGAACAGTTTTATGGCTCTTTGGACATAGTTCCATATTGCTCTCCAGAAAGACTGCATCCATTCACAACTCCATCAGCAATGCAGCAATGTCCCAATCTTCCCACAACCTCTCCAACATCGATCATTTTCCCTTTTTCTCATCTTAACCAATCTGGTAGGTGTGAGATGGAACTTTCAAAGTTGTTTTAATTTACATTTCTCTAATCAATAATGATTTGGAGAACTTTTTCATATGCTTATATATAAATTTACTTTCTTCTTTTGAAAACTGTCTATTCATATCCTTTGACCATTTATCAATTGGGGAAAGACTTGTGACTTTATAAATTTGATGCAATTCTCTCTACATTTTAGAAATGAGACTTTTATCAGAACTTCTAGTTGTGAAGATTGTTTCCCAGCTTTCTGCTATCTTTCTAATTTTGGCAGCATTGATTGTATTAGAGCAAAAATATTTAATAAAGTCAAAATCATTTATTTTGCAATGAGAAGTTTTCTTAGGATATTGGAGTTGTTTGGCATGACAAATGAGCAAACTGAGGCAAACAGGGTGAGGTGATTTGTCCAGGTCACATAGCCAGCTAGTAAGTGTCTGAGGTTGAATTCAAACTCAGACCTTCCTGACACTAGAGCTAGGGCTCTATGCTGTACAAATAAGCTTCTGTTTCCTTCCTTCTTCCCTCTCTTGGGTTCCTGGTCATGTCTTCCCCATCCCACCCTGCCTGCTTTAACCAATCTTACTTTGTCCATCCAGCACTACCAGTGTTGGAAAGGTGGACATCCTTGTGTGCAGACAGCTTGGCTTGATTGAGGTCTCCTCTGGAGACACCTTCACTCAAACCTCAGATGGGACCTTGGGGTCAGGGATCTCAGGATGGGCATGGCAGAGCCTGTTGTCTAGAAACTACAGTCCCTGCATTTCAGTGGACTCTAATCAAATGAATGGCTTTCAATCAGGATGGATGAGGTCACAGGTTCTTAGTGCTATAAAGGGGGTCCCTGCCCTATCATTCTGGTAGACAGGAGTGTCTCCCCGAAAGGAGATTGAGTCCAGGATGGGATGGAGAGAACAGAGAGATCATTGGTGAATAGCCTCCATCAGAAGTGGGAAAGGAAGTGGGCAGTGCTTGACCACACCCTGGATGAGTGGACATCCCCAGGAGACACTACCAGATTGGGGGAAGGCTGGGACTGGAGCCTCCCCAATGAACAAAAAGGAGAGACAGTCTAGAATCTTCTAGATCAGATGTGTCCAACTTGTGGCCACATGCAGCCCTCTAAGCCCATTCATGTGTCTTGCATTGGCTAATCAGAAAATGAAGGAAAAGGTGAGCATGTGCAGCTCAACTCAACCCTTAACTAACATGGCTAAACTTTTTCACGTAACTAACATTGTGCCATCTCACAGACGGCTGAGTTTTTTTTTTACACAAAAGATAATCTTTATTTGAAAACATATAACTTATTGTAATTGCAATAGGCAACTTTATTGTTTGCAGCACTAATTGCTGCTTTGTCATAGGATTTTGAAAATAGATTTCAAGATTTAGAAAAATCCACCTGGATTTCAGTGTATTTGCTACTCCACTCTCAGCTGACATCAACACACTGACTTCAAACGTACCAATAGAAGGTATAGCGTTGCAATTTATTCAAGAGTTTTATTGGACTTTAGTATCCATCTTAAGAAAACCATCTGGCATTTCCCAAACATGCTCTGTTCAGGACATCTCTTTTAGGGAGGACATAGATTTGCAAGCAACTTCCTGTATGAAGGATACAAAAAGTAAAAATAGATAAAAAAATTCAGACAAGCTTCTTGAAAATAGTCTTCACACTGTTAGAATTTTTATCTAACCAGATATAGATGCACTAGTATCAAAAAAAGCAGGCTCAGTGTTCACATTCCAAATGGTATCTTGTATTTTTGTTTATAAAATGTTGTATTATTATACTGATGATTTTATTATAATTTATTATATTTGTATACTCAGTGGTAATATGGTTTACATTGTAATCATAAGCAAGAATTAATTCTGTGTGCAATCCTGACAAGTTCAATGGTTGGACATGGACATCCATGCTCTGGATGATCTGTCTCGGACTAGACAGATAGGCTGATTTGAAGCCATCTGAATCCCAGACAAGGGAATTGAGTTGAATGGATTGTCTGCTGTGGGGAGGTCTGGAGTGAAGGGTCCCAGAGATCTGTCCTGGGCTCTGGAGAGTACCACTGTTATCAGGGACTTAGACAAAAGCTTATCTAGAAAGATGGACTGGAATACAGTTTATGGGATGCAGGCACAGCCCTGTGACAGGGCAGATGAGAGATTTGCATGACTCTAAATTGGAGGTGGTGGTTGAGGAATCCCAGGATTGCCCTTGAGACTAACTCATGAGGTTGCAAGGATAAGTCAATCAACAATGAATTGTAGCATAGAATATTATTTGGGAAACTGAGGCAAAGATGAGGCAGGCCTGCCTTAGAGAGAATCTAGCTCTTTGTGTCATCTCTTATGACCAGTTCAGTCCTTGGCATACTTCACCAGAGGTGCTTGGCAGATGCTTTGGTACTGTGGAGACCGGGTGGAAGGCTGGCAGCCCTTTCTGGGTTAGGAGCTCTACATTGACTCAGAGGAAACTTGTGGGGTGGGGAAGGGAGGGGAAGGAGAGATGGGTATTTTCACATATAGTTGCCCTTTTCTTGTTGAATGCAAGTGATGGACGGGTGGATGGATGAACAGAGTCCCTTTGTGCCTGTTTATACCAGTTGCCTAGAAATCTCTTCATCCTCATTTCGTCACAACTTTAAAAATATCTCCATAATTATAGGGATTACTCACCCAGGCCTAGTTAGGGGCTGCCCAGACGCCCTAGGGAGTGGGCCTGCCCACCTGCCAGGTGCTCAGTCCTGATGAGATCCTGTGCCCCAGAGTGCCACAGAGAGGAAAGGGCCTGGGGGTGAGGGGTGGTGGCTGGTGCCAGGTACTTGGCTCTTATGATGGTTTTAATACCTCCTTCCCCAAATAAAGGCTAGTGGGGCACCTATGCTGAGGGAGCAGTGGAAATGTCCCAACCACAGGGATAAGGTAAGAGAGGCCTGGGCTGTCCAGCTGGGTCCTGACTGTGCTGGTGCAGGGACCACAGGGATCACAGGCAGAGACTGGGTATTGGGAACTTGGGGGCAGTGGCTGTGTTCCCCTCTAACCTCCCGTGGCTAGTACAGAGACTAGTCCTAGGGCTAGAGAACTAAACCTGGGCTGGAACCCTCCTGGAAGGCCAATGGTTGTTTGTCCTTTGGGCTCAGATTGATGAGATAGCAATGACCCTTTCCCTTCTCACCTCCCTCACCACTTCCTACCTGAGGCTCTCCTTCAAGGCAGGCCTAGTGAGGGGCCTGCAGTGTATCCTCGGCATCACTGGCTCTCTCACCACTGGCCACACTGCTGCTTCCTAGGGATGAGAAGAGTTTAGCCGTAGCCTTTGAGGTTGACTGCTTATGTGGCACTGTCATCTCTCAACCCTGGGAGGCTATGGTTGCAATGATTTCATTTCACCGAGAAGGAAACTGAGGTGTTGGAGGCAGATTTGAAATCAGCTCTTGACTCCAAGTCCTGATGACTGTAGATGTCCTTCTGCTAGGTCGTCTGGGCCCTGGGAGGTAGTGTGGTACAATGGAAAGTGCCCTGGACTTGAAATCCAAGGACCTGGGTTTGAATCCTAGTTCTTCCCTTTACCAGCTTGTGATCCACTTTGAGCTTTAAGGGGTCCTCCAAGACTCCTTCCAACTCCAGCTGCACAAAGGGAGAAAGGTTCTGGCTTCTAGTCCTACTTCTGGCCCTTGTGGACTGCAACTTGCCCTCACTCCCCCAGAGAGATATGGGTAGGGGCACTGCCTGGGAGGGGGCCTTTTGAAGTTTAGCAGTCCTTGGTTTGAGTGAATGTGAAGGAGGGAAGGGAGAAGTAATTGAGGAAGGGAAGGGAGAGGGGGAAAGGGAGGAAAGAGAAGGGAAAGGGAGGAAGGAAAAAGGGAGTGGGGAAGGGCAGGGATGGAGGAGGGAATGGGAAGGGGAGGAGAAGGGCGTCATGACCTCCTGACTCAGTCATGGGATGAGAAATTGGACTTGGAAGGTGATCCTGCAACTTAACCCCAGGCCCTCAGGTAGATATGAGTGAAGGCACTGTCCAGGAGGGATCCGGCCTAACATGCCTCTCTCTCCTTTTTAGCTGGTTCCCTTCCCTGTGGTGGGGCCCAGTGGCATGTCCGTGACATCATGAGCACTGCCGTGGAGAGTTCAGATGATGAATTCTTTGATGCCCGAGGTGAGTAATGGGGGGTGTATCTGGGGGGGGGCATTTGGGAGCCTTGCCTCCGTGTTGGGGGCCTGAGTTTGAATCTTGCCTCAGATACAAACTGTGTGACTCTGCAGACTCTGTCAACCTCAGTTTCTTCTTTTGTAAAGAGATGACAATAATATGGGAGATCCCACAAGACAAAGTTGGAATGCTTTACCAATCTTAAATGACACCATCACTGCAGACTCTTATTGTTGTTAATAATACCTGAAGAGAGGGGCAGTGAAGCCAGACCTTGCATCCTAGGAGGTCCATGTGTGTGACAGTCTGTTCCAGACAGAATGCAATCACCATCCCTCCCCTCTCTGTACTATGAACTCCCAGGCCAGATGGCAAGAGCAAGGGAACAATAGTTGGAAGGAGATATATCTGGAGGGAAAGATGGATGGGCAGAAGGAGGGAAAGGCAGAAGGATGGAGAAACAGAAGGAGGGGAGGGGGTTGGTTGAATGAGCAGAAGAAGGGACAATCAGAGGGATGAAGGAACAGAAGAAGGCATGGATAGAGGGATGGATGAATGGACAGAAGAAGGGAAAGAAGGAGGAATGGACAGAAGGAGAAACAGTTGGAGGGATGAATGGAAGGAAATACAGTCCAAGGGATGGATGAATGGAAGGCAGAAGGAGGGATGATTGGAAGGATGGGAGTAGGGACAAATGGGATAATGGAAGGGTAGATAGAGGGATGGAGGGGCAGAAGGAGTGACAGATGGTGTGATGGTTGGAGGAATGGAAGGAAGGACATATGGAGGGATGGATGGAAGGACAGAAGAAAGCGTAGATGGAGGAATGGCTGGAGGGACAGAAGAAGGGGACGGCTGAATGGCTAGTCTTACCCCTATAAGAAGCCAGTGCCTCAGAGTTGGAGCCACGCCTCCTCTGAGAATTGGGTTTGAGCTTGGGAGCAGCATTTCTCCATAGCAACGAGCACACATTGTGACTATATGAGCTTCAATATTTTGATGCTTAAGAAACTTTTTATTTAAAATATTGGTGCAGCTCATCAAAGTTTCTGGCTGCTGGTGTTGCACCAATGGCCACTGCTTCATTAACTCGGCAGAGGCACTGAGGCGGGAAGGTGTGGGCTGTGCAGGCGGCTCTCCAGCCTGAGTTTGGGCCAGCTGCCGGGCTCTTTGAGGATCACTGAGGCCTTCAAGGAGCTTTAAAATCCTTGTTAAAAATCCTCTGGCCATAGATTGGAACAGACTGCATCCATGTGCAAGATGCATAGATGAGTTCTTGCTAAGTAGAGAGGGAGCAATAACTGTGGACTGGGCGTCTCTGGTTTCAAAAAGGGCCAAAAGTGGCCCAGGGGATCAGGAAGCAGGCTAGTGGCTTCCCCCACAAACACCTGGGAGCACCCTGGGGTGTCCAGCATGAAGAGTGGAGGGATGCCACACCATAAAGGCCTAGAAGCCAAGATGCTTATAAAGCAGACCAAGGCTCCCATGAGATTTGCAAATGGTGCCTGCCCATGGCCTCAAGGCCGGACTGTCCGGTAGGGTGGTAGACACGTCAATGGCCTCATATTTCCTGAAACAAAGATCTTGATGCTACGGGGGAAAGAACTTTAGTTTTCAAATATCCTTTCTTCTCAACTTAGAAAACAAAAGTAGAGGCTCATATAAAAATTCATCCATGAGCCTCTAAGCACCAACCATTTACAGTCTGCCCAGAGAAAGGCCAGTCCTGACCGGCTCCATTTCCTCTGGGTGCTGTCCCAGGTGCTACTTACCTTGCTTGCTCCAAGTGGAAAGGGACTTTTGCTGATCTGGTTTTCTTCCTTCCACATCCTTCTTACCCCTTTCATTCTTATCATTTCTTGTGGAGAAAGGAATAAAGAGGCCTTGATTAACCCCTGATTTTGTGCCAGGAATTTTTGAAGCTCTTTGGTTGCAAAGAAGAGGTGAGCCAGCCCTGTCCTTAGGAAGTTTATATTTTTGTTGGGTGGGGAAGATCACTTGCCTAGGGGAAGGATGAGGCTCCTGGATGCTGTTGTGTAGATAGAGGCTGGGAAGCTGAAAGATATGCCAAAGTTACATCAACCACAGTTCCCTTATTGGACAAAACTGCATTATTTTTTAATTCTTTTTTTTTCTATTATGGGTAAAGATGCTGCTGTGCTACTGTTGTTTAATCACGTCCAATTCTTCATGAATCTATATGAGGTTTTTGTGGCTAAGATGCTGGAGTGATTTTGCATTTTCTTTTCCAGTTCATTTTACAGATGAGGCTAGGAGGCAAGCAGAGCTAAATGACTTGTCCAGGGTCACACAGATAGTAAATGTGTGAATTGGGATTTGAACTCAGGTCTTCCTGACTCCAGGCCCAGAGCTCTATGCACTCTGGTGCTACCTTCTGTCTCTAAAGATACTTTACATATTTCTACCTCCATATTTCTCTAGGATACCTTTAGCTATGGGGGGGGGGAGTTGGGGGTAAGAGAAGAGAGAGAGAGAGCCCTCTGTGGCTCCTATTGTAGGATAATTGGTCACAGTCTTATGAAGACTGGATTGGTCCATGGCTCCAGGAGGACATCATGGCAGTTTGTTTTTCCATCAAAACTGATTTGGATCATTTTATCAGTCCAACAGATACCAGCCTGTATGCCAGATTTTTGATTATGCTTCTCTGATTAATAGAAGGTTTAGGCACAGTTTCCAAGTAGTCATTGATGGTGGTTTTTCTTGGGAATGCCTGTTCATGATTTTCACCTGATTTATGGGATTGTTCTGTGTCCAGGAAAGAGAGGGTTGGGTTTGTTTGTGCTGGAAAATGAGTTACCTTTTCCAGGGATTGATCCCATGGGGTTGGCTCCATTGGGTCTGAGCTCAAACCATGAAGTTTACCCACTTGAGATCACAAACATTAGAACAGAAAAGGGTTTGTCCAGGGCTGGAGTTAAAATGATAAAGAACACATCTCATGGAAAAGATCTTGTTTTCTAGGCTTAGGGGGAGAGCCTATCCATGGTTCCCAGAAACCCAGGAAAGGGATGAGAGCACATCCATTCCTTCTTTCAACTAGAGTGATGATCAAATTGAGAGGGCAGACAAAGGAAGGGCTTCCCTCATTTGGGAAGGTGAGGCCCAGAGGAGTTTATAGAATCCTTGCCTCCTCAGAAATTTAGAACTAGAAGGGACTTTGGAGGACATATGATCCTACCCCCTCCCAACATCTGTCTAGAATTTGAATCTCCTGACTTCTAGTCTCTGACATTTTCCAGACCACCTGGTTAATCCAGGAACAAAATTAGTTCAAAGGATTGCCTTTTGCTTTGTAGAGCCAGGACCATGTGTCAGGGAAGACTAAATGACAAAATGTTCAGACCTACATTTATTAGACACCTGTGATATGCAATGAGCATTGCAGCATCCCTACTAGAGCTCAGGCAGAGTTACAAATAATGGTACATGATAACTGGGCCTCAGCAATAGCAATGACTTCCAAAAAATGATTCTGATATTGCACATTTACATTTACATTTTGATATGGCCATAAAGGTCTGTTTTCACCAAGGCTCTATAAGCCCCATCTGTTGGATTGGGTCAGTGTGGGCCAAGCTTTCCCCCAGATCTTCAGAGAGTAACTAGTAGGGGTCATCCAAGTTTCATCCCAGGGCACAAACGGGTGATTCTTCCTGAGGAGCTGTTTGATATCCACAAAAATACTTCTCAGGATGCATGATTTTGCATCCTCTGAAAATCCATTCTTTCAATCCTAGCCAGTTTCTTATTGCTAAGGACCTTTCCTTCCACCCACAACAAAGTGGAGCATCTACTGTTGCATTTCAGAGTATGGCTGAACCTAGGTCTGCTTCCTCCTCACTACCCTGATGGATATTCTTCTGACAGGGTGCCATTTGTCCTTTTCTGAAAAGCTCCTGTTTTCTTTCTGCACTAAGGCCCTCTCTTGATAGATACCTCATCATGGAATTTCAGTTAGCAATAAGAATGAATAAATGAAAAGATGAACAGACCCCTGAGTCAAGAGTTCCTATGTGTGAATCAAGGTGGAACTCCCAAAGCCTAGACGGCTCTTGTCTTCAACATTCTAGTAAAAATAGCAACACTAATAAGCCAACATTCCAATGGGGGGATGCAGCACATTGAAGGGAACTTACTGGGAGAGTGAGTAGGATCCTAGGGTCAGAGATGGGTGCCTTGATTCTGGGACCAATGGAAGAGTGAATCTTATCGTGTGCAGGAATGAGGAAAAAAGAGACAAAACACCTTCCTCACAGATGATACCCAGTTCTTCCAAATTTAATTCTTTTTCAGTGTGACAGCCCTTCTAATCCTGAAGTCACTTCATCTTCACGTGACTCAGTTTCCTTAGCTGTAAAATGAGGTTAAACCAAGATTGTTTTTAATTAAAAAAAAACCCTTATCTGTAAAGCTCTAATATAGAGTCATCACAGTGGCTGGCACAGAATAGGTCCTTAATAACTGCTTCCTCCCTTTCCTTCCTGCTTTGGTTTGGCCACTTTTAAGCTATATAACTCTGAGACAGACACTTTACTTTTTTGTCTTGGTTTCTCGATCTTGAGAGAAGAACACTGCCTTTTGAGCCAAGGGGACTTGAGTTGGAGGCTCAACCCTGTCTCCTTTTCCATTAGTTGCCTGCTATCTTGGACACATAGCTTTTGAGCTTCTTTCAAGATGGCTTCAGATCAGATGGACACACAGTGACATCTCCCTGCCCTCTGTGTGACTGAATCAAGATCAGTGGGTTGGGATTAGAGGGAGTTAGATCAATCAGGCAAGAGTGCAACCAAAAACCAGGATGAACAGCTTCATGAAACTGAGGCATTTCACATTCATGGAAAGAAAGGGAGGCACCTGAGGCTTGTTGAGGAAAAAGAAGAGAAGAGGTCAGAGGACATGTGCAACAATTGGGACTGACAGTCCTGTTTCTGACAATTACTGAGAGAGCCTAGTTCACACCAGAGCTTCAGTAGAAACTTGCAAGTGACCAACAATGCAAAGAAATGCTTCTCGGGAGCCTGGTCCTAGTCAGAGCCATGGCCTTTGCCTCCAAGGATGATGGAGACCTGGGAATTGTGCTTGTAGGAAGTTCAGAGAGGGAGGGGGATTGTGGAGGGATCTGGAAAGAAAGGGCTAGAAAGAGCAGGTTGGTCTCCACCATAGAGGAGAGGACTGCAGGAAGGTCAGCAGTAAGAAGAATGGATGCCTCTTGAAGGACGGAAAAACCATTTCAAAGAGAAAAAGGAAAAATAACAAAATCTGGGAAAGCAGTGGGATCATGGCTGGGAGAATGTGGCCACATAGGGAAAGGAGAGGAGGAGAGCTCCACTCCCTGCATCTCTGGAGTGTGCTTCCTATCTCCCAAAGCAGCCAGTGCTGGTTTAGGGTCAGTTCCAACTGCTGGATAATTCTTTTGAGATTTTGAGCCAGATTGTGTCTTCCTGTAGTTCCTCCCACTGGACCAAACAGATGAAGATGCAGCTTTTTTTTCATGACAGCCCTCTAACTACTGGAAGATAGCCAATCAGCCTGTCCTTCACAGGTTCAGTGTCCCAGATTTCTTCCATGAACCCTTGCAGAGTATCCCTCCAGTCATCCCTTTTCTCATTAGCATGAGCCCCAAATGGGGCACCCAGACTGGGATGGTCACCTCCTTCATTCTGGACACCATGCTTATACCAATGCAGTCAACAATCTCCTTGCTTTTTTGTTTCCAAATCACACAACTGACTTGTGTTAGACTTCCAGTTTGACAGTATCCTTTTTTCTCAGATTATTATTGATTGACACCACCCCCATCTTCATTACATTAATTAAGTATTCATGACATTCACTTTTTGGAAGCAGAATCACAGATTTGAGGGCTGAGGGGATCTCATTGGTCACCTGGTCCATTCTGTACATGATAAATAACCCCCTCAGTAACTTATCTCACAATTCACAGTCATCCTGGTCTTTTAGTCTTTCCTTGAGCACCCTCCAATATATTGAATTCCTCTGTAGTACCACCCATCCCATTGTGGGACAGCTCTCATCAAGAAGCAGCTTTTCCCCATATGAAACTGAAGTTAGCCTCTTTGTAGCCCTTGCCCCCTCCTCTATCATTGCTGAAGGCTCTACCTGATTGACCAAGCAGGCCCCTTCTCCACAGGGCAGCCCTTCACAAACCTTCACAAGTTATTGTGGCCCCTGGGTCTTCTCTTGCTTTGGCTCCTGTAAGACTTGGCATTTATTTTCAATAAAGTTCAACTCATTAGATTCAGGCCTGCCTTTTAGTCTGTCAGGATATTTCTGGATCCTGACTCAGCCCACCTGCTCGCTATGCCTGCCTCCCAGATCTCTGTTGTCTACACAGATGACAGTCAGACCATCTGGAGCATTATCCAAGTCATTGATAAAAACTTCGAGCAGCACAGGACCAAAGGTGGAGAGAGGGGACCAGGGCATCTGCCTGTTCTTTTCCAGGTCTGAGGTAGGCCCCTGAAGTACCCAGGTATACCCAGAACTCTGTGGGTTCAAGAAAAACCGACCTTCATAGCTGCCCAGCTGAACAGGCAAAAATACTCCCTTGAGAGGCAATGTGGGTGCCCTGGGCTGCTGGGGTCCTGGAGCAAGGCTTCCATTTGGATCTCTAAGGTGCTCTGTGGTTTATAATGCCCATAATGGATAGAACTTTCCAGTCTCCAATAGACATTAATAGACATATTCTCTCTGACTATATCAGTAATGTGAGATAGACAGTTCAGGCAGGGCTATGCATCTCTGGAGGCCCATGGATGCTGGGAGACATTGATCATTTTCACAACCCCCCAGCTAGGAGAAGATGAAGCCAGAATCCAACTCAAAATTGGTTCTCTGCTTCCCAGCCCATGGTGGTTCCTACCTTCCCACGCTGTTGGTTGGAAGGAAACTTCCTTAGGAAACTGCTGTGTATGACTCAGGGCTGGATGTGATGGAGCCGGCTTACAGGAATTGTGTTGTTACTGCTGTATGTGGCAGCTGCACCCAGTTGTTCCTCACATTGGAGGTGGAAGGAACCTCCAGTGAGTTCCAGTGGTACCCAAATACTGCCAAAAACTACCTTGGGGAAAGGAGAAAAAATAAAGGAGAAGATAGTTCCCGGGGTGGGGGGACCATGTTGGTGGTCTGTGTGCTATTTACCAAGGGATATTGTTTTTGGACTGGAGAGTACTGAGTGAGGATGACCAGTGGGGGTGGTTTCAACTGAAACTAAGATAAGGGGATGGGAGGAGAGCACTCAGCCACCCTGAAGGGACTGATAACCTTGATGGCCGAACTCACATCAGTGATCACCTTTGAAAGTCAGAGCATGTGTGTGGCAGTGGACAGATGCTCTTGCAAATTTTCAAACAAGGGAGAAAATGGAACTATTCAGCCAGTCGGCTTGATTTTGAAAGTGAGAAAGTTCTGGAGTGCATTAGTGAAAGGATGGCTCATGAACATCTGGAAAAATAAGTTACCAAGAGTAACTATGGACAGATTGTCCAAACCAACATACATCTTCTCACTCCTGGATTTCTAAACTACTACCTCAGGAAGTTACTACAGCTCAATGGGATTTCCATAGATTTTTAGCAAAGTACTCAGCTTCTGACAGGTCAATGTAAAGGAAATGATAGAGAAATGTGCCAAGGTGGGGATAAAATGGATAGTTAGAAACTGGTTGAGTGACCCCGTCTCCCTCCAAAATCAATCAATTCCTTCCCAGAAATTTCAGCATCTTCAGTTTGCTTTGTTCATTTATCCATCTATTCATTCATCTATTCATCCATCCCTCTCTCCATCCATCCATTCATAAAAAGAGGCTTCTCACTCCAAGTGTGGCTCAGTGGGGAAGACCAGAGAGGGAGCAGTCCCTGCCTCTCTCCTTATCATCTGGACAGGGAAGTGCATATGGACTCTTTGGATAATTTTAGTCACCTGTGGCTTTTTAGAGTCAGTCCAATGAGACCAGGATATGGAATTGAGGGTCACCAGAGTTCAGGTGTTTTTAACCTTCCATTGTAACCTACCATTGGAATACCACAAGGACATACTACATTGATGTTTGTTGGTTGGGTGCAGGGAGAAACTGAGTGCCTTCTTGATGAGTCCAGATCTGGTGCACTCATGGACAGCCCTAAGCTCACTAACTAACCCTTATGTGAACCAGAAGCCTTGGATTCCTGGGCATGGGGCAGATGCCCCATCTCCATCTCTTAGTGGACAGGAAACTATGTGTCTCCACAGTAGGAATGGATGAGACCCTCAATCAGTAAGATCAAGGTCACTTTGAGGTGACCTTGGCCTGGGCACTAAGCCCATGACCAGGATGTAGGGTCAGTTTGTGAGTCGGCTTGGAGGAAGGTAAACACTAAAGTCATGTCTACAGTTTTCTAGCCCCGGGAATTATCTGCCAGCACACATTTCCTTTGATAATAACCCACTGCCTCCAGGTGTTGGCTTCTCATCTACAGATGAGATAGTAGAAGGAACTATGGGGAGAATGGATGAAAAGCAGAATTTCCTAGAATGGAAGGCCCTCAGAGCTCTCCACAAGTGTCTGGGCCCCCTGTGCCAGACCAAGAATCCCTTCTGAGCATGCTCAGAAAGTGACTGTCCAGTCATTGCATGAAATCTTGGATTTCAATCTTGGGAGCTCCCAGGTAGACCATCCCCCTACCCCCAAGTCTTCTGCTGTTTTGGTTTAAAATATATGATCTTAATAGTCATCAAGTAATATGAACATTTGCATATACAAAGGATGGAAAGAGAGGGTTGTTTTTTAATCTTAATTTCCAGCATGGACATCTGAGGTTTTTCCTTAAGTATAAATGGGGATGAGAGGGCACCTACCTCCCAGAGTTGTGAGGAGTGAGCCAAGTGATTTAACATCTATATAAGCCTGCTACGTCTTAAAATGGTTTCATGTAAAAGTGGACAAGATGCTGCTGTCCTCTCAGGTGACTGTCCCATGGTTCTCTCATGGCTCTCCTCATCCATTCACTCCTTCTCAGTATCTGTTTCTGGTTTATCATCTATGGCAGTGACCCAGGGGAGTCCTGAGTCCTCTGAACCTTACCTTCTGTAGACCTCATCAGTTCCTATGGCTTTAGCTTCTCTAGACAGATGATGTCCTCTTCCCAAACTCTGGACTCTGCATCATTGCCAGGTGCCCATTAGAATTTTATCCTGAATATTCCAGAGATGATGTCTCAAATTCACATCATTCCCTTTCCCTCCAAACCTTTTCTTCCTCATCTCTGGCAGGGGCATCATCACACATTCCTCCAGTATTCCAGGTTTATAACCTTGGTGTTATCCCCGGCCCCTCATTCCCCTTGGTCACCAGATCCAATCCTTGTGGTTTCTGCTTTCCTGATATCTCTAATCTCCAGGCCCTTCTGTCCACTTATATGGTGGTCACCACCTCAGTTCAGGCCTTCATCACCTCACTAGATGTTGGCAAGAGCTTTCCACTGGGCCCCTCTGCCTCATCTCTCCCCCTTGGGTGCATCTCCTGTGCTGCTCCCCAAACACAGGTATGATGGACTTTTTTTCTACTTCCCCTTTGCCTCTGAGATAAGACAAAAAAAATTCCTGAGTCCTTCACAGCCTGTGCAGCCTCAATGGCCATTATATGCCCCTCCTGCTCTCTATGACTAGTCAAAATGCTCTCTCTGTTTCTCCCACAGAAACTCTGTTCCATCTCCCGTCTTCATGACTTACAGGCACTCCTGACTCGACCCCATCTCACATGGCACCCCTTCTTTAGGACGCATCTTGGGCATAGCCTTCCCTGGTTTGTCCTCTGCTCACCTCCTTCCTCCCTATCTATCTGGTGCATTTTCAGTTATTCCTTTTACATATAGACCATAGCATATATACATGAACTTGCAGTCTGTACTGGGTAGGAGGTAACCTTTTGTGGAGAACGGATCATTGCATCCCTTGTTCTGGGGTTTGGTAGAGTGCTCCCAATCCATCACATTCCAGCTCTTTCCACAGAGTTATTACCCAGCCAGGCTCCTGTTATTGTGTTCTTGGGAAATTGGTCTTTTGAATCCAAGTAGCAAAACTATATTTTCTCCCTTCTATGACATCTTCTAAGTTTGGACCCCTTTACTCACCTGCTCAGATTTTGTAGCTGACAAAATGTGGACTTTCCAGGGCTGGGCCATCCCTGAGCCCTGGGACCCTCCACAAGAGACCTCCTGCTCTCTGAACAGATCAGTGTGAATGTCTGCATTGGTTGTTCACCAATTGACATGTCATTCAGGGCTTCAGTGGTTCCCTGGGGGCTGCCCCCTTCTCTCTGCTTCAGTTCATCTGAGGCTTCCCAGGATTCTCTGCACCCATCCCCTGGGCATTCTTGGACAATCCTCTTCCTCATTCCACTTTGGGACAAGTCTCCTGGCTAGGCTGTTTTCCTTGGATGGCCAATCCGAACTCTTCTTCAAAGCTTCCACTCATTGTGCTCATTCTGTCTTCAGGGCCAAGGAGAACAAACAAGCCTCATCTATCTTCTCCATGACAACTGTTCAAATCCTTGGCCATGCTGATTGTTTCTCCCCTGAGCCTTCCTTTTCCCAGGCTTCACATCCTCTATTGCTTCAATCAATCCTCAGTTCCTAAGACCCCCAGGCCCCTGACTGTCCTCTGCATTTTCTCTAGTTAAGGATTTCTTCTTGGAGTGCTGACATGGGCAGAGAACAGACAGTCCTCTGAGGAGGTGGCCTCATTTCCCCCCTTCCTCACAGGCTTACATTTTCACAATTTCCACTGTCTAGGTGTAGCTTCTTGGGGGATTCATTCCTCAGATGCCAGAATGTAGACTTCAGGTTCCTCAGTCAGAGGTACAATGTCTACAATGGACAGAAGGAGGAAGGTGGGCAAGACAGAGGGAAGTGGATTCAGAGCTGACTGCATAACTCTGCTCAGGCAGAAGGTCTCCTGTGGAGGGCCCCAGGGTTTGGAACTGGCCCAGCCCTGGAGAGTCCACATTTTATCCATAACTCTACAAGGTTATCAAAATGTCCACACGAGGCAAAGCCTCAGGATAATTCACCCAGCGAGTGACAGTTACAGAAATCTGGGCAGGCGAGTAAATGGACTCAAATTTAGAAGATGTCATAGAAGGGAGAAAATGTCCTTTTGCTACTTGGATTCAAAAGACCAATTTCCCAAGAGTATGATAACAGGAGCCTGGCTGGGTAACAACTCTTTGGAAAGAGCTGGGATGTGATGGGTTGGGAGCACTCTGGGAGCCAACAATGTAATGCAGCCGCTGAGGAAGCTGGACAGAGCTTGGATGTCTGTTGAGGGGCAGAGCTTCTGAGAGGCGAGGGCCCCTCTGTCACCTGCCATCTTCAACTCGAACCTGTTCAGCAGCTTGTGGGTAGTGTGTGGGCAGTGTGGGTGCCCCGGCCTCACGAGCACGCAACTCAGAGGAGACCAGAGCCTTCTTCCTGCCAGAGGAAGATCAGTCAGTCAATGAACTCACCCATCAGGCAGCATTTATTAAGCTCCTATTGTATTTCAGATACTGTGCTAGGTGATGGAGATACTGAGGCGGATCTGAAACAGAGCTTCCAATCACGTCAGTGTGTTTGTGAGAGTGTATGTGTTTGCAGGCCTGTATGTGTGTATATGTGTGTGTGTGTGTGTGTGTGTGTGTGTGTGTGTGTGTGACTGTGAGTGTAAACAAGAAGCAGATGCCAGACCCTTTTGTGGGGGGGGAGGAATCAGGAGAGGCCTCTTCCAGAGGGGAGCTTGAGCCCAGTGTCAGAGGAAGAGCTGGGGAGAAGGTGAAGGGCCCTCCACAGCCCCAGAGGCCTAGGTGTGGGGGGGTGTCACAAAATGACAGCTCCCCAAGGCCGGGCAGGGGCTACCTCACTTTGGCCTTGATAAAAGCTTCGAGCTCAGGAAGATTTCAACTTTTCCTTAGGCCACAAGGCAGCCTAATTGGACAGGCACAAAGCCAAGCCTTGGAATTCAGCTTCTCCCAGGTTTTAGGGACTGGTGGCGGTGCTGCCCTCCTTGGGGCTGCTGGTAGCAGCCCCTGGTGTTGAGCTGCCCAGGCTCTCTGACTGTGGTAACCATGGCAACTGTTCATTGAATCTGACACCATTGCTTAGGGTTCTGAGAAGAACCCTAAGATCTGCTCCTGAGCAGGAAGCAGGCTGCCTTCCCAGTGGAACCTCAGAGTGCAACTTGTCAGGAAACACTCAAGTCTGGGGTACAGACAGATGCTCCTCAGTTTCCCCTGTCATTGGCACCATCTGGATCTGAGTGGGATAGAGTGGGGTCTGGGGAGTGTGTGTGTGTGTGTGGGGGGTCCACCTCTGAGAATTCCAGGCCCTTGGGCTAAGGGATACCCACCCCTAGCAGTGCAGTGAACTCAGAAGGGCTGGTCCTAGGTTTGTTGACAGGATGAAGCGCGAGCAACCCTTGTTTTCCCATACTCCCTCTTCCCAGTTTCCATGCCCTCTTCCAAGAAGCTCATGGTTCAGGGGAAATATTTCAATCTACTAGAACTGCATTGGTCTGAGTGATGATGTCTGCAACTGGATTTGAACCCAGAACTACTTACTCATGTTAGGTAGTTAGCTTCCAATCATCCCCGTTGCTCTGGCGAGAAGGGGAAGGGGCAGGTGCTGTCCCAGTCTTCCTGTTACCATTCTTTCCAGGATGTGAGACTGGAGGAGGAAGGGGAAAGTCATACATGTTTATGTACCCCCAAGGTCCAATGGAGGTTTTGGGGAGGCTTCCTGGGGGAGACTATCAGGGCTAAAAGGACAGCTCATCTGTGGAAGAGGGAGCAGGGCATGAGGAGTGGCCACCTTGGCTGACAGGATCCCGGATTTTACTGTGACTTCTGGGGAATTGCTTTGCTTATCTGGAACTCAAGTTCACCTTTGTAAAGCTTAGGGAGGGACTTGCCGCAAAGAAAGAAGGGGACCTAACCCATTGTGGATTGTGGAAGTGGAAGATGGGGGGGGGATGTCCCTGGGAGTCTGGGACAGCTTGAGCTGCCTGGGGAGCGCTCCGCTGCCTTCTTGCCCACTAGAGAGAGAGGTTGAGGCCGGCTACTAAAAAGAGGAAGGTTAGCCCAATCCCATTTCCTTTAGGCCAGTTGGGCTGGCCATGAAAGGGAATCAGATCCAGATCCCCTTTACCAGTTGGGTTAGACCCATCAACGACTGGGTTGCTGACTCTAGGCTGCCATCTTGGGGACTTGGGATATGGTCTGTGGTTCCACAGATCTATTAGGCAGGCATCTGGTTCTAAGACGAGATGTGTGTCTTTGTGTGTGTGTGTGTGTGTGTGTGTGTGTGTGTGTGTGTGTGTGTGCATGCTTGTTGTGTCTGATCCTTCTCTCATCACTTCTTGCTTCCTTTTCTGTCTTATACACAGGACTCTTGGTGTTGTACCCATAGTGTAGATGGGAAAACTGAGGTACAGATGTTTTTCTCCAGTTATTGCTTGAATTAGTGCTCAGTGGAGCCCAAAAGGGACCCAGTCCTTCTATCTACTCTCAAGAGGGACCTTTCCTGCTAACTTCTTCCACTCTCAATCCTTCTCTCTCTCTCTCTCTCTCTCTCTCTCTCTCTCTCTCTCTCTCTCTCCTCACAGTAGGTGGCATCCCTGGTGCCAAGCCTGCATAGAATACCTCTTTAGAGAAATGAATATAGGAAACTTAGAACAAGTGGCGCTCTCATCCTGCCAGGACATCTAGTCTACTGTCCTTGGTAAAATTGGGAGGTGTGTTTCTGGAGTCTTCTATCTTCTCCTTCCTCTCCAGTCCTTTGTCCTGATTCACTGCCCAGAGCTTGACTAGAGAGGTTGAGCTGTGGGTCTGATGGGGGAAGCTGACTGGCAGTCAGAATTGGGAGTATCATCTGAGAGCTCTGAGAATGGAGAGAGAATTTAGCAGCCTCCTAATCCCCAATTCAGACCCCCAAAGGTGTCCTTTATTCATCATGCCTGTCCCAGCCTCTACTTGAAGGTCTCTGGGGAAGGGGAGCCTATCACAGCCTGTCCTGAGGGAATGCAGCCTCCCTTGGCCCCTCTGGAGCTTCCCACCATTATTCCTGGGTCTCCCTACCTGGCAATGCTCTGAGCATGACTGATCTTTCCTTCTCCGGGGGGCACATCCGCACCCTGGAAGAATATGACTGGCATGTGCCCCTCCCTTCTCTAGATAAACCATGTCTCCTTGCTTCACACTGACTTGGGGAATAGCTTGGAGGTGAGTTTAAACTAAAACCTACCAGAGATGGAGGGGGGAGCCATGCTTGCAAGGTGGTAGAGGAGGAACTGGCAAAGGGCAGATGAGGGCACATCTCTGTGCTCACTAAGGCAGGAGCAGCTCCCCTGGAAGACCAAGAGATGGGTGGCATAGCCACTCTGGCAGCCCCAAAGCCTGGTCTGATGGTCTCATTTGCCACTACCTCCCCCAGTCCTAGTTCTGACCAGATCATCAGGCCAGCTTGAGCCCAGGGCCCCAGAACCAGGATGCTAGACAAGGCCTAAGGCAGGAAAACCTTCCAAAAGTGAGGGTTGGCTATGTGTGGAAAGGTGGGGCCTCCCTCTCCAGAGGTCTTCAAGTCCAGTTGGATGGTCTGAATGTGTGTGTGTGTGTACACGGAGGGCATTCCTATTCAAGTACAGATCAGGCCAGGAGGCTTCTGTGGGTCCTGATTTCTCTGAGTCCCTGAGATCCCCTTTGCATGTAGATTGTATTTCCACATCTGAATTATGATATTGAAAATGTGGAATTTTAAGGCTATAAATGTGCATCTGGAAAGAACATGCATCATGAGGTCCAGAACTCTCATTTTACAGATTAAAAAACTGAGGATATAAGTGAGTCCCCAAGGTCACCCAGGAAGGGATAGAGGCAGCATTTCAGTCCAGACTCCCTATCTTCAGATCTTGTCCAGTCTATGACAAAACTTTTAACTGTCCTCTCTCACCTTTTTCTCCCACCTCTTCATACCTCACAGGTATGCTGATGAACCTGGGGCTCCAGGATCAGAAGAAATCAAACTGAAAGAGGGGGTGGTGTGGATATTCCAAGAGGGAAAAGAGACATTATCTGAATTTATGGAGGAACATTGTGGCATCAGGAAGTAGGTGAGGGCAGGAAGCTGACCTTAACTCTGGGCAAATACTAGATGGCAGGTGGTGTAGGTGAGGCAGAACAGGGAGGCTGCAGAAGGTGGAGGCTATAAGGGGAGCCAGAAGATCAGCAGTGAATGGCCAGCCAAGCAGCAAGTATCCCCTCAGGAGCCGGAGGTCAGAGGCAGTAGGAATAGGCAAGCAACCAGTGGAGCCTGAGCCAGCCAGGGTCTAGGTGAGGACTGTGACATCATGTAGAATTCACTTCAGATAAGTGACATCCTTTACTTTTCCTGCTGTGGCAGGAGTGGAATTGGGGAGGGCCAGGGCCTAGCTTCCTCTAGTGTATACACCTGCTGATGGGTCCACAAAGAATGAGCACATCGATCCTGAGAGGCTTCTTCAGTTCCTCCCAGACCATCCCCAGCCACTCGACAGGTACATCAGATACAGGAGTCACAGGAGTTCAGAGATGGAAAATCAGGAATTCTAGAACAGCTCTCATTTTGTAGATGGAGTCAGAGAGATGAAGGGCCAAATAAGCATGGTCCACAGGCACCAGGACAGTAAAGACTAGTGTGGAGCTGTAAGTACAGGACCTTAGAATTTAAGGGTTCTTAACATTGTACAGCATAGCTTCTTCAGTCTCCTCAAAATTACAGAGAAATATGAAGGCAGAGACAGGATAATATGTTGTTCAAGGTCACCCAGGGAATCCATAATCCATGCCTGAGGAGACAAAAGTTGAGGTCTGTACATGGAGAATGGACTCATACTAAGGTGTTAATAGTGACTGATTGTTCTCAAGAACTCCTTGTCCCAGGGGTATTTTAATTTTTCACTTGGCATAGGGCCGTAACCACTACAGTGATCTAATGGAAAGAGATTGGAGCCTGTGTAGCAGTCACTGGGGAGATGGTTTGGCGGGGTGCTTTCCCAAACCCTTTCACATTCTTCCTATTTCCAGACTTGCAGCACCACATCAGGAAGGTGGGAGAGATGGTTGGGTGTCTGTCAGTCTTGGTGCCAGTCCCAGCATCCCTGATGTGGGAGGGTTGTGTGTGTGTGTGTGTGTGTGTGTGTGTGTGTGTAGACAGCTTGCCTTCACTAGATTTTAAACAGCTCAGAGTCCAAGCGGATGGCCTTGTTTTTTTGAGCCTCCAGAGCTATAAATATTTCACGGCTCCCTTCAAAGGTTAGCTCTGCCCGCCTGGTGCTGACAATTATTTTGGGACTGGATGCTGTCCAAAGGGCTTTGTGTTCATGCCATCTGGGGCAGGCAGCCAGGCATTCCAAACTGTGTTGGAGGAGGGAGTTGCCTCCCTGTGAGTTCCTTGTGTCAATGAAATCCCAGACTTAGTTCAAACGAAAGACTGGGACCATGGACCACATCTGCTGAGACATGCCAGGGACTCAGTGACCCATGCTCCTGACCTCCATGCTGCCTTTGACTCTTGCTTCTTTTCCCATGTCTCATAATGAGTCTACAGAAACAGTATTGCTCACACACATCCAGTCTAACCCACAAGGATGCTCTGTCCATGGTACCTGCTGAGTGGCCACAGAGTCTCGACTTGATGTCTTTCATCTTCCAGGTCTTCTCTGTTCTGTGCCTATCTGGGTCCCCTTTATCCCCCTGACCATCCCTTTGAGAGTAGCCCTGGGTCCTCTCTACTCTGTTGATGCTTTGTGACCAGAGATGCTGTGAAGAAAGGCCCTCCTGCCTCTGGCCTTCTGCCTATTATCATCCATTTTCTTTGAGAAAAGGGCAGGGACCGGGGCCACTAACAACTGGTGCCCAACTGAGAAACTTCTGTGTCTAGAACCTGTTGATCTGAGGGTCCTGAGTTGGAACTGTATCTCTAGGTCATAGGAGAGAGGAAGAGGAAAAAAAGGGGAGAGGGGGAAAGGACAGAGAGAGGAAGACAGAGTGAAAGGGGAAGAGAGGTAAAGAGGCAAGGAAAGGGGGAAGAGGAGGAGAGGAGCAAGGGAGACAAGAAGGGGAGAGGGAGAAAGGAGGAGAGAAGCAGAGAGAGGGAGAGGGGGTAGAAGAGAAAGGGAGACAAGAGAGGGGAAGAAGGGTAGGTAGAGAAAGGGAAATAAAAGTAGGAGAGGAGAGACAGACAGGGAAAAGAGGGAAGAAATGGAGAGGGGGAGAGAAGCAACCCTACAGGGCCACAAAAATGTCAGCTCCTAGCTATTTCTGGGCTGGGGCCCTGGGATACCTCTCCCAATCCTTGGAGAAATTGAGTGTTAGGAACTGGCTGCTGTCCAGGCCTAGAGTCCTCCCCCCATTCCTCCTTCCTCCCTTCCTCCCCTCTGACTTACTTTGAGGCTCTACTCAATCAGTCCCTTCTTCAGCCCTATCTCTCAATTCCCCTCCTCAGTTTACCTGCTTCTTCACTCATTTGCTGGCTCCCCCTGTAGAACATAGGTCTTCATGCATGCATTCATGTGTTTCTCTGTAGTTACTTAAAAGCTAAGGGAATAGGGAATAACTTGGGAATTGATAGATATTAATCAATCCTTGAACCCTGGACTTGATCATGGTGATGATAATTCTGGGATGACCCACATCTCCTGTCTAAGGAATGTGTCCATTGAGATTTGGTTCTAAACTGACCTTCTTTATGGATTGCTTGTTGCTCAATTGCTCTGGTTGGTATCTACCTCTTGGCTTGGCTGCTAGAGAGAGAGGTTGAAGCCAGCCTTGCCTGTCAGGGTTCCTGAACTCAGGGCCCCTAGACTAGCCCTTCCCACATTGTTATCACTCAGCTGAGCTTGAGCCCAAGGAGGGAGGCTGGTGCCCACCTGTACCTCGGCTGCCACTTAATGACCATGGAAAGCCCAGAGAATCAGATGACTCGTTGAAAATGTTTCCCCTTTAGGTTGGGATAAACATCTGGAGGAATTTTCCCTCTCCTTCAGTTCTCAGATCCACATTTTTTTGCATGTGTTTCCTTCTCCTTGCTCTTGCAACCCTAGTTCACATCCATATCCATTCTCCCCTGGATCATTGTTGTAAACTCCTAGAGGGGTCTCTCTCTAATCCACCCCCCCCATGCAGCCTCAAAACTTGTCTTCCAAAATATGCTGCTGCAACTGTGTCACTCTTCTGCTCAAGAAGTTTCCCTGACTCCCTACTGGCTCTTGGATTTGACATTTAAAGCTTTTCCCATATGGATTCAGTCTGCCTTAACTTCCTTTATACATTAATTCCAAATTCCAGCCAAACTGACATGTTCCTTGTTCCTCAATGTAACATTCCATCTCCCATCTCCATTCCCTTGCACAGACTGATGCCCCTGACACCCTCAAGCCTAGAATGTATTCCCTTCCTGCTCCTGCCACTTAACACCTCAAGCTCTTCTCCATGGAGGTCTGCTCCCATTTCCCCTCCTCCAAGCAGCTTCCCAAACATGACTTTGGTTTACCATTCCCCGTATATGTTGTCTCTACCCATTAGACACAAACTCCTTGGGGACAAGGACTATTTGGATTTTTGTTTCTCTTTCCAGTCCCTTATTAACTGGAAGGGCCTAATATTTGGTGAAGGAATTAATGAATTACTTTCTACGTGATTTTCATAATTTGTGATTGAGAAAATTAATGAATATGTGCCATGCCCTGGCATATGATATATACTACATCACTGAGGTGACTCAAATGAAAAGGCAAGTCAGTTCCTGGTCTCAAGGATATCACATTCTCACTGGAGCAAACACCCCGTATATTCTATACTTTCCTCAGCAGAATGGGTGGATGAGAACAATTTATTCCAATGGCCATGAAGTCAGCTGAGCATTTAGAGTATGATCACACAGAGAAGATGCCAAGGTCATCCACTTTATCCTGGGCCATCGCCAGGTGTCCTGATTTTTGTCCTGCTGCTTTGATGACTTTGGAAAAGAGAGTGAGGCTGATGACTTTGCACAAGTCTGCCTCACTTCAATCCAGTTCATGAACAAGTCAGGACATTACCCCATGATGTCATTGGTCTTCTTTGAAATGAAGGACAAATGACAACAGCAGCAATGCCTGGGTTATCATGTTGTGAACCTAGGTCTCTTTGGGAAATAGGAAGGTACCAGGGACTGACCTGAGCTAGCCACTACCAATAAGTATTGGTGCTAGACAAGGTAAGTATCCCTTTGTCAGGAGAGGGTTGCACTGATCTCTGGTTCCATTTGTGAACCTGAGGAAGGGGGAATGATGTGTCTGTCTCCTAACCAACTATGGATTTTCCAAATCATACTCAGACTATCCTATGGGCCTAGGAAATACTTTCCTTTGCTCTACCTCATAGTCTTCCTTATAAAATCCACTAATCTCTGCCCTCTTCCTCTCTCTGTAGCCTTTCTTTATTCCTTGGGGGTTAGGGTTCTCTCCTTCCTTGTAGTTGTGTGTGTGTGTGTGTGTGTGTGTGTGTGTGTGTGTGTGTATGTTTTAGATTCTTAATTCTCTTTCTCTTGACCCAGTAAAATGTGAGAGGTTTCTTGATAAGAACCATTTTATTTTCACCTTTGTCTCCCCAGTATGGATTCTGGAGTCTAACACATGGTGTGCACTTAATGAATGAATTCAAATGTGGACTGTTGGAAACTGTTCTGGGCACGGTGGGTAAGGGTGGCCTAAGGGACATGTGATGCTGTGTGGTTTTTTTAGGAGGGGGTCCTGGGGCTCTGCTCAGCTTCTCTCAGGCTCAGCCTGGGCAGGCAGCAGAGAAGGATGCTTAGAGAGGCTGGCCCAGACTCTGGAAGGGTAACCATCAGCACCACAGAGAGCAACCTAGCTAGGGGAGTCTTCTGACAAGAATCACCAGTGATCTGGACATAGTCTACCCACATCTGGACTGCTATGCAGACTTCTGACCCCACATCTTAGAAGGGAGCTGGGGAGCTAGCGGGGAGGCAGAAGACAGCAAGGACCCTGATGAGAGACTTGAAACCCTGCCATGCAGGCATGAGAAGAGAAGACTTGGGGGAACTGGCCTTCAGAAGGGAGATGGGACAGACCTTTTCTGCTTTGGCCCCAGGGAGAACTCAGAACAGTGCAGACAACAGGAAAATTACCCCCTCTAAGAACTTACTAAATGGAAGGAACTGCCTGGGGAGAGACCAGGGAAGCACTGGGCCCTGGGGGTGGCTCTCCCACCCAGAGGAGACCAACCTTCCCATCTGACAGGGAGTTCTAGATGCCTAGAGAAGGAGTCTTAGCGGTACAACTTTGCAGGGGCCTGAAAGGCCATGTTTTGGGGAAAAGTTGAACAGTTGATGGTGCCTTAGGACCAGGGAGCACTGGGATCAGGTTGGCTTTTCCCTGACTTTGAATGCTGGCTGTTTCCCTAGCCATCCTCGTGTTTGTGTGTGTGTGTGTGTGTGTGTGTGTGTGTGTGTGTGTGTGTGCACGCGCGTGTGCACTTGCCTTTGTCTCTTTGTCTCTCTCTATTCTCATGCCTTCATCTTCTCTCCCTGCAGAGGATGTGGCAGAAGGAAAGAGTGCTCTCCTCATTGGCATGAGTCAGTGGAACTCCAATGACCTTGTGGAGCAGATTGAGACAATGGGGAAGCTGGATGAGACTCCAGGTGAGCTTGTGTCCACCCTCCCCCCACCCTGACTTGGTACCAGGGTTTGACTCCAAGCATGGAGACCTGGACCCCAAATGCCGAAAGAGGCTGTAGGGCATAGGGGAAGGGAGATATTGATATCTGTGGTGCCAGGTCAGACGAGCACTGTTGCAGCCTAGAATTGCCCAGAGGGAAAACCCCGTTAGGGGTTATAGAATCAATCCAGCATCAAGGATTTATTAAGCACCTACTATTTGCCAAGTAATGTACTAGTCACTGGGAGATACAGAGATGAGAATGAAATTCTCCCTGCTTTTAAGGACCTGACATTCTACCAAGGCTAACATGTGTCCACAGAGAACGAAATACAAATGATAAAGACAAATGCAGGGATGGGGTCAGGTCTTTGCGGCTGGTGCTCTCCTGTCCATTCCTGTGGTCAATATCTTGTCTGAGGCCCCATCCCCATAGCCTCCTGGCTGGTCTTACTCTCTCTCTTGGCTGACTATCTTCCCTCCAGTCAATCCGCCATATGCCCAAATCTGGTTGTGCTTCTTGCCATTGGTACTTCATTGTCAAGGTAAGGACTTAAAACATGGATCTACATTCAAAGCCCTTGGCTTCTGTTCCTGTTATCTCTTCCTGAGGCCCGGAGTTCTAGCCAACTTATTTCTTGGTCTTTCTGGGATGTGCTGAGCTCCCTATTGCTTCTCTGCCTCAATCTTCTGGATCAGGTCCCCAGTTCACCCATAATCCTTCAGTGATTGGCATCCTACTTAGCTAGCAACATGTCCTGGGACCACCAAAGCTTTATTCAGATTAGACTGGGGTAACTAGCCCCACATGCCCTTCCCTTATCAGGGCTCATTGGCTCTACCCAGGCCTTTCTTACTCTGTTCAGGGATTATTCCCTGCCTTGGCCATTTGTCTGTGGGCCTGTAGATGCTCTTAGAACAGAGATAGAAGTTGCCTCATTCTCTCTCCCCATCTCCTACTCCAGGGGAAGGAGATGCTTTTCTAATTCCAGAGAACAGGTCCAGGGTCACTGAGAACTGAGCTACTGAGCAAATAGGTTGTAGAGCTAGCCTTCTCCTTGTGGTACAGTCATAGGCTGACCACTCTGAAGTGTTGGCTGACTGCAGCCTTCTGTCCATTCTTGGCCCCATATCATGACCTTGCAGAAGGGGTGTCACTCAGTCCAGATGGATTTGGGGACATTGGAATCTAGGGCTAAAGGATTACTGGATGATTCACAGCCAATGAGCTGGTTTGGCCTAAATTTGGATTTACAAGATATAGTCAATCTTCCATTAAGATCTGCCCCAGGTAACCCAGGCCTAATAGACTTCCTCTCTCCTCATTAATGTCCAAAGTGCAGTTAATTCATTACTGAGAGAACGTAGCTAGAAGCACTGTCCCAGTAAAGCTCCCCTGTGCTGGCCCATTGTTAGTACCTCAGAGGGGTTCAGAGACGCCCTCCCTTGCAACTTTGCTTTCCTGTTGGAGCAAGAATGAGATGGAAATGAGAAGCAGGTCATGGGAAGGCACGGGTGCTCTGGTTTACTCATTAGTGTTTATACAAATGTGTGAACAAGCACACACATGGCTGTACACTCACACATGCATACATACTCACATGCCTACACACACACATACTTGTACACACATGGACCCTAGAGAAGGAGGCAGCGAGGAAGGGGCCTATACCTTTCTCCTTTCCCTTTGATGCCTATTCCCTTCCTTTTCTCTTCTCACCCCCCTCCCATTTCTCCTTCTTTTCCTCTTCCTTTCTCAGAATCTCAGAGCTGGCAGAGACTTAGAGACCTCTGGTCAAATCCACATCTGAACAAAACCCCTTTCTTATAACAGCCCTGCTGACCCTCCAGCTTTTCTTGAAGGCCTCCAGTGTCAGAATCCTCACAACCTCCTGGCAGCCAGCTTATCTCCCCCTGGGGTCCCTCCACCCCCATTTCTTCACCTTTTCTTCTTCCTTTCCCCTTCTTCCTTCCTTTTCTCCTTTCTTCTTCATACTCTCTTATCCTCTTATTTCTCTCCTTTCTTAAGCAAGTCACTCGGCTTCCTTTGGCCTAAAGTTTCTTATCTGTCCAAGGGATTTGGTGATGCTTGAGCATAGTGGGTGCTGAGGGCTGTAGTGAGGAAGGTGCTTTGAGTGCCTGCTAATTAAATATGAGTTATCATCATCCTGAAGAAGAACCTCAGGAGGGCTGGGAGAAGACTGAAGTTCCAGGAAGCTGGCTTTCCCCAGAGTTCTCCAGTAATTTGCTTGCAGAGCCCAGGATGGATCTGAGGTCTCCTAGTTCCCATTTCTAAAATCTGTCCATTATTCCAACTATTCATGGCCAAGACACTTGGATGATGTCTAAGATCATAAAAGGAGGGAGAAACTGGACATGGTGGCTGCTCTGTTCATTTCCTCATTCTGGTTCCCTTAAGGCTCTTACTTGGTAAAGTGGACCACTCCAGTCATCCCTTTACCATCCACCATGCTGCTGTGCCTTTCAGGCCACCAGATCTCCAGAGACAATGCCCTGGTAGACCTAACCCACTCACCTCTGGAGCTCAAGCTGTACTGAATTCATGAGCTGAAACTCTACCTAATGGATCCCCTTTCCTAGGCAGTCAGCCAATCAGTCAGCATTTGTTAGCCATCTTCTGGGTGCTAGGTGGACAGCTAGGTGGTGTGCTAGAGAGCATCAGCTCTATCTTTCAATAAGATTTGAGTTTAGCTCTAACCTCAGACATTTGACACTTACTGGCTATGTGACCTTGGGCAAATCACTTCACCCTGATGGCCTCCCATCCAGAGCCATTCATATCTGGCCACTGGACCCAGATGGCTCTGGAGGAGAAAGTGAGGCTGGTGACTTAGCACAGGCCTTATTCAAATCCAGTTCATTTGCTTGTCATGATATCACTTCCCTGATGTCATGATCTTCTTTGAGAATGAAGGACAAACATCATCTTCAGGTGCCTCCTATGGGGCAGGCACCAGGGATGGAAAGAAAGGCAAAAGCAGGGTCTTTGAGTCTAATGACTTGAGTCCTTATGGTGCCCGAAGTCTATTGGGGAAGACAACCTGTGAGCAGCTCTGTACAAAAATGTCTAGACAGGTCAAATTGGAGATCATCAAGGGAGGGAAGAGACTAGCTCTGATGGTAGCCTTCTATTCTAAACTGACCATCGGTGGGAAGACAGGTGTGCATGCCGCCAGGGGCTCCTTGGGCTAAACCAAGAGCTTTGACCTGAGGACACTAGGGAGCCATGGTGGTTTCCTAATAAGGGAGAGAGAAGGGGGAGAGGAGTCGATGCTTTGCCTCTCCAGACTTCTTGGCAGGAGCCACTGTCCAGCACTAGGTGATATCTTACTGAGCCGGTGCTGTGATCTGATCTGTAGTGGCTCAATCATTTCACAGCCCAATAAATTTCCATCAGAATAAGCTGGGGAAAACAGTTGTGGGGCCTCCAGCAGATTTTCTGCTATGACCTCCAGCCTCTCAGGTCTCAACCTTGGAGACTTAGAAGTCTCTGATTTCACATGTAAAGGTGGTCTCCTGGACCCTTCTTCACCTCCCCTTCCACCCACTCTATGGGGACTCTAGTCAGGGGCCCAGGGGCCCAATCCACCAAACCAGATCTAGCAGGCATCTATTGTTTATTCTGGTGAGCAGTGTCACAGGACCACTCCAGGAAGGACTTCACTGCTTAAGGAGCTTCCTTAAAGCCCAGAGACTGAACCAGGGAGCAGATCCCCACTAGTCACTGGGGAAGATGCCTCCCCACCCCACCCACACTGGTTCTTCTAGGGGCTGGGATGGTGCTAAGAGGGAGGGGCAGGAACCCGGGTGTGCAGAATAAACAGCCCACAGCTCCTGTCAGGAAAGTGGTGATGGATGACTAATACTCACGCATTTCTCCCATTACTGTGGCCTGGACGCCTCCTCTTTCCTGTCTGTCTGAGGTGCTCACTCTCCCTTTCCTTAGACTTCCTGTCATATCAGGGGGACCAGCTAATAGATGTCAGATTGCTGACTAATGGGTCTTAATGAAAAATCAATCAGGAAAGACTGAGTTAATAAATGAGAGAGCCCCATCCTTCCCTCTTGACTTTCTCAGAGAGCTCAGGTTTTCTTTCAGGTTTGATCCAGTTGGTCCTTGCAGTCAGACCAGTCTCTCTTTGGTCCCTGGTCTGCACCCAGCCTCGGGTTCAACTCGGCTTTGGGAAGAGATGGGACACAGGGTTCTCTGCCCTTGGGGTGAGGAAGCACAGGTTCAGATGGGCAGGTGAGCATCAGGGAACAGCATAATGCTAACTACAAGCTCATGGGAGCTGAGAAGTTGAAAGGAGACCTTTTGGATTTGGCTCCTCTGATCCCAGACAGCATAATACAGAAGGAGCTGGAAGCAGACCCTGACTAGGATCTTGGATGATCTGGGTGCAGGACTGAATTCTTCCCCTCTTCTGGGAGGCCTTAGGGTCTTGGGAGAGATCTCTTTACCTTCTACCTTGCAGGATGCCAGACGCTCAGACTCTAGACTGAGGGAACCATCTAGCAGCTCTTCTTCACATGGGGATCATATAATCTCACTCCCAAGAAGTCCTCAGGTTGATTTTGTTTCTGGCTCCCCAGTTCCCACATCTTTCTGGCTGCTACTACTCTGCATATGGACTCTGTCAGATCTGTCTGCCAGGGACAGGATCCAACCTCCTGCTCCTTACCTTGCCCCCAATCACCTCTCTTGCCTCACTCCCTTCCTTCTGCTAAGGGCCCTATCCAAGCCCCATACTGGGTGTCCCCTTCAGTATCAGGTTTGGCTTCATCCAGGTCCTTCTGGTACCTCTTGTTTCCATCGTTTCTTATTTCCATAACCCTCAGAAGTCAGGTCATCCTAAACTTCCAGCCTTGGATAATGACTATTATAGACTGTTCCCTGGACCCTGTCCCCCCAACACACACACAAGGTGTTCTGTTGGGAAAGCCCTCCCCCATCTAGTGATCAAGGAGCATGTACCACATCTTCAGCAATCCCCGGCTATCAGTCTGGCATGGAGAGACAGGTGATTTCACCTCAAACCTCACTCAAAGCCTCCTCTGTAGTGCTCAGCCACTACAGAAAGAACTGCTCTAAATATTTTTGAACATGTGAGACTTTTCCCATTTTTTATTTCTTTTCTCCCTGAATTTCTCTGGATGGTCCTCTTTAGCCATTCTCTGTACCTTTGCTTCACACCTTGGCCTGTCCAAATCCTCTAAGGTCCCAATGTCATGGCCACAAGAGAGGAAGGAAGGAATCAAACCATGCTGTGATGTCAGGGTGATTTCCAGGTCATTGGATCCATGACCCTAGCAGCCTGCTACATTTACTGTCTCATAGACTGAGGTGTCTGATGATGGGGCAGCTACCTGACTACCCCAGGAGAAGAGTGATGTTCATGAGCATTATCCTCATGTATGCCATGCTCCTGAAAGAGAGCCAACCAAGGTACCAGCCTTGGGTTCCAGGAGGCCATATACCTGGGGCCATTCTTTTCCTCTTCATTTAAAACAGTTACAGAATGGCACAACAGGAAGGAACCTCAGTAGTCAGCTAGATCAGCCTGAGTCTGGATAGGAATCCCCTCTGAACTGAGTGTTTTTCCAGCCTCTCCTTGAAGACCGCCAAGGACGGGAAACTCACTGCCTCCTGGGGTAGCCTGCTCCATGATGGGACAGCTTGTATCTTCCTGCTGGCAGAGCTGAATTCACTTCCAAATTCAGAGGTCCTGTCATTGTCCCTCATTCTACACTCCCTGGCCAGGCAGAAGAGGCTGATTCCTCCTTCCCAGGACAGAACTCATGTTATCAGGTTAATCATGCTCCATTCCTCTGGAAGACATGCCTGGGTCCTGGACCCTGTCCAGTTTAGCCACATTCTTCTTGGACAGTGGCCCATAGAAGTGAGCATGGAGATCCAGGACTGAGGATGGGGACTGACACCTGCCCAGGCCTGGGTAACCTCCTTCCTTGATCTGACCCTGTGCCATGAAAAATAACCCCAGGTGCTGGGGGCTTCTGTGGAGACCTCTGCCATCATTGGGTGACTACTCCTTGACCCTGCCAAGATCTTATTTGGAGGAATTGTCTTTCTGCCCACCTTGTGCCCACCCTGGAGTAGGAAGTTCATGTTTGGAACATTTTGCTTAGATGTGCATCCTGACCAAGTAGGCTACTCTAGACTTCTTTCATGCTTGCCTGTCACAAGGATCCTGACTCCAACACTCAAGATGTTGGCGGCCTAACCTGGTTCTGGACTGTTTTCAATTTCAGTGTTTGTCACTTAAGCCTTTAACCAAGTTATTGAGAAAAATGGAAAACAGCCGCCACCTATATCATCATGTAGCAAAGAACAAATACCTGAGGCACTTTCCTGGAGACCTCCTTCCCAGCCTTCATTAATGCTTTGTGATTACTGTTTGAACCCACCTAATTGTGTTACCATCCAATCCATAACTCTTTTTTTGGTTGCTTTTGCAAATCAATGGGATTAAGCGACTTGCCCAATGTCATACAAATAATCAAATGTTAAGCACCTGAGGTCATATTTGAACTCAGGTACTTCTGACTCCAGGGCCAGTGCTCTATCCACTATGCCGCCTAGCTGCCCCCAACCCATAACTCTATCTTGTTCACCAGAGGTTGGCACGAGTCTCCCTGTAAGATGCTTTGCCAAAATCTAGGTGAACTATTTTTGAAGTCTTGCCCTGGATCTCCTAGCCTAGTAACCCTGCCCAAAAAGGAAACAGGGTTAGTCTGACATGGCTGTTCTTTCTTTTCTAACTTTCCTCTTTTGAAGTACTCAGAATCAAAGCCCAGTTCACCAGCCTAGGGAGTAAATCCACTCCATTCTCCTGGGGGCAAGTGGGGACATTGGCCTTCTCCATTTGGCTTTCCAATTGTAGTTTTTCCAGATAGCATCAACATATCTCCCAGTTCTTCCTTTGACCAGGTCTGGGTTCTGGTGAATGTTCTGACCTGGACCCTCAGATCTGGTTAACTTCCCAGGAATTGCTAGGCTAGTTTCAAGCCCATCAGGGACTGCTTGGAGGTCACCCTTATTAGATTTATAGTTCAACTCTGAGGCTGACCGAAAGTTAATACTACACATCCATACAGTCTTGGCAATTGGTAAGACACTTCAGACTGGTAGAAGGCAAGGCAGGGGGACTACTGGTCTCATAGCAGAGGTTCTGGGATGGACTGAATGCAGGATGGAGCTGAAAGTCACCCAGTCATGAATGAGAGCCTCACTGGAAAGAGGGCCTAAAAATAACCCACCTTCCAGACCCTCAGCTTCCCTGTGTTCTTTCCCCACCTCAGGGGGCATCTAGGAAGCAGTTGGATATTCCCTCATCAACATCCACAGGTTCAACTACTTTAGTTCCCTGTCATTGACTCTCAAACTGACATCTCCATTCCCTCCTCTCTCCCTCTCTCTCTTCCAATGCCCTTCTCCCTCTCCCTTTTCCTCTCCTTCCTCCCCCTCCCCTTTTCCCTCTTCTTCTCTCTCTCTCCTTCCTCTTCCCTTCCCCCCCCCCCCCCCGCTGGACAGCTCCACCTGGATCAGAGATTCACATTTCAAATCTAACCTGATTCTTTGAGGGGAAAAAGAACAGATTGCTTGTTCATTACCAGCCGTAATTTAATTGATAATATTGGTAGGGAACTCCAGGTAAAGAAACACCACCAGTCTTTTCTCATCCACTTCTCATTTCCCTCATGCAGGACATTTCCAAAGCCTTATTAAATGTGATTCTATTGCACCTTGTAACCACTTTTCCCCTTTCCCAATCCCACTCCCCTCTCTTCTCCTCTGATGAAAGTCAGTGACTTTACTGGATTCCGTACATGCAAACAGACACTTTATAGCATTGCCTCTGTTCTGTGAAGGAGAGAAGCCAAGGATGGGAAAAAGCAAGCCCCAGAGCCTGCAACCCACCAGGGGCTGCTGTGGTTTTCAGTAATTACAGAATTCCCCAGGGCTTAAGCTGGCTGGTTGTGGGCCTGAGATCTCACGCAAAGCCAGTAAGATGAGGCGGCCAGACGGGATCTCAAGGGCGCTGCCAGAAATAGAGTGGGCTTGAACCCCAGTGAGCCTGCCCATTCCCAGCTAGTCATCTTCAGGGCAAGGACACGGGGTGTGCATGGGGCCATGAGGACTAATGAGGGGGAATGTGGGCCCAGTGGGATGCTCCACAGGGGTGCACCCTGGGGAAGAGGCTCATGATGAAGGGTGGGGAAGCCCAGTGTGTTGGTGATATCCCAGGCCTCTCCTGAGGCAGACTCATCCTTCAGCTCTGCCACCCTTGGGGACCCCTCCCTCTGTGCTCACTGCCTTCATCCAAGGATTCTGAACCTGGGTTGTTTTTTAAACAACAAAAATACAGGCCAGGGAATTTCACTCTGTTTGGTTCCTTTGTCATCCTAGGTATTCTGTTGTCAATATTTAAGACTGGCAGCCCAGCTGTCAGACCTTGCTCCTCAGGGCATTTCTTCTCCAGGCTCAGTTGCTTCCCACAATTATCTAAGGCCCTTGACCACTCTGTCATCCTCTGGACACTCTGTAGCTTAGCCATGCTCTTCCAGGGTGGGGAGCCCAGAGTTGACCATGATAACCCAGACTGAGCAGCCCACATTCCTGATGCCTGATTCCCATACTTCCCTCTGGGGTGGGTGGGGGGAGGATTCTCAACTAGCAGGGAGCCCAGGGCTGGGGAAATGGACTGAGGGTTCCTGGGTCTGCTGGGTCCCAGAGGGAGGCTGCCTGCAGCTTGACTCAGCTGTCATCTTGCAGGTCCTCGACCCAGCCAGCTCACTGGCCATACAGCCCTTTCCAAATTTAGGAGTCCATCTCTTGGACCTGGGAAAACCAGGGGGTCCCGGCCATGACTCACCAAAGTGAAGAATGACAGGTGCATCCCCCACCCTCTCAGCTTAAATGCCTGGCTACTGTCCTTGCTCCCATCCCATCACCTGAGGCCATAATTTTCAGCCTCATGCACAGATTCTTTTGCAAAAATCTCTAGGACTCCAAGGAGGTGAGGCTCACTGACACCAATTTTCACATGTTCTTGGCTCCTCCCAACCTCCCTCTGCAAAAATCAGGGTCCAGTTTCTCTCCTAACACTTCTTTTGAACACCAGTTTCGAAAGACCTATCTTGGTTGCTGTTAGATGGGTTGAAGCCATAGCCCCACAGATTCTCTAGGACCTAGCCTCTGGGACTTGGCAGCAGCAGGAACTCGGCAGCTTCTGGGACTCTTTCCTCCCTTCTCAAACACCCATGGATCTTTGCCTGGCCCCATTCACACCTCCTGCACTGCCATCTCCCTGGCCATTTTCTCTCTGAGATAAGTGCTGACAGGTTCCCCACAGGCCTTAGACTAATTTGCTTTTCCTGCTTGTCTCTGGATAAATCTTATCACTGTATCTCAGCACCTAATTCCTTTCCATAGATAAGTTCAGAAAGTGTCAAAAACAGGCTGGTGACAATAGCAAGACTTTCTCTTGTGAGTAGCAGATATGGGGAGGAGCCCTATTAGACCTGGTTTATTCACCTCCCAGAATCTCCGATGGATTAGAAAGGTGACCTGGATAAGGATGATGACAGGGTCTGGGCAAGGGGACATCTGAGGCTCATGCTCTCCTCTTGGGCTATGGCCTTAATGGTAAGCCTGCTCCCCAGTCTCCGTGCTGGTGCATTATCCCAGAATGGGTGTTGTTCCCCTGCTCTCCCTCAGCCTCTCCTGGCTCCATGGCAACGGCTTACCTCATCTCTACTGTTCTGGCTGCATTAAAGAATCACAGAGTCACAGAATCCTTGGGGCACCTTGTCCAATCCCCATCTGACCAAGGACCGTGTCATCCAGCCTTTGCTCAACATTAAAAATTCCTTGCCAATTGTGTAGTAAAAATAGACTAATAACCTGGCATCCTTCCATGAGATGCCACCCTTGACTTCATTGTCCCTCTCCCTCCTTCCCCCCTCCCTAAGTGAGATGTGATCTCTAAGCTGCATCTCCAGCAGTGAAACATTCTTAGAATTAGTCTTTTCAAAACGTAATTTTTCCACAGGCAAAGGAGGGCTTGGCTGGGTGCTCACCCTCTGCTTGTCCCACTAAGTAGCCCCCTCTGCTTTGTTCTCAGGCACATGGACTGGGGCTGAGCTCCAGAGGGGGAGGGGCAGGCCCTTTTTCTTATTCTTTGACTCCAGACACCCTAGCTCACCTTTATGGGAGATCTTCCAACATTAGAATGGAAAATCCTGGAGGGATTTATTTATTTATCTTCCCAACTGCTGCGTTGGCATTTCACCTTCACCTTGGCTGTGCACTGTCTGACCCAAATGTCCCTATCTTCTGACAAGTCAATGACTCCTTGGGGTTCTTTTCCAAGGATGGTACTGTCACCACCTCCTCCTGCCTCGGGAGCATATGACCTTTCCAATGCAGGCGGCTACCTCTCAGGCTGAGCAGGTTCATCTCAGCTGTTGCTTCAGTCCCTTGTGTTCAGGATAGGAAAACCAAAGCAGCAGCTAGCAGCTCCTGAGAGTTACCTTAATGGCCACGGCTGGTGGGGGGAATCAGGGGAATCTGAGCATTTGTTTCCCCAGGAATGGCAAGAACAGACTGGGGGAAGGTGAGAGTGGCCTTGCTGTTTGCCTCTTTGATCCAGAGTCCCTCAGGACAGACCCTAGCTGGGATGCTCAGGGAGGAGAAGCTCTTGCCTCTGCTAGACTACACTCTGCTCACCTCTGGGCAGCTTGTGCTTAGGACATTTTTCCTGACAGTTGGGCTGCCCTTTTGTAGCCTTCTCTGAATTGTTCATGATTACTCCCTCCAGGGTGAGCAGAACCAAGACTAACCCCCAAAACCTTCAGATGCTCCTAAAGAGCTCCCCGTAGCCTTCTCTTCTCCAGGATCCATATCCCCAGGACAACTGACCCCCCCCTCCCACCCCATGAAGTCGATGTCCTTCACCCTCCAAGTGCTATAGACTTATCAATAATTTGATCCTTGGCTTCCAAAATCCCAGCAGTATCTGGGCCACCTAGGGAGATGCAAGGAAACATTTCCTGGGGAAAAGACCAGGGTCATTGGTCCTCTGAATCATCCCTGGGGTATGGGACTCTAAGGGGCTGTGCTTCCTGAAGCTACAGGGAGACAGGCCAGCTGTTCTTGCTCCTCAGCCCAGCCTCCTTCCACTTGTGGCTGAAATTCCACCTTCCCCACCCCCTAATTCTTGTTCTCTCTCTCTCTCCCCTTGATTGTAGTTGGTTTGGACTTAGCTATTTGTATGGTTTCTCAGATTAGACTGGAGGCTCCTGGAGGGCAGCCACTAGCTTTCTTTGTATCTTCAGCCCTCAGCACAGCACGTTGCACTCAGTAAGGGCTTGAGAAGAGTGATCTGAGAGGTTTGGGGGGCACAAGGGACCCTGACTTCACTTCCCTCTCCACCCTGACCCTGTCTGGAGAGTGTGTGAGCAGGACTGATGGGCATCATGGTGTACTCTTGTCCCTAGACAGGTCTTCTTTGCCACCACCCTGACAAATGGCCTTGAGTGGCCCTTGGCAGACTCTACAATGCAGTCGGTGGCTCTCCACCCCGAGGATGGGTCATAATCAGATCTTGTGGAGGGCCTGCCTCCCAAAGAACTTCCAGTACATTTTGTACCATCCAACTGAGTGATTATCCCTCAGAACAGAGGAAGAAATGGGGCAGGCAGGAAAAGTGGTCTAAAGGAGATCAGTGGCACAGCCTGTCAGGACATCCATCTGTATTGTGCCACCCCGAATGCAGATGCAAAGCCCAGCTGAGTGGGGAGGTCTGCCACCCTGGCCTTTGAGATAACCCAGAATAAAGGGATTTTGGGAGTTCTGAAGGTAGATTACACTCTATGTCTGCCCAGATCTGAGTTGGGAGAGTCTCTGGTTGTCCTTGGGAAGCCTTGGATCACTGGGCTCATGATGTGGGGCAGCCCCTGGGCAGAGAGAGCAGTATGCAGGAGCAGCAGGTAGTGACAGCTCAGCTGTGGAGTCCAGAGGGATGACCTTTGGCCTCTGGCCCTGTTCTTGGGGGCCTCTGAGCAGAAAGGGGGACTGGGTCTTTGATGGGCAGTGTAGGGAGGAGCTGAATTCACATGGGAAATGGGTGTGGGCATCTGAAGCAAGCCTCTTTCCTGGATCCCTGGCTTCCCATTTGGCCCCTGGCCCCACCACCACCCTTACCCCCAGCCCCACTCCCGCCCAGCTCTTCTGAGAACTCCAGCTTTCTCAGGGAAAATGCAGCCAGAGCTGAGGGGGAGCCAAGATGGCCACAGTTTCCACCAGAGGTCAGCAAATGGGCCAAGGCAGAGGAAGCTATTTCTAGATTCCTCGTGGACCCAGTCAGGACTGACATTTTTGTTCCTGTTCCCCTGGGAGGTTTATTTGAGGGGGGAATGGAATGCACTTGTTCTCTTAGGCTTGACCTTTGCTCCCTAGCAGGCCAGTCTGTCCTTCCCAGCCAGGCCTCCCACATCTCCTGCTAGGACTTAGTCTTTGTCTTTAGGCCCTTGGCAGAGACTCCTGCCTAATACAGCTGAGGCTGGCTTGGGGAACCTCAACTGGACAGATTTCTCTGAATTTCTCACTTGAGGCTCATTTCCCTAACAAGGATGGAGCTTCAGAAGAGCAGGTCTAGAACATTATCCCCAGACCATGGGACCAGGGACATGGGCCTTCCTGGGAGGACTTGGTGCTTGGAGCCAGAATGCCTGAGGTCTCTTGGCTGAAGACCTCCTTCCAAACCCTGCTTGGGGGCCTCTAGAAGAGCCAGGTCTCCAAAAAAACGTCCAGGGTCTGGCCTTTGCCCAGGCTTCCTCCTTCCAGGCCTCTCTGACCCCACTCCTGGACATACTTAGGTCCTTGACCTTGGTGATGCATTTTCTTTCTGCTTCTCCATCTCTTTGGTCCTTCCCAAGGACTAACCAAACTGTGGCTGTCCCCCCAAGACTTCCTCCTCCTCCTCCTCTTCCTCTACTTTGTCTCTCTGCTTCTCTCTGTCTGTCTCTGTCTCTCCAGGGTGTCCTTTGCCTCTGTCCTTCTGTCCTCACCCGGTTCAGGCCCTCAGCATCTCCCTCCTGACATCCCCCTCCTGGCTTCTGCTCTTCCACCACCTGTCATTCACCCTCCAATCCATTCCCAGGAGTTTGCATTCTCTACCTCTGAGCCTATGCTCATGCCGGCCAGCCCCCTGTCTTACCGGTCCAGTCATTTCCTCTCTGTCTGAGCACAGCCCAAGCCTTCTTCCTCTCTGAGGCTTTCCCTCACCCACCTCCAGCAGTGCTTGCTGGCCCTTCAAAGGACTTGGTGTCTATTGTCTGAGCACATCCTCTTCAGGTGCCTGGAAGCTCCCAGGGGGCAGGAGCTGCCCTATTTTTGCCTCTATATCCCCATGGGCTAGCCCAGAGTCCAACCCAGAGTAGGCACTTTTCAGTGACCACTGACCTGAGTGCAATCCTCAGACAGAGCTAGCCCAGCTGACCAGGTGCCCAGTGGCTCTGAGGCTGCCTGGGTGCCAGCAGCCTAGACTGGGGGGGGGGGGCCTCTGAGACTCCTGCCTTGTCCTTAGTGAGTTGGTTTTTTTGAAAATCAGACCTGCCCTGATCCGGAGAGGAGCCCAAGTGGGGGAGAACAGGGGAAGAAGGGAGGGGATGCCAGGGAGGAGAAAAGAGGGGAGACCAAGGTGGGAATGGAATGGGGAGAAGGGAGGTAGGGAGAAGGGTGAAGACACCAGGGAAGAAGGGATAGGAGGGGAGACCAAGGGAGGAGAAAGGGTCCTATAGGGTCTCTCCATCAGGGTCTGCTCTCTTTGGGAATGGAATACCAGAGGCTAGAGCCCAAGTCCTAATGTGATTCCCTTGACCTCTCCCAGGAGATCCACCGTCTGGGCTCTGCACATCCACTGTCCTGCAGGAAAAGCAACGTGAGTACCCCTAGTTTCTCCCTGAACGGCCTGCTTAACTTCCTCCCTCCAGGGCCAGACGGCAGGATCGCAGTGCTGGTAGGGCTCTGCCCCCCACCCCTGCTTCATTTCAGGTTGTCTAGGGGCTCAGGGGCTCAGCCCTTCTGGGCCCCAGGGTCCTCTCAGACCAGATGGTGTTGAAGAAAGGAGATCCGGGCTGCAGTGTCTGCCAGGATCCCAACTTTTTCTCTGGGTGGGTCCATGGGGGAATGGCAGATGACGTCTCTCTGGGCCCAGAGGGTCTGGATGGACCTCAGCTCTGAGGTCCCTGCCATCAGGCAGGGTAGGGCCAGCTCCAGACTGTGCCATGCTGGCTCCTGGGTCCCCACCACTAATCCACAACCCCCCTCCTCACCCTCACACACACAATACATACATATCTAGATGTACATACATATAGACATAGAGACCTACATGTATACACACAAACCCCTCCCCCCAAGTGCTTGGCACTTGATGATCAGGAGGCAGATGGACCTAATCAGTGCCCCAGTGATGCCCACAGCCCCTCTGCTCTGCCCTCAGCACCCCCCAGCCTGGAGTTTCTGCCCCTCCCTGCCCTCCTCCCCAGCTGGCTGCCTGTCTCCCTCTCTATCACTTGAGGGGTCCTGCCTCTATCTCTTCATTTCTGTCTCATTCTGTCTTCATCTCTGACCCCCAGGGTGGAGTGGGGGGCCCTGAGCTCATGGCTCCCAGGGAGTCCCTTAACCTCTGTTCCCTTCCCTCTGCCCCCCACTGGAGCTTTTTCTGTAGATGAGCCTGGGAGAGCCCCCCGAGTCTATTAGGGCGGATTTTCCTTCCCTAATTGACAACAGATGCAGGCAGAGCTGTGGGAACGGATTTGTCCTGCCAATTAAGTCATTCTGAGCAGCAGCAGTGGGGGGTGGGGGGAGCAGATGGTTGAGGAGCCGTAATTTCTCTGGGGACTGGCAGACGTCAGAGCTGCCGGCCAGCCCCTCCCAGCCCCTCAGCCAGGTGGGGGATTAGCAGCCTCCATTTAGGGGGGCCCTGCCCCAGCCCCCCTCCCCCCCCGTCCTTGCCCCCCATGTGATGCAGTCCCTGCAACTGAGATGGTCTTTGGACCCCTCTCTTCCCCATTCTCTCTGTGGCCTTGTCTCTGTCTCTGCCTCCCGCCTGCCTCCCTCCCTCACCCCTCCCCTTTTCTCTCCTTTGGGTCCCCAGGGCTACTACCCAGGGTCTTTCTTTCACAATCCCTTGATCCCACAGTCATTATTAAGCACCTACTAGTTAACATGTCAAGCTCTGGGCGATGCTGGGGACAGTGAGGGAAGGCAGGCCCTGCTCTGTGGGGGATGGGGGACCAGGAGGGGGAGGGAAGGAGTGCAACCGTAAATAGATGAGTATTAACAAGGTGATTTGAGGAGATCCCCACAGGGACTAGGGACCAGGACAAGCTGGCCCAGAGCTGGAAGCAGCACAGGGCTGGAGGGGAGGGGCTCAGTTTACCCTAAGGCACCATGGGGAGGGAGAGGCCTCAGAAAGATGGCATTGACCCATGGGGAGAGGAGTTGGATGAGACCTGGCTGCACCTGAACTGGGGGGGGGGGCATGTGAGGGTCTGAAGGGAATGGGGGAGGGGAGTTCTCTGGAGGGAGAAATAATAAAATTTGTTAACTGAGTGAGTTTGGGGGGCAAAGAAGAGGGAAGAGTCAAAGATTTAGGAAGGAAAAATCACTGGGCAAAGCGCTTCACAACAACCCTGGGAGGAAGCGGCTGTTATTTCCATTTTACAGGTAAGGAAACTAAGGCAGACTGGGTGACTTGCTCAGGGTCACTATTTTCCAGGCTGTCTACTTCACTACCCTGGAGGAGACTGTGAGCCTGAATGACCAGTTTGGTATGGGGGGAGCAGTCTAGGTGGGAGAGGACAACAGGAGGAGAGCAGGGGGGCCAGAGTGGGGCACCTGGAGATGCAGAGGTATCTGCTGGGGGCAGGGCAGAAGGAAGAGGCTCTGCCAAAGGAGTCTGACCCCATGTTGCCCTGGTAATTAAGTGCTTTCTAAGGCTGAGATTCCGATGGGCAAAAATAGCCCTTCTTTCAGCTGGAGGGGCAGGGTCTCAGCCTGGGGAGGACAAAGCTGCCCTCCTGCATCACCTGGAGAGCAGGCAGAAAGAAGCCCCTGCTCCAGATGGCACAGGGCAGATTCCCCTACAGGCCTTGCTTGACTGGGTGACTGTCCATGGTTTGGGATGATGCCTCCTGTTAGGGTGGTCCCAGCTGAGGCCACGGCCTCTTCACCTCTACTTGCCTGGGCCATTGACCCTCCTGGAGCAGATGGTCCTTTGGCAAGTGAGCAGGTCTGAGAAATCAAGCTCTGGGTGCCCCTACAGCCTGTCTTCCTCAGCTAGGACCTGGGGCTGGGCCCTCCCCTTGTTGGCAGAGGATGGCTCTCTGCTGGGTAAGGGAGGAGGTGGGAGTGCCTCGGGGGGGGAGAACAGACCTGTCCTGAGCCAGGACCCTGAGCCTGGAAGGGCCAGGAAGAATGATGATGATGATGATGATGATGATAACTGGCATTTATATAGCACCACAGACTGAGCCTGAAGTCAGGAAGACTCATCTTACTAGCTGGGTGTGATCTGGGCAAGTCACTTAACTTTTTTGCCTCAGTTTCCTCATCTGTAAATGAAAAGGCATGATTCTTCCCTCAAGAGTTTCACAAAATGCCCAGACATCTGAATATGAGTCCCCAGTCAAGTTAGGGTGGCAGAGCTCAGTTTGGGGTCTTAAGACTTTTATTCTTTTTTTTAATACTTAAAGATTGTATTTTGAGTTTCACAATTTTCCCCTAATCTCCCCGCCCCCCGCAGTCTGTTAGTCTTGACATTGTTTCCCTGCTATACATCGATCTCAGCTGAATGTGAGGAGAGAGAAATCAGATCCTTAAGGAAGAGACAGAAAGTATAAGAGAGAGCAGAATTACACAATAAGATACTGTTGTCTTTGTTCACACTCCGCAATTCTTCCTCTGGATACAGATGGCATTCTCCATCGCAGATGCCCTAAAATATTGTCCCTAGTTGTTGCACTGATGGAGCAAGCGAGTTCATCAAGAAGACCCTTTTATTCTCAATTATTGAAGACCCTAAGGAGCTTTTGTTTGTCAATTATAGAAATAGCATCTTTGAGCTCTTAGGAAAATAGACTTAACCTTTTGGACTCCAGGGCTCCTTAGACCACACTTTCAGAACCACCGAGTTAGGGGATGGAGCTAACCAGCTCTCTGAGAACCACAGAGAGCCTGACTCTTCCTAGGAGTGAGCACGCTCTGGTGTTGGTTGGGGCAGAAGGCAGAGGTGCTCCCCACCAAGGTAGGATGTTTGAGCTGTAATGATCCCTCTTCTTTTCTCCCCTGCTTGTTCTTCCCCCTCCGCACAGGAGAATTGTACCGAGTTTCTTTGAGAAGACAGAAATTTCCAGCCCAGGGGAGTATTGAGATCCATGAAGATGCTGAGGTGGGTGGTCCTGCAGGTCCCTGCACAGTTTGAACTCTGTTCTCTGGGGTGGGGTGGGGGCAGGGTCCAATTCTTTTCCCCCCAAGAGTGTTTTAGCAGAAGGTGACTGAACTGTCTGCCCTCAGCAGCTTTCCCTGGCTCTAGCCATGTTGCAGAGAGGGATTCTGGGGAGGCTACAGCAACGGGGCACTTGAATGCCAAACTGGAGGCACTGGGGAGCCACAGCATGCTTAAGGGCACAAAGCTTCCAAAGAGCTTCTCCTCACATGCCTGAGGTGGGGTGTGCCTATGATCCCCATTTTACAAATGTACAAACTTGGGAAAAGCACATAACTTTAATAGAGATGGGCAGGGGGAAGAGGAGACTGGACAGAGACAGAGAGGCAGAGGACAAAGGGGCTGGACAGAGAGAGAGAGACAGAAGAGGAAAGAAGGGTTTGTATAGAAACAGGGATGGGCAAAGGGGAGAGAGAGAGAGAGAGGGAGAGAGAGAGAGAGGGGGAGAGAGGGGGGGGGAGAGAGAGAGAGAGAGAGAGAGAGAGAGAGAGGAGAAGAAGGAGGAGGAGGGAAGAGGAGACTAGACAGAAATAGAGGCAACTAGAGAGAAGGGGGACGGAATAGAGACAGAGATAGGCAGAGGGGGCAGCTGAGGAGTTGGGGGTGACCCCAGTCAGAAGGAAAGTTGTCCCTTGGCCCAAGTGGTCACTCCCTTCTGCCCCCCTCCCCTTTTTCCCTTGGCATTTCTTTCACCAGAATCCTCTTTCTCTCCCAGCCCTGAGCCTCCATGTCCCTCCCACCACTCCTGAACCCATCCCTTCCCAGGCTCCCAGCAGAGAGCCCCTCATTCCCTTTCACCCAGACTCCTGGGTGGTATTCTAACAGGCCCTCCATCCATTCTCTGCCATCTCTAATCCATCTGCTGGGCATCTTCCTGAAGTTCAGGGTGGGTGAAGAATCATTGCGATGGAGTGGAATCAGAGGACCTGGGTTCATATCCATCCCTGGTGTGACTTGCCAGGCCTCAGTTTCCTCTCCTATAAAGTGAAGGACTTGGGTTGGATAGCCTCTGAGGCCCCTCTTGACACTGACTCTATGATTTTATAATCCACTCCCTTCCTCCAGAACTTTCCATAGCTTCCCATTTCTTCTAGGATCTAACAGATCTTCTCCCCTGGTGGACAGCCCCCTCCACTGTCTGATTCTTCCACTTCATGGATCCCCCTGGCCAGCCAAAGCCCCCAACCTTGTGCCACTGTCTCCTGACTGTGCCCTTATCCTGTTCACCTCCCTTCATGTCAAGATCCAGCCCCCTCCTCTGCCTGGATAGGAGCGACCTCCCCCTCTTGAAATGCCATTCTCCTTGTTTCCATCCACATGTGGACCCGGTGTCCCCCTCCAAAGAGGACAGGGCAGCAGAGCTAGGGGCATGGCTACTCCTGGCTGTCTTCCTCACCCCTCAGGTCTCTCCTTCAGGGTGGCTCTCAAGAGCGGGCTTGTAGAACTCATGTCCTCCTCCTCGTGCTACATGGAGGCAACATCTTGGACACAGGCAGCGGGGACCCAGGCTGTAAGGCGGCCGACATTCATACCTTCAGCTCTGTGTTGGAAAAGGTGACCCGTGCGCACTTCCCTGCAGCTCTGGGCCGTGTCCTCACCCAGTTCGTCCCCTGCCCGGCCATCTGCTCCCAGGCCTTCTCTCTCATTTCCAAGTAAGTTGGTTTAGCATTGGGATGCTGCTGCCCCATCCCCCCCCATACCTGGGTGTGGGTGTGGGCACGGACCTGGGCATGGGCAGGCATGCTGCTTCAACTGTCTGTCTGGTCTCATTCCTGTGCAAATATGTAGCTGTCTCCTGGCCTCAGCACTTGTCTGATCCGGCTGCCACTGCCAATCTGAGCGAGGGGTGCTCTCACTGTGGACTGGGGGCTCTTAGCCCCTTCCTTATATAGGGACAGACCCTTTGTGGTCCCCAGTGGGGGATAAGGCCTTTAGTGGTCAGCTGTCTGTTGGTGGCATCACTGTGAAGCCAATATTCATGTCTGTTATCCAAGAGAAATCATTCTTCAGGCTGGGCTGGGTAATGATGGGTCCACCTTCCAAAGCTGGGAAAACTTTCTAGAGGAAAGAGGGGGTGTCATCCTTCTGACCCCACTGGGGCTCTGTCTAGTTCCTACCCACCTCTCTCTCAGTCTCCCTCTGTTTGACATAAGTGTGTGAGTGCATGGGGGTGAGTGAAAGAGGGGTGCTCAAGAGGACTCAAAGCCAGGCCCTGCCCCCCAAAGGAGGAGGTGCCTGCTGGGATGAAGGCTGGTGTTCTCAATGACTTGGTATCCAGGAGAGAACAGAATGGAGAGAAAGGAGTCCGGTGTGCAGATGACTTTTCTGGGAAGGAGGAACCCTTGCTCCTGGGCTTGGTATACTGGGTAGGTTGAGGTGTCCCAGTTGAGATGCAGGAGCATGACTCTGGACCACCAGGAGGTCCTCTGGAGGCTGCCTGGCCAGGGCCACACTAGAATACACTGACCCCTTTGGAACATTGCCCTGGAAGTCTCCTGCCATAAGGGACCAGTAGGCCTCGTAGGCCACAGTGAGCACCCTCCTGGGAAAGTCTACACACTGGGGTAGAGTGACAGGCCTGGCCTGGAGCACCCCCTTCTGGTTGTTTTACAGACCCCCCCCCCCAACCCCCCAGTGACTGGGCTGACCAGCGGTCCAGACCATTCACTGCTTCTGACTTTTGCAATGGAAGCTGTCTCCCAGGGACTGAATTTGGGTCCTCTAGTTGCCTGGGGGCCCCTGGGATCCTGATGCTGGGACTTCTCCTTAAGGGTCTGAACCTGTAAGCTGGGAGACAAAAGGCCCAAGTTCTCATAGGCTGTAATTCAGACTGAATGGAAACCATGCCCTCCCTCCCTCCTGCCCTCCCTCCTGCCCATCCTCCCTGGCACTTCTGGAACTGCCTTCTAGACCTATGGAAGATTGCACTGTTACCCCTTTTCTGCTGCCACCACTGACTGGGACTAGGCCCCCAAACCTGGACTCCTAGGGATCTGAAATTAAGGAATGAATTTAGCCCAAGAGAAACAAAGAAATGCCTGACATCTGCCCTGAGGCCCAGCCAATGAGCCTAGCCTGAGAAAAGTGTGTGAATCAATCAGATTTTGTGATGAGAGGGGGAAGGGTGGCCACTCTTTTGGAGCAGGGCCTGACTTCAAGTCCTCTTGAGCACCTTCTTTTACTCACCCCCATGCACATGCACTCACACTCTTACAGCAAACAGAGGGAGACCAAGAGAAAGGTGGGTAGGACTAGAGAGAGCCCAGTGGGGTCAGGAGGATGACCTGGAGCCTGGGGGAGAGCACTGCCTCCCATCCCTCACCAACTTCCTCTAGCCCCATACTTCTCCCACTCTGGGTTGGCACCTAGGACTGGGGACCTTGGCACTTCAATCTCTATTCTTGGAATCAAAGACCCAATGAATGAAGGGTTCTAGACCTCAAGCCAGCTCTAAGCTCTGTATAGCAATTCCCATTTTCCCCTCCACATCCCCAGGCTTGGGGAAGACCCCCCCCCCCATCTCATGTTGGCTCTCCAGAAGGCAGGACTCTGCCTGCCCAGACACTGGGACCCTGAGAAATCTTCATTAAGACTCATCCTGCCAGTCTCCCCAAGAGCCTTAGAGTGGGTGGCCAGGGGCCCAGAAAACCAGGCAGATAGGCAACTGTGGCCTCAGACTTGGAACCCCAGGGATGGATATGGATGCTTAACCTCACTGAACACCATACATATTTAACTAATAGTTAACTAATTAACCAATTAACAATTGATTAACTGTACATTAAACCTTGAAAGAAGTTACCAAGGGCAAGAGTCCTTCTGTTGTGAATCCAAAGCTTGGGCAGTAATTGAAGTGGTTTCTTCTTGAGTGGACTCTGGGGGACAAAACAGAGACCAAAAGCCAGCTCTGACAGATGGAGGGAGGGGGGAGCGGGGAGGTTTCATACATCGGACTCACTTCTGGCCTTCCTGTCTGGGATCCGAGCCTCCCCACCCCCATCCTCACCAGGGAGGGCTGGAGCAGCACAGGGTCCAACCACTGCCCAGCCAGTCTAGGCTCAGTCTCCAAGGGTAGGATCTGAGCGGTCTTCCTGAGTTCATGCTCATCAGATGCAGGCTTGATGTGATGGTCAACAGGGATCTGACACAGGTGACTGTCTGGATGCCAAGAGAAGTCTTGGGTCATCTTGGGAGTGGGTCTCCAGGAGAGTGCCCCAGCGATCTAACCCTGCGCTTCCAATAGGCAGATGACCCAACACTAAGAGAGCCAGCCCACCAGATGGCAAAGACAGAGTTCACAAAGATCTGGCCAGGTGAACGTAGGGGGCAGAATCAAAGTCAAGTTTGAGAATTGATCGCCAAGTTTTTGACACCATTGATCTTTCCTAAGTCCAGATTCCCCTTTACAGAGCTGTACTGACATTGCTCATTGGACATGACCAAGACTGGGCAGCAAGCTGGGTTGGCTTTATTTAAATAATTAAAAATCTGTGTCCTAGTCACTGTACCATTGCTCCTGGCTTGGACCTCTGGAGTTCAGGCTAAGGGCCAATACCCTTCTTCACCTGACAGCGCTGGAGAACCAAGGAGAAAGGTGACCAAGCCCTGCATTCAAGGAGCTTATCTTCCATTGGGGAGACAGCATGGCCTTCTCGGGAAGGCCACTAACTCTTGCCGGCTAAGGATAAGCTTTTCTACTGATCGGTGGTCTCCAATGGTCACTGGTGACTGCGCCTCTGCTGGGACTTTATTCCTATCTCTCCTGGTTATGAACATGGTTAAGGAGCTTCTGGCTTGAGTTGGAGGCCTTAGCTGAGGTGCTGCTGCCACCAACCCAGGAGAGGGAAAGTGGGTTCTGCTCTTTTAGTCAAGTTTTGAGATCCAACTCCTTTGAGAAAGATTTAGCAAATGTGGGCTTTCTGTTTCTCTCTCTGCTTCTCTCTGTCACTGTCTCTGTCTCTGCCTCCCTCTGTCTCTGTCTATGTCTGTCTCCGTCTCTGTTTCTCTCTCTCTCTCTCTCTCTCTCTCTCTCTCTCTCTCTCTCTCACACACACACACACACACACACACACACACACACACACACACACACACACACACCTCCTTTGGGGGGGGGTGACCCTTTCAGGTAGAATACCTGTAATGTAGGAAAAGAGGAGGGACAGGCAGGCATTGTAGCCATTTTCTCTAAGTATTTAAAAAGCTGGGGCAGCTAGGTGGCTCAGTAGATAGAGCACTGGCCCTGGAGTCAGGAGGATTTGAGTTCAAATGCGGTCTCAAACACATTATAATTATCTAGCCGTGTGGTCTTGGGCAAGTCACTTAACTCTACTGCCTTGCAAAAACCAAAAAAAAAAAAAACCAAACAAACCCATCTTGGAACAGAGATGAGCTGAGCTTTGACTGGCCCCAGGGGGAGAGGAGGAGGCAGATTTGGGGGCAACTTTCTGACGACCAAAAGCAGCCTGAGCTGCCAACTGGGAGGGGTTCCCGGTCACTCATTGAGCATGAGGTGTGGTTCCCTTCTAACCTTGAAACAAGCAATTCTGGGAGTTGGGGTTCCCCAGGGAAGTTTGTTAGCCCTAGACCAAATTCTCAAGGATCCAAGAAATCCTGCTTCCTTGGGTCTGCCCAAGGTCAGTAGCCTCTCTAGGTTCAGGGACCTCCTCTCACCCCAGTTTCCAATTCCCCAAGTTTTGAGAATGAGAGGCCCAAGAGATACATGTCATGCCCAGGAGATGCCATTTCTGCTGTGAATAATTCCCAGAGAGAGGATCAGCCCCGCTCAGTCTTACCTGCTCCTCTCTTCAGTCTCAACCTTCTGACATCCAGAGCCCTCTGTGATCTGAGCCCGGTCTCTGACTCTCCCTTGTCTTCTAGTACCTGGTCTCTTCCACAGGCCATGGGCTGGCCAGCTCTCTTCCCAGAGCCCACGGGGAGCTGTCCTGACTCTTCCTTGGCTCAGTTCCCAATCCCTGCCACGGCCTCTTTCCCCCCTTTGCCTAATTTTGTACCATCCTTTAGAACCCAAGTCAGATTACATCATTTCCCGGGACCCCACCCTGATGTCCCAGGACATCCCTGGGACTCCCTCAGATACTCTAGATCATCTCCTGGGCACTGTCCTTCTCTGGGCTGGGGTCTTGCACAAGTCTCTTTAGTCTGAGGGCTCTCTGACCTTGCTTTTCCTAAACTTGGCTTCTCTTCTCACTCAGCCCCCAGCAGTTCCCCATCCCATTTTTTGAGGGAATTCTTCTCTGGGAGTCCAGTCCTAGGGGCAGGAGGAAGGGAGGGAGACTGGGCACCCTGGCCTTGGGGAACCACTGAGGGTTCATGGAGCAGAAGTCTCTGATGGGGACATTTTTTCTGTCCTTCTAGTGTTGCAGAGCTCAGGGACATTGTGGAGTGAGTTGGTGGGGTAGAGTTGAACCAGAGTCTTTGGCCCCCACCTTCCTCTTCCATCTTTTCCAAATGGCCTCTCTGGCACCGGGGGCTCTTGCTTTGTTCTCAGTGGGGAGCACTCTGGAGTGGCGATGGGGGCACCAGGTACCCTCACTTTGGGCCTCTTCCAGGACACTGGGCTGGCTTAATTTCACCATATTCAGATATTCTTGTATTCCATAAACAAGGTAACATTTACTCAGTTGCTTTCAGCTGCGTCTGACTCCAATCTATTTGGGGTTTTCTTGATAGAGATACTGTAATGATTTGACATTTCCTTCTCCAGCTTACTTTACAGATGAGGAAACTGAGGCAAACAGAATTAAGTGACTTGCCCAAGGTCAAATAGCTAGTAAACTATCTGAGGCTACATTTGAAATTGGGTCTTCCCACTCCAGGTCCAGTGCTCTATCCACTATGCTGTCCAGCTGCCCTTGGTTGTGTAGGTCATTTGTAATTATATTTTATTCTGCAGGCTTCATTTTTATCTGAATAATTTTCTTCTGCCTGTGCTGACTAGGGTCCTTCAGAAGGGGAGGAGGCCTGAGGTGATGGAGCTGAGGACAGGGGGTGCAGACCCTTACCTGTGGGTGCTCCATCCATAGGAATATGATTTTTTGCTTGCTTATAAGATTTGTTTGCTTGTAAGTTTGGGGGGTTTAGGAGCTAGATTTTTTATATTTTAATTTGCACTGACTTATTTTTATTGTTCTTTTCAAGAAGCTGGGATAGTTGGTTTGCATTCCTGGTTCCTTGAAATCTAGCTCTGGAAAGTCAGACTTTTCCAAAAGTCCACAGAGTTTCAAATGGAGCTGCTGGACTTCACCTTTAAATCCAAATCACTTTGACTTGCATTGATGATCAGTAATAGCCACCCACCATTCCCAAGGTCTGTGGCTCACTGTTTTTCATTTTAATGGCTTAGAATGGTAATACATACATACATATATATATATATATATATATATATATATATATATATATATATGGCATAAATAATTGTTATCTCCTCTGGTCTGAAACATTTGTGATGGTCCATTGGACCATCTTTTGTCGCAATTCCTACCAAGCCTTGGTTATGGAATGGGCATGACCTCTGACAAACTGAGACCTGGGAAAGACCTTAATTTAGAAAGGCTAAATCCCCACTGCATCCTGGGCCATTGCCAGTCATCTTGACTCTCATCTGACTGTTGGACTTGTATGACTCTGAAGGAGAGAGGGAGACCAATGATTTGCCACAGCTCTGCCTCACTTCAATCCAATTCACGCCCAAGTCAAGATGTCACCCCATGATGTCATCGGTCCTCTTCCAGAAGGACAAACAGTACCAGTACTACACGTCTCCTGGCATCTGTGCTTGACTCTGGACAGCTTCACTTCTTTATCTGTGACTTGAATAAAGTCAGAGGCTTGTCAAATTTGTGGTGACCCCCATATGAGAGGGCTAGAGACCCCGTTGCAGGCAGCCAGTGAGGGGTTAACCCATTAGGCATGTTCACCAAGATGAAATGTACTGAGGAAAAAGGCAAAGACTGACCACTGGCTTCCCTAAACTAGTGTCCCAAGAACAAGATGGGGAATGGTGTGACTAGAGAATAAAAGTTGAAGGGAGAGAAGCCCAGTATAAGTTAGCCTGGGGTGGATGTGGTCACTGGAAGCTGGATAGTGTTAGGCTGAATGGAGCAGTGCAATGTCCAGTGCTGGCCCAGGTGGGTGGTCAGACTTGAGTAGGAAGGATGCAGGGGAGATGGGGTGGACAGACCAAGGGGTCAGATCATGAGTGGGGTGAAAACAGTGGTTCTCTGGAACAAAATCCAAGGAAGGTGCCTGGAAGAAACCTGGTGGTCTCAGGGCCCTGGGGAAGGGGTGCAATATGAACTCACCCTGACAGAGGGAATCACCTTCTGGGCTCCAAGCCCCCAGACTTCCCACAGGGGCCAAGAGGGGATCACAGCATTTTCATTCATTGAGTTTATCTCTCCAGCCCCAGGCCCCTGGCTCTGCCTAGAGTAGGAATTTCAGAGTTGATTGTGGACTTGGTGTTTCTGTTCCTGGCCTGGCCCCACTTGGCTCAGGGAGCTGAGGGCTCTGTGACTTGGTGGAACCATGGGGGTCTGGGGACATGCAGTGTACCTGAGTTTCTGTGGGTTTCCATGTACATTGTGTGTTCATGGTGTAGGTACATGTGAGTCTGTGTAGGCATGGAAGCATGTGAGCCTTTGCTTCAAAGACCGTGTCTGTGTGTGTGTGTGTGTGTGTGTGTGTGTGTGTGTGTGTGTCTGCTGCCACTGCTGCAACTCCCTGTGTGGTTTTGTGTGACCTCCCAGAAGCGACTCTGTGGGTGCACCTGGCGAGGGCCAGTAGCAGTGGGAGGCCTGGTCCGCAGACCCACAGAGGGTCACCCAGATGGCAAGGAGAAGGGCCTGGGTTCTGGGTCCGGGTGGAAACACACCCTTCACAGCCAAACCAGCCAAACAGGGCAGGAGGAGTGGGTACCTCTGGGCTGTAGCTGTGACCATGTGTCTCTGTGTACATACATGTACTTACATGTGCCGCTCATATCTCACGTGTGTGTATGTGCAGGCGAACATTTGCTCAAGTTTGTAAATGTGTCTTTCTTTCAATATCCCTTGATTCCTCTTCTGGGGACTGGGGCCCCTAGCTCTTGGACCAGGCAAGACCAATTCTCCTCCCAGAATTCCTTGATCTGCACCCAACCCAGCTCAGGGTTCGAGCCAGTTCCAGCCTGGAGCCCTAATGGATGGACTACAGCCAAAGCCTGTCATAGCTAAATGTCTGGGCCTTCTGACTCCCCAGGTTCACCACATGCCCCCCCCACTCCCCTCTTTCTGTCCTACCAGGCAGGCCAGGCCAGGTCCTCTCCATTTCCAGGCTTCTGCTCAGCCCCTCAACCCCACTGCTTGGGCTGTCCTCCCTTCCTCCTGCCTGGCTCTTTTTTGGGCTGCTATTGCTGCTGCCTCTTTCCTTACCCCTCCTTCACCTGTCCCAGGGCTCACCATCTAAGTCACATGTTGGCCTCCATAAGCGGGGGCCAAGCACCTCCTCTCTCCTGCCAGAGCTGAGCATGGGGCTCAGAATAGGCTTACTCCTCTTTGTTCACCCCTCAAAACTTCTCAGGGTCCAAGAGCCCAGCTCTTCCCAGCCCCATTCTCCTGGCCCTGCTGAGCCTGGGCTGTTGACTGCCTGCCACGGTGTTTTTTCTTCAGCCTGAACCCCTACAGCTACGATGAGAATTGGCTGAGCAGCAGTGAGGACCACATCCCACTGGCTGCCTTGCCTCTGCTGGCCATCTCCTCCCCCCAGTATCAGGACGCAGTCGCCATGGTGATTACCCGTGCCAACCAAGTCTACAGCGAGTTCCTCAAGTCTCCGGATGGGATCGGCTTCAGTGGGCAGGTAGGGCTGTCCCACCATGTGTGCCAGCCATAGGATGGGATCAGCTTCAGTGGGCACATAAAATTCTACTACCATGGGCACTAGCCACAGGACAGGACCAGCTTCAATGGGCACATAAGCCACAAGACAGGGTCAGTATCAGTGGGCACATAAAACTACTACCATGGTTGTCATCCACAGGATAGGGGTCAGTTTCAGCAAACACTTAAAACTCTTTACCATCCTAGGTTCAACCTCAGGATGAGGTCAGCTTCAGTGGGCACATGCCAGCCACAGAATGGGGTCAGCTTCGGGGGACACATAAGATTACACTCTGGGTGCCAACCTTAGGATGGGATCAGCTTCAGTGGGCACATGCCAGCCACAGAATGGGGTCAGCTTCAGTGGGCATATAAGACTAGCACCCTGGGTGCCAGCCACAGGACAGGGTCAGCTTCACTGGTCACTGGACACCAAGGAAGGTCAGCTAGGGTCTTCTGTGGTTGGGAGAGGAGTTTACAGTAAGAGAAGGGAGGGTAAACAGAGAGTGAAAACTTTGGAGACAGAGAAAGCTAGAGGTCTTGCCAGCCTCCTTAGATGTTCTTGTTGAGGATCCAAACTGGAGGAGGTTGGGACAAAATCCAGCTCACCTGGGGCCGATGCCCTGACCCTCCATGGCCCCACCCTGGGCTGTGTCCTCAGCAGCTGGGCTAGGCTTGTCAGCCTCTCTGAGCTAGCCTCTTAGGGGGAATGCCAGCAGCCTGTGGTTCCTACTTAGCCATGGCAGGGTCAGCCTGGGGCAGCAAGCACAGCACAGGAGTCTCTTCCTGGGAGGCAAGCACTGTTCCCTGGGGACTCGATCTCCTTGACAAACCTGGACAACCCCCATCGATCATGGGAGAGTCAGCTGACTGGGGGCCATAGCCTGCCCTCACCGAGCTGATAACCTCACCTCCTTCCTCTCCTGCCCTGATAGAAAGTTCTGTAACTGGCTGGCTGAGGCCCTGTGGGGCAGGGGTAGATTACTTCTCTCTGGACCTCAGCTGGCTCCCACCACCTGTATTTCTGGGGTTTGGAGACCAGGTGGACCTAGCTGGAAAGCTGCTCAAACTCAAGACTCTCTCTCGTCTGTCTCCTTCCTACCTTACCTGTCCCAGCCATGGTCAAGACATCATCCCCACAGGCCCAGACTTCTGCCCTAGCCTTCCCTCCCTGTCCCCACCCTCCCTTTGGCCTTGTGTCTACCCTTATTCTATGTCCCTGCTTCTTTCCTCTCCCTGTCCCTATAACTCCAGGAGAAATCCCATGGAGATAGATCCTTCAGCATCTTGCTCAACCCTCCTAGCATTTCCCGCCTCCTCCTATGCTTTTGCCCAAGTCATGCTACCCATCAGACAGACCTCCCCTCTATTACCTCCCTAGCTCCAATTTCCCCTTTCCCGGCCAGCCTATCTCCTGAGCTCTCAGGCACCTCTCTCCATCCAGCCATCATGTCACAGAGATTTGGAACCTTCATGGCTCTAATGAATAGCTGACCCTCAATATGCCTGTGCCTGAGGAGAATTATTCATTATATCTGACTCTTTGAGATTCCATTTGGGGTTTTCCTGGTAGAGATACTTCTCCAGGATCCTCGCTTGACAGATGAGGAAACTGAGGCCAACAGGATGAAGTGACTTGTTCAGGGTCACAGAAGCCAGATTTGAACCCTGAGGGTCACCTAGATGTCCCATATAACAGTATACTTAATGAATACTGTCACCCTGTGCTCAGCCCCTTGGGGTACAGGGTGAGGCTGATGGATAATGAAGAAGGACCCAGACATACAGACTGAAGTTTGAGGCAGGATAGAATCCCAGTCCAATTAGACTGGAATGAGAGGCTAGATGGAAAGTGAGCATTGGGTGGGGGTGGGGGTGGGAGGCTCAGAGGAAGCTTGCAGGGAGATCTGGACCCTGAAGAACAAGGTTTAAATTGACCAAGGGACTGAAAACGGGGTCATAGTTGAGAATCCCAGAATGAAGGGAGATACTGCCCCTGGGCCACCTGGGTGAGGAACCAGCCCTGGGTGTTTATGATGCAGTTGGGTGAGTGATGTAGAAAGGGTATGCCAGAGACTGGGAGAGTCTGAGAGCTGAATCGGTGGACCCAGGGAAGGAGGGAGCCCTGAAGTCTGAGTGAATGGGAGTGAGGGATGTGGAAGGAGGAGTGTTGGAACTCAAGAACTAATGCAACTGCACAGTTTGGAGACACCATTAGTAGTAGGAGGGAGAGAGAGAGAGAGAGAGAGAGAGAGACAGACAGACAGACAGACAGACAGACAGATACAGACAGACAGACACAGAGAGAGACAGACAGACAGACAGACAGAAAGACACAGAGCAAGTGCATTCTGAGAAAAGGTTTGTTGGGAGTCAAAAGATGAGTAGGTTCTGTTGCCCCAGAAAACAGTGCCCATCCCCAGAGGCTGTGGCCATCCACACCCCCCTCCACACACACACACACACACACTGGCCTCTCAGCAGTAATGGGGATGCTGATGTGAGCCTGTGAGGTTGCTCTCTTGGACAGGTACAGTATGGGTAGATGAGAGGACACCTCCACGTATGACTTTCTCTACAAGGGTGCAGTCCTCAACCCCACTCCCTTGGGTGATGCCCTACCATAAGCCCTTGAGAGAAGACCCTCCCCATGTCTGAAAATCATCCTCTGGTTCTCCTCATGTTTGGGGGCACTGATGTACTCCGGGGCTGTCTGCCCTCACTCACCCTCCATGGCCTCTGACCTCTTTTCTAGTAGTTCATCTCTCTGAAGGTGCTTCCTCTTATGCAGAGAATATTCTTGAACTCTCTTCTCCAGCCCACCATGCAGCCCACCCTCTGGGCACTTGCCATTCTCATTCCTTGGAGACTGGAGAGTTCTGGGAGTGGAGTTCAACCAGAAAGCCTCCCTGACTCTGTGGGTATTTAATATGTGGGTGTGAGGATGGCTGTGAGGGTGGTATGGCTGGTGATGTGGGTGTGTGCATCTATGTGGCAAAATGTGTGAACAGTGTGTGTGAATGGGAGTGTCTCCACAAGTTCGTGTGTGTGTGTGTGTGTGTGTGTGTGTGTGTGTGTGTGAATTTTGAGGACTGACCTCTGGGACAGGAGAAGGGAAGGGGCCTGGACCTCCCTCCCTGCCTCTAGCCTGGGTGAGAGTGGGTACCTTCAGAGCTGGCTTTTTTTGGGTACAGAAAGTTCATCTCCCTGACCCCTCTCCATTTTCTACATCACTCAATGAACTGGAAAAGAATGGGAGGGGAAGACCCTTGCTGGGGGAGGGGAGCACCAACAGACTGTGACATAGAAGGAAAAGCCCAGGTGGGTTTGTTGGGGGGGGGGACCTGGGGTCTCTCTCCCATCCATCAGCTAGTCACTGTGGTCAGAGAAAGGCCCAAGCTGGCTCTGTCTTGAGGAGCTTATGGTCTGGGGGCAGCCATCACCAAAAAGGAAGCTGGGGGGCATGACAGAAGAGCCCAAGCAGATGGGAAATGAAGAAATGGTCACCTCCAGTCACTCCTTATTAAAGGGCAGATCTACCCTCCACCCTCTGTGACGTGGGCTCCCTGGCCAGGCTGGCCTCCAGGGGAGTAGGCAGCAGGGTAGTTGGTCAGTCAGTCAACTGACTGATGGCACGGTGGGGCCGGCACATCAAATAAGTCACAGTGGACAAATGGAAGCAAAACCCAGTCCCTGCCCTTTGGCGTTCACCAGGTAGCAAGATGCATGTGAGCGACAGTGAGCTGGTGTTCTCTCTGAGGGGAGACCCTGGTGGGAGTGAGGACGACGGGAACCCACAAAGGCTCCTTGAGAAGTGGGACTGAGCTGAGCCTCCGAGGAAGCCAGGGAAAGCCAGGAGGTGGAGAAGAGGAGGGAGTCCATTGCTGGCGGGGGAAACTGGGGCAAAGGTCTGGTGGCAGGAGCTGGCAGAGGTGGTCTCATGTCTGAGAAGCGGCAAGCTTGCGTATCCTCCCATGCCAGGATGTGCTCAGTGGTGGTCATAGGTTGTGGTCTAAAGATCCTTCTCCCACATGTACCCCAGGGGTGGGGGGCAGGAACGGGTCCAGCCTTCTTCAGCCCTCGGCCTGGCTATCCAGGAAGCAAGTGTGAACCTGTGGAGGCCAAGGGAAGGCCAGGAGTCTCTGGGTCCGGCTTCTCACCTCCCGGCCTATGCCACCCTGGGCTGGGCCCTCCTGGTTGATGCCTCTGGGTCGTGCTGTGCTTCCAGGTGTGTCTCATCGGTGACTGTGTGGGGGGCATCCTGGGCTTCGATGCCATCTGCTACAGTGCCAGCCCTGCAGGAGACAGTCTGAGCGGCGGCAGCAGGAAAGGGAGCGTCAGCAGCACCCAGGCAGGTCCCCGTGGGCGGGGGGTGACCCCGACTCGCGGCTCCTGGGAGGAACTTGGGATGCCTCGGCCTGGGATGGACGGGCCTGGAAGCAGGTGGCCCCAGGGTCCCCCAGTCCTCCGGAGCCCTAGAGGACTCCCCCGGGACAGCTCCGGCCTCCGGATCCCACCCCCCTCCCCCGCCACGGGGCGACCCCCCTTCTGTGGGGGCAGCGGAGGGAGGGATCCCGGCTCAGCTCCTGGGGGTGCCCTCTTGACCCTCCCCCTTTGTGTTCGCGCCCCCTTGTGACCCGCGGCCTCGGCCCCCGCGGTCCTGTCCTGCTCCTTCCCGCCTCACGGCCTCTGGACAGTCACATGTCCGAGGGTCGAGCCCGCAGGGTCCCCCCCATTCTGGACACGGCTCCTCCAGAAGCCTGCTCCCCGGCCCCCGGAACCAGCGCCCCCCGAAATGGGCTCCACCCCCAGGGGCCGCGATGTAGGAGGGAGAGCCCCCACTTAATGCCCCCCTCCTGACACCAAGCCCAGAGAGGGGCGCCCTCCCTGTGGGTGTTGTGGGAGACCCTGCCCGGGCTAATACTCCGGACACTGATATACCCCGACCCACTGAGGCCAGCAAGGGCCAAGCAACAGATGCCCTGTTTCTCTCCGGGTCAGCACCACCTTCTCTGTCCTTTGTGGCCCAGGGTGCTGAATAGAGCTGACCTCTCATGTCCTGTCTTAGCCCTGCTCTCCCTCCCTCTCTCTGTCTCTCTCTCTGCCTCTGTCTCTCTGTGTCTGTCTGTCTGTCTGTCTGTCTGTCTGTCTGTCTGTCTGTCTCTCTCTCTCTCTCTCTCTCTCTCTCTCTCTCTCTCTCTCTCTCTCTCTCTCTCTCTCACATCCCTCTCTCTCCCTGCCTCTCAGGTCAGCACCTGCTCTGAATCTCTGGGTCCAGAAGGATTCATGGGCAGCCCCCCAGCCATCATGCCTCAGTGGCTAGACTTGAACATGGGTCTTCCTGGCTCTAAGCTGGGTTCTTTCCCCACTGGTGACCAATGGGACCTTGCACCACGCCGGTTTCCTTTCCCGACCCCCCCCCCCAACAGAGCTTTTCAGAAAGTCTTTGGGCCTTGCCCCTTGCCCCTTCAGCTGCCTCCTGGCTGTGCCCTCCCTTTTCTGCCTCTCCTTCCACTCTCTGGACACTAAGGGGCCAGTTGGTGCCCACAAACTAGACAGCCCTCCACCTGAGGAGGGAAAGGAGAGAAAGGAGAGAAGGTTGAAGACACTCAGGGTTGTGGGGGAGCAGCCACACCCTCTTCTGGGGGAAATGGGGGCAGCTCTATTTTCTACTGCTCTGTTTAAAGGACAACCCACTCTTGTCCGAGGAGGACTGCAGCCTCGGTGATGCCACCCGCCTCAGTAAAAGCAACATTGACATCTTGGCCACCTTGGAGGACGAAGAGCCCAAGCTGTCTCTGCCCCGGAAACAGAGTGACTCATCCTATGACTGCGATGCCATAAGCCAGCATCACACCTTCCTGTCCAGGTGAGGCCTCTGCTCTGTCCCTTCCTCCCCGGGAAGCCCCAGGGGTCACACAGGGTCAGGAGGGCCCTCGGAAGTGCTGGGCCAGCCCCTACTTTCCCAGCGTGACAGGTCAATGGGCATCCAGCTGAGGCCCAGAGTCCTCCAGTGAGGATGAGCCCTCACCAGGGGGAGCCGACTCTGTTCTGTGACACCTCCTGAATTTTGGCATTTGCCAGCTCTCATTGATACTACTCAGTAGTAGATCCAGTAGGTTTGAGGCAGCTGTCTCAACTCCTACAAAAGAGCCTTCTTACGGAAGGTCCTCCCTGACCCCGAGCTTCTTTCCTTTGGCTCAGCATTCATTCCGGTGTTCTGAAGGATGGTGCCGAGCCCTCCACAGCTGGGGCCCCCCAACCCTCTGAAGCCAACCTGAGCCGATTTGATTTTGACGTATCGGACTTTTTCCTCTTTGGCTCCCCATTGGGCTTGGTGCTGGCCATGAGGAGAACGGTCTTGCCTGGGCTGGATGGTGAGTAGGGCTTGTGCCCACTGTGCCCTTGCTTTCTTGTTAGGAAGGAGGAACTCACTGCCTTCTGGGGCCACTCCTACTTGGGGACAGCTCTCATTGTCTGAAAACTTTTCCTAAATAGGCCTCCCAACAGCTTTCCAGGGTTCTTGGGGCCAAGCAGAACCAAGCTAAGCCCTCAACTATCTTAGAATCAGACGAACTTGAAGGCAAGCATCATGCTCTCCCTCTCATTCAACATGGGCTTAAGATCCTGCACCTAGAGCGGCCTCCATCCCTCTCTTCCTCCCTCCCTCCCTTAAAGGGCCCTGCTGGGTCTTCCTGAGCAGAGGAAGAAGGGTATGCAAAGAAAGGGGCACCCTCTAGCCTTCAGTTTCTCCCCTCCCCCCAGGTTTCCAGGTACGGCCGGCCTGCAACCAAGTCTACAGCTTCTTCCATGCCGCTGACCCCTCAGCCTCCCGACTGGAACCCCTCCTGGAGAAGAATTTCCACTTGTTGCCCCCCGTCAGTGTGCCACGCTACCAGAGGTTCCCACTGGGCGATGGGCAGTCTCTGCTTCTAGGTACCAGCCTCCTTAATCAATACGTATTGAACTGAACTTGTGGAGATTAATGGACCCCTCTGGTCCTTGGGCAGGATGGAGAAGCGGGGAGCAGCAAGGGCCCAGTGGGTCTGGAGGTCAGACCCTCATTGGGCTCTCCTTTCCTGTCTAGAGGACACTCTGCAGGCCCATAGCAACCTGTTCCTGGAGGGTGGCCCGGCCACCAGCCCGTCATCCCCAGATGCCCCGGGGCTGGCCCTCCTGCCTCCTCCAGGCCAGAGGATGGGAAGAAGGCTCAGTGAGGGCAGCTCCACCAGCGAGAGCTCGGGGTCCAGTGAGAGCCTGCCTTCAGCCAGCATGGCTCACAGTGAGTAATGGGGGGCTTGACCCCAGGGAGGTCCTCAGGGAGTCTCCCCTCTCTGGTCCTGCATTCACCCTCTGGCTGCTGAAGGTGGAGAAGAGGGAGCTGAGATTCTGCCCTCGGGCCCACTCTGGGCTGCAGGGCAGCAGCCATTGCCCAGGCAGTCAGTTCTGGCCAGTGGCGGCAGGCAGAACCCAGACTGGAGGCTGGCCTTGAGGGGAGCTCCTTTCTGGTTCGGCTGTGAGCCCCAAGGGAATGGAGCAGAGGGAGGATCGGTGGGGCCGGCTGACCTCTTGGTCTCTGCCTGGTGCAGGCCTCAGTTCTTCTGGGCCCTAGAACTCTGAGGCTCCCCCTCCTTCTTGACAGTTCAGCAAGGCCTTCCCACATCTGCCACGGACCATTCCTAGCATGTGCTAGAGCTTGGGCTCCGAGGGTCTAGGCTGTGCCTCCCCCCTCCCCCCCAACCTCAGATGACACTCAGACTTCGTCATCCCTGCTCCTGGTTTTGATCCCAGCTGGCCATAGGCTTCAGTTTGATGGGTGCTTGGCCTGGCACCCAGGGGGCAGGGAGGCTTTGATGGGGTTCCCTGTCAGTGTCTACACTGTGCCCTCCGCTGTTTCTGCAGTTATCACCAAGTGGTGGGGGAGCAAGAGACTGGACTATGAACTCTACTGTCCCGATGTGCTAACCGCCTTCCCCACCGTGGCCCTTCCTCATCTCTTCCATGCCAGCTATTGGGAGTCCACAGATGTGGTAGCTTTCATCTTGAGACAGGTACTGGCTGAGGGTCCCAGTCCACTCTTTGGAGCATCAGGAGGGGTACGCCACATGTCCATCCATCTGTCCTGTCTGTCCTCTTCTGTCTCAGTAGTTGGCTCTTTGGAGCCCTCTGAGCACAGACTCAGGGTTGGCAAGACTGGGCAAGGGCCTCTCACCCCAGCTCAGGGCCCCCAGTGCTTATCTTGGGCTCTAGTCTAAGCTGTTTGGGTGCTGCCTGGGCAAGACTGGGGCTTCCCAGCTTCCTTCTCTGGGGCTCTTTCCACATAGAGGGCCCGGCCCATCCCCAGAGTTCCCTGTGGGCCCTCAGCTCTGAGCAGGGAGTCTCAGCTTCAGGACAGAGGCACTCTGGTTTGAGGAGGGGTCCTCTGTTAGGAGGAGGCCCTGCTCCCTCAGGGAGTGTAGACTAGCCAAGAGTAGTCAGAGTTGCAGACCTCCTCCTTACCAGGGAGGAAACTGAGGAAGGCACAGGGAGGGAGGGTCTTGCCACAGGGAAGTCAGAGCAGCTTCTTCCTTATGTCACTGATAATTCTGAGGGCCTTCAAGTGCCTACAGCCCCTCCTGGGGGTCAGCCACTCTGCTTAAAGCACGTTGGGTATGAGCCTCACCACCTTCCCCTGGGAGGCAGGCATCATCCTTATCCCATTTTACAGATGAGGAAAGTGAGGCAGGAATGTCTGAGGGCGCACGCAAACTCAGACCCTCCTGATTTAGAAAACTTCAACAGCATTGTGATGGGGCCTCCTAGGGTCTGGGAACCACACAGGGCAGGGTGGGGGGGAGGGTTGACCAGGGCACAAAGTCAAAGCCAGGGCAGGGGCTGGCAACCTCATGCTCGGCCTGAGCCACCACAGGGAGGGTCTGGAGTCTGGAGAGCAGCAGGATCTGGTCTGCAGCGGCCCCACCTGGATGGCGGTGTCCACGCTACCCGCTGCCTGGGGAGAGTTGAACGGGCCTTCAGAAAGGGCCTCCCACAGGGGAGGCCTGGTCTGGCCTCAGCCTCCCCCTGTGAAACTAACTGAGAAGGGGCATCAGCCCAGGCCCAGGAAGGAACAGGCCTGCGTCCCTCCTGGGGATGGAAACATGGCCTAAGTCTCACCCTTGGGACTGTGTGTGTGTGTGTGTGTGTGTGTGTGTCCATTGTACACTTTGTGGGAGACTCTCGCCACCCCCGGGTAATGTGGGTGAGAGATGCTGCCCCCTGTGTGAGAGGAGACCCTGACCCACTGGGTACCCCGCAGTCCTGTCTCCCAGCTCAGGTCCCTCCGACCCGGGATGCCTTTCTCATTGCATCCACCATCTCTTTCCATGTCTGTGGTCAGTTTCTAGCTCCCCTTAGAATGGGCAGGACCCAGGAAGACCTGGAGACCCTCCCCACTGCTCCAGAATCTTCTCCCCCTTTCTCTGGGGGGCAGGTTCAACTTGCCAGACACATTCTCAGAGCTTGCCAGACCCTGGGCACTAGTCTGGGAGGGGGTTGACAGATGGGGAAATTGAGACACCCAGAGAGACAAGGATTTGCTCCTGAGACCCCAAGGGCCCCCGGGCACCTTTGGGATCCCCAGAGGCCTTTGGAGCCGGGGCCTATTTCTGTTCTGCAGGCTGGGGAAGAGGGAGGGAGAGGGAGGCCAGCTTGGCAGGGTCCAGAGGGCCCAGCAGAGAGAGGATAGGACTTGAACCAGGAAGACCTGGGGTCATATTCCACCCCTGCGGGAGCTCAGGTAGATACCTCCCCTCCCTCTCTGTCCAGTGGAGCTGGAGAAGCTGATGAATCAACACAGAAATTGCCTCTGTGCTCTTGTGGGGGTCCGTCCGTATTCTGGCTCCCACGGGAGCCTGCCCCATGAGCTTCTGGTGCCGGCCATCCTCTCCGCCAGCACCTCCGCCTGCTCAGAGGACAGAGTGAAAGGGGAGGAGGTGCCCCCTCACAGTCTGGTAGGAGGGGGCACTGAGGGAAATGTCCAAGCAGGATGCAGATGGGAAACACCAGCTGATGGGGGGCCATGGGCTAGGTGGGGGGCTGGGGCTAGGAATGGCTTCTTGGAGAAACTGGACTTTTAGCTGGAGTCTTTGAGGTAGCCACGAGTCAGGTGAGAATTCCAGGTATGGGGACAGGTCGTGAGAAGGTGCAGGTCAGTGTGGTTGGGTCACCAAGGGATTGGGGGGAGGGGAGCCAATGTGGCTGGGTCATTGTGGGTGGGCTGGGGGACCAATGTCTCTGGGTCACTGAGGGGGAGGCTGGGGAGGGGGGGCAGTGTCTCTGGGTCACTGAGAGCAAGATGGGGGAGGGGGCAGTGTCTGGATCACCGGGGGGGGGGGTGTCAGGTTCTGTGGCTAGGTGGGGTATTGGACCCTGGAGGCATTAGGGAGCCATGACAGGCGACTGAGCAGGGAGAACAGTCAGACCTGGGCTAGGAAGATCCTGATCTCAGGGGGCCTGTGAGGGAAGCGAGGTACAAGGAAGAGCCCTGGGTTCAAATCCTGATTCTGCTTCTTACTCCTGTGTGACCTGATGCAGGTCCCCCAACTCTTGTGTTGCCCTCCCTGCCTCCTTGTAGCTCTGGTTTCTGCCCCTGTGGCCTCTCTCCGGCCTACACCAGCAGGGATTGCCCCCTTTTCTCTCCTCCCGTGCTGGGGATATGTTAGGGACTGTTGTGTGGGGGAGTGCTGTGAATCCTCATCACCTGGTGCCCTAAGCACCAGAACGTTGTTTTACTAAGTGCCACGAGAGTGGGAGTGGATCAGGGATTGTGGAAGATATTTAAGCCCTGGTGTCTTGGCAAAGTAAATGGAGACCTTGGTGTACAAAGAGAGAACTTGTCTCCCTTCTCTCCCAACCCTCCAATGCTCACCTGGGGGAAGATAAGGGAGCCTGGAAAGGGACTCAATAGGTATACGGTAGGTGATTACCAGATGCTTGGAGTTGGATTGGTTCATTCAGTCTCTGACCCTAAGGTCTCAGTGGGTTTCTCTGGTTGACCTCAAGGTAACCACCTCATGCCTCCATTTCCTCCCTTTGCTTCTAAGACAGTGCCTTGTTGTAGCTGGGGAGATGCCTCCCAGGGGTTCACATGTCCTTTCTTGGCTCTGAGGCTTGGGGGGGGAGGGAAGTCAGAGAGAGGAGGCACCCATGGGTGCACGTGTGTGTGTGTCTCTGTAGGTGATGGGCTATGACAGCAGGACCGTAAAGGAGAGTGAGGGGCTCGACCCCTCCACCTTGAGCCCATCCAACCCTAGAGAAAAATGGCTACGCAAGAGGACCCAGGTCAAGCTGAGGGTAGGTGAGGCTTGGAGCCCCTGGGAAGGAGTGGGCCAGTGGCTGCACTCTGCCTTCCCTGCCCTGACCCAGCCCCAGGATGGGGTTTCCCTTAGGGTCTTTCCACACCAGGGGGCCTCTCCTGAGTCCCTCCACTTTATCCTCCACAGACATTCACACTTCTCTGGGAGCTGACCCGTCACTTCTGAGAGAATGGGGATGGGGTGGGGTCCTGCTTCCCTCTCCCTGGGGCTTCTGCTTCCAGTGCAGCAATCTTCTGTGCTTTCTCAGACTCGAGAGCTCACATGGGGGCTGTGGATTCCAGGGAATGGGTGCTCCTGAGACCTGCCACATGGCCTGCAAATCCCGCTCGTCCCAGCCCCTTCCTTGAGTGGGCCAATGGGGCTGTCAGACTTTGCCCCCTTAACCCTAACCCAAAATGCACACATGCCCCTTCCCTGAGCTGCCCCCCCCATACCAGCTACCTCCAAGATGAGTCCAGAAGAGAGCTTGTGGGCAGAATGTTGACTGAAGGAAAGGGGACCCATGGCCTTTGGTGTCTGAGCAGACCCTGTGGGTTTTGGGACCAAGGCTGCATGATACCCAGGAAGACTGGGATGCTGAAGGATTTGTTGCTGTTGTTATTAGCCTGTGGAAACATACCTTAGAGCCCCGATGGGAAAGGTGAACAAATGAACCAACTTTGATTAAGGGACTGGGCTAAATGAGCAGAGGTATTCCCTGTCCTCACGGAGTAATCTAATGTGGGGGGGGGGGGATGAATCAGACACATAGGTAGAGATGGGGGCTTGGTTTGGGAAGTCGGAGAGATGGAAAGTGGAATCCTAAGGCAGTTATCCTCACCCCCTTCAGTAGCAATGATGTGAATATGATTATTCTGGAACCAGAAATTATGGGGGGGGGGGTTAGATGCCTATAAGGAAGAAGACATCCAGAGAGCAAAGTGAAGCAGGCCTTGGCCCTCTCATGGAAACTTCAAGATAGAAATGTTGGTTCTGTACCCTCCTTAGTAATACCCCTTGGGAGCAAAACTAGCCACATTGTACTTGAATAGGCCGAGCCTATGTCCCTCTCCCTCCAGAATGTGACCGCCAATCATCGTGCCAATGATGTGATTGCAGCTGAAGATGGTCCACAGGTCCTGGTGGGACGGTTCATGTATGGACCTCTTGACATGGTGGCCCTCACAGGAGAAAAGGTACGGAGTTCTGGGCCATGACCCTTTCTGACCCACTGGATCTAGCTTGTAGCTAGTTTGGAACTTCTATGGAGGTGCTTCTTCTCTTTTTCCTCATTATCTGTCATGGCCCCAGTGGCACAGGCAGAGATGGGAGCCTTACTTGGAGCTCCTGCCTATACTCCACATTTGTACAGGGCTGGTAATATTTTCCAGGCCCGATTTGTGTCCCTGTCTGGGCTCACTCCTTTGAGTCAGGACCTTCCCTACCAGGGCTTTGGCCAGAGAATGGGGACCATGTCCCACAGGCAGTGGGCTGCCAGTCCCTGTTCCCAGGAGCCTCAAGGCTGTTTGAAGTCTTGACAGATGGCACAGATCCTCTGCCCAGGAGGCCTTCCCAGGTCAAAAAGGGAGCATGGTTCCTCTTGATGGTTCCCCATTAGTGTCAGGAGTTTCCCTTGGCAAATCTCCCCAGACCTGGACTTTGAGATCTCCCTCCCTCTTCTCCCAATTCTCACCCTTCTTTGGTCATTCCTAAGTCCCCACTCTCCATTCTTATCCATCCCGATGGGGCTGGACCTTCCTAGCTTTGTTAGTCTGGCTTTGTCCCTGGGTATCCATACTGTCCAAAGAAAAAGAAAGGACAACCTTTGATTTTTATATCACCCACTATCCTTCCCTCTGCCCCTCCCAGAGAGGCATCCCATATAACCAGAAATTCAAAGAAAGTAAAAAGAAAGAAAAATTCAGAAAAATCAATCAAAGCTTTGAAAAGAAGATGACATCATATGCAGTATTTTAACCTTATGGACCCTCACTTTTTTTTAGAAAGATTTTATTTATTTTGAATTTTGTAATTTCCCCCTAATCTTGCTTCCCTTCCCCCCACCCTACCAACCTTCCCTTTTTTAAAAATGTTATTTAAGGCTGTGGAGTTAAGTGACTTACCCAAGGTCATACAGCCAAGCAATTATTAAATGTCTGAATTCAGATTTGAACTCAGGTCCTCCTGACTCCTGGGTTGGTGCTCTATCCACTGAGCTACCTAGCTGCCCCAACCCTCACTTCTGCAAAGGAGTAGGTGTCCTCTATTCTTTGCAAAATTATACAGTGATCCTGCTCCACCAGGTGAGACCATAGGATCCTATTCATTCCAACTTCCTTACCTTACACAAGAGGAAACTGGCCTAGGGGTTCAAAATGACTGCCCAAAGTCCCATGAGTAATGAGTAGGAGGCATGGGATTTGAATTCAGGACTGGAGACTTCACTTCCTATGTTATCTCTGCTGTCCTCATGACCCGGTATATCAGTAGAGCTGCAAACCAAAGGCCAGGCCCTTAGCACTGGCTGGCAGGTGCCAAAGGTTGCAGGCTCCCAATCTCTGGCTACATCCTCAGGCCCAGGCCCAGCTGACTCCCCAGGCCCTCTTCCTTCCATAGGCCCTATCCTTAGCCAAACCACAGAAGGCCTGCCTCAGGCCTGGGGCCCATGGTGACAGGGCTTGGTTCCCACCCCATTTGGAGGCTCATCTCACCTCCCCTGCAGGTAGACATCTTCATCATGGCAGAGCCATCCTCAGGGCGCTGGGTCTTCTTGGACACTGAGATCACCAACAGTAGTGGACGCATCACTTACAGTGTGCCCAGGCCCAAGCGACTTGGGGTTGGGGTCTATCCTATTAAGATGGTGGTCAGGTAAGAGATCTGTCTTCCTTCCCCCTCTTTCTCCTTCCTGTCCCATTCCCCATTCAGCATCCTCATCCCAACCCCCAAGCTGCAGAGAGAAGCTGACCTCATCCCCACTTCCCCGGGGGTCCTGGGTAAGGGAACCCTGCCAGGGACCAGCCATCCCAATGCTTGAAGTAGACAGCAGCCATAAAGGAAAGGAGGGTCCTCTCAGTTTGCCCCAAACCAAGCCCCTGGGCTGGGGAGAGGGTCCTGGAGCCATTTGAGGCAAGGGTCCTTTGTGTCTTTCAGGGGTGACCAGACCACGGCCATGAGCTACTTAACAGTACTCCCCAGGGGCATGGAATGTGTCGTGTTCAGCATTGATGGCTCCTTTGCAGCCAGCGTCTCCATCATGGGCAGCGACCCCAAGGTCAGGGCGGGAGCCGTGGACGTTGTCCGGTGAGGAACTGGGCCCTGGGGAGAGTGTTTGAGCAGAAGCCCATGCCGGGGACCTTGCACAGCCCCCCCCCCACGTTAAATCCCATCACTTGAATGTCATGGCATCAGTTCCCTGATGCCAAGTTCTTTGAGAAAGGACAAACAAAAACAAATAGGGAGTCTTACCCCTGCCCCCTGGGATGCTGTGTGGACAATAGATGAGGACCAAGGACATGTCCATGGTCAGGCAACAAGATTAGCAGTGTGTCATGTTCTGGCGATACAAGAAAAGGCAAAAGACAGTGTCTCCTTCCAGGAACCTCCAGTCTAATAGGGTCACCACTTACCCACTAGAGGTCTATAGAATTCTTATAGAAGGTGAGACTGTGGTTGGGATTTGAAGGAAGTTGGGGAGGGAATAAGCAGAGTAGAGGAGGGAGATGCTCCAGGTCCAGAGGGTGCCAGAGAGGACAGCCCCTCCCGCTCCAGGCTGGAGGCCTGGGTGAGAGAGAATGGAGCTGTGAGGTGGACAGAAGCTGGATGGGTGATGTGGTGGCTCATCTCAATTTTCCCTTCCAAATCCTCTCCCTCCCTTTCATGCCTACACCATCCATTAAGAAGGCAAGAAATTCAATGCTCCTTTTAAGTATTTCCACATTAGCTATGTTGTAAAAACAAACAAAAAAAAAAACAAACGAGAAAAAGTGGAAAAAATACCTCCACCTGCCTTCTGAGTCCATTGGAAATTTCTCAGGGGGGGAGAATGCTTTTCATCCTGGGTCCTTTGGGATTGCCTGGCATCATTGTATTAATCAGGCAGCTGAGTCATTAGAGGTGATCCCCACACCTTGGTGGTTAGGCTCACTTCACTTGGCATCAGTTCACGAAATTCTGTCCAGGTTTTCTGAAAGCATCCTGCTCATCCTTTCTTACCTAGGACTCCATCCCTGTCATGCACCAGAGCTCGTTCTGCTCGTCTGCTCGAAGTGGCTTTGCACGTCTGGATCCCTTTGATCTCTTGGGGTACAAACCTAGTAGTCCTGGATCAAAGAGCAGAGTTTCACAGCCCTTTGGGCAGTTCCTAATTGGTCTCCAGAATGATTAGAACAGCTCCCAACTCCACCATACATTAGTCTCCCAATTTTTCCACCTCCCCTCCAGCGTTTGGCATTTTCCTTTTCTGTCAGTTTAGCTGATCTGATGGATGAGATGTACCTCAGAGCTGTTAACACTTGCATTTCTCTAATTATAGCGATTTAGAACTTTTCCCCTATGATTGTAGGAAGCTTTGATTTCTTCTTCTGACAACTATCTGTTTATCCTTTGACCTCTGACCATCTATCGACTAGGAAATGACTCATTTTGATAAATTTGCCTCAGTTCTCTATATGTTTGAAAAACGAGAATTTTTCTCAGAGAAACCTGCTGTGAATTTTCTCTAGTTTCCTATTTTCCCTCTAATGTTGACTGCATCGGTTTTGTTTGTGCAAAAAAATTTTCACTTCAATGCCATTAAAATTATTCATCTTACCTCCATTGAACTGATCTCTTGCTTGTGACGTCTTTCCTTCTCCATATTTCTGACAGGTGAGCTATTTCCTGCCCCCTAATTTGCTTATGGAATCACCTTTTGCATCTTAAGTCAGATCCCTATTTTGACTCTATTTTGACAGTTCAAGATTTTGGTCTTTATCTAGTTTCTGCCCAATTGCTCTTCATTTTCCCAGCAGCTGTTCAACAGGGAGTTCTCATTCCCAAAGCTTGGATCCTTGTAACCCCAGGTTATTACTACTGTGTATCTGCTGTCCCATCCCTGCTTCTTAAGCAGTACCAGATTGTTTCGATGACTACCACTTTGCATTGACTAGGCCATCATCCTTCACATTTCCCCCCTCCTTGAAATCTTTGACTTTTCTTTTTGCCCAGATGATTTTGTTTCTATTTTTCCTGGCTCTATATGGAATGGGAATGGCACCAAATAACTGATTTACTTAGTATTGTCATTTTTATTATATTAGCTCGCCCTAGAGTTTTGTAGTTGATTTCATATGGTTCCTCTACTTGTCTTGGTTATTCTAAATGGAATTTCTCTTTCTATCCCTGGCTGCTGGGTTTTGTTGATCCCACCTAGACATGCTAATGATTTGTGTGTTATTTTTTTATCCGGCCCCTGCAGGCACTGGCAGGACCTGGGCTATCTGATTCTCTACATCACTGGGCGGCCAGACCTCCAGAAACAGCGGGTGGTGTCCTGGCTCTCCCAACACAACTTTCCCCAAGGCATGATTTTCTTCTCTGATGGGCTGGTGCATGACCCCCTGAGGCAGAAGGCCATCTTCCTGCGGAACCTTGTACAGGAGGTGGGTGCGGGGTGGGCAGGGTAGAGCAGGGATGGGCAGGATCCTGGGCTTACCTTAGGAGGGGGTCATGGAACTGATCTTTGAAGGCAGCTGTGGACTCCAGGGGCTGCTGAGGAAGGGGAGGAAACCAGCATGGGAGAGGGACTTTGTGGTGGAAGATTTGGGGGACAGCAAATAGTCATTCACCCAATATGGATGGGCACCCTAAAGGTTGCTGAGGCCATGTTGAGATATAGCTGGCTGAGCAGTCTGCTTGGGGCCTGGGACCAGGGCTCAGCTTCTGAGGACAAGAGCTGCCTCAGACTCATCCCTCAAGGTCATGGAAGTCCCCCCCCCCACCAAGTTCTGCATTCCAAGTGAGGTTCTTCTTAGCTTCCCTGTCCTGGGTCTTATCCCAATATGATCAATGAGGGATTTCAAGGGAGAGCCTTATGGAACTGAGGGAGCAGGTGGACCAGGCTGTATGGGGGTAGGCTAAGCCAGATCTCTTCAGCCAGTGGGGAAACATTTCCTAAGTTCTGGGGGGGGGGTCAGAGCCCATATCATGGGACAAGATGGCATTAACTTGAACCTTTGGGCACAGCATGGCCAGGGACATTTCTAATGTGGTATCAACAAATTTGTCCATGTTGTTGTAGGGGAGAGGGGATACCTGGAGGGCTCCCTAGTGAGGGAAGCTTGGGGAACTCCCTGGTCTGTTGCCAGCTTGGGGGGCTCCTTGGCCTATGTGGGCAACTTAGGGGGCTCCCTGGTGAGGGCAGTTTGGGGTCCTCCCTGGCCTGTGTGGGCAACTTGGGAGGGCTCCCTGGTGAGGGGAGCTTGGGGAGATCCCTGGTCTGTTGCCAGCTTGGGGGACTCCTTGGCCTATGTGGGCAACTTAGGGGGCTCCCTGGTGAGGGCAGTTTGGGGTCCTCCTTGGCCTGTGTGGGCAACTTGGGAGGGCTCCCTGGCGAGGGGAGCTTGGGGGGGTGTTGACCTGTGCTAGCCGCCTGCTGGGCTCCACTGGTCTCAGCCTCCCTCCTGTGGGTCCTGCCTGCTTTTCAGTGTTACATCAAGGTCAGCGCTGCATATGGCTCTATGAAAGACATCTCAGTCTACAGCGCTCTGGGTCTGCCCCCCTCCCAGATCTTCATTGTGGGCCGCCCTGCCAAGAAGTACCAGCATCAGTGTCAGGTACCGGGAGAGTACAAGGAGGTGGCAGCAGCTTGGCCAGGGAGCTTGGGGGGGGGGGCTGCCCCTTCCCTTCTAAACCTCCCCTTGTCTCCCCAGTTCCTCAGCGAGGGCTACGCGGCTCATCTGGCCTTGCTTGAGTCTAGCCACCGGGCACGGCCCAAGAAAAACAACTCGCGGGTGATCTTACGCAAAGGCAGCTTTGGCCTCCACTCTCAGCCGGAGTTCTTGAGGAAGAGGAACCATCTACGCAGGACGATGTCCGTCCAGCAGCCCGACCCGCCAGTGGCCACCCCGAAGCCAGAGCGAGCCCAGAGCCAGCCAGAGTCAGACAAGGACCACGAGCGGCACTTGCCTCCGGTGGGCTGGGCCCGGGGTGGCCCCCACAAGTTTGAGTCAGTGCCCTAAAGTCAGGGAGCATTAGTCTGGGGCTGCCTTCCTGAGTGGGAGGCCTGCCTGGAGGAGGGGGGGAGGGTCAGGGGTCAGTCTGCCTTCTCCCAAACACAAGGAGTTCTTCTCTGTTCCCCTCCCTGTGTCTGTCCAGAAATGCCCCCCCAGAGAAGCTGTGACCCCAATCTTGCAAGTGTGTCCTCTGACACTTGGGGTGTTTGTGAAGCCACTGTGGCCACTGCTTAGGGCCCAGGCACAGGATGAGGGGTGCAGCAGGTGGCTGATACTCCCTTCTTAGTCCCCAGGGACCAGCTAGCTCCTAGGGGAGGTGGAGCTGGGCAGGCCTGGTAACAGCAGCATTAATTTTGGGGGGTGGTTCTTATTGTCTATGTAGTTTTGGGGGATTTTCCCTGGCAGCTGTGCAGGAGTAGGAAAGGCCTATGGCTGGGGCCCATGGCAGGGGCCTGGGTCCCCTAATGGGGTGCTGAGGTGATGGGAAGGACCCCATGTTTTCTGATGGCCAGAAGAGACTGCTTTTCTGGGGCTCCAGTCCCCCCTATCCCCAGGCCAAGGAGGCCCTTCTCCTGGTGAGGTCTCAGGCTGTAGACCCTCCAAACACTTTGCATAGTGGCCGCTGCTTGGTGCCAACAGGGCCTGGGCGGTTGTCTTTGTCAACATCTCCCACTAGGGACTGGTGCTGATGGTGCTGTCCCCCCCCCCATCTGCTGCCCCCTCGGGGCTTGGGGTCACTTGAGATTCCCTGAAGAGTTCTTAGGAGCTTGTGTGCTCTGAGTCCCATCTAGTGTCCTCCTGTGGGCTCCCTCCTCCTATCCCAGGGTGACCACTCCCATGAGAGGCCTCAGTTCCCTCATCTGTAAAATGAGGGCAATTGGCTTGAGCATCTCTGGGATCCCACCCAGGCTCTGACCTTCCCTCTGGTCACAGCCTTTGTGGATGGCCCTTTGGTTCCGAGTCCTGCCCCTTCCTGCCCCTTCTCCGCTGACCCACCGAGGCTCGGCATGAATGCTTGCTCATGGTTGAGGGTCAGTGAGGGAGCTGACTTAGGCAGGGGAAGGGTTGAAAAAGGCCAGTGGGGGGGGGGGGAGGGGGCCCTGGGCTTCCTGGTCATCTCCAGAGGCCTGGCCTGTCTTCCTCTAGAAGGGGAGCTCAGACTTGCCCGCCCATGACCACTTTGTGTTCACCGTGGCCACTGGTGTCCAGCCCCTCTGGGGATGTCCCTGCTGCCCCTTGAAGGGGCCAGACCACCCCGGGATGGACAAAGGGGTTCCACTTTGGCAGGCTCATACTTTTCTTTTTTCATTCATTTACTTCTCCACTGCTTTGTGGCTGGAGGGGCTCAGGAGCCAGACTCTGGCCCTGAGCAGTGTGCCCCACCCCAGGTCACTCCCACTGCCCTTGACCGCCAGCCTTCCCTGTGGACCCAGCTGGCACCTGACTCCCAATCCGTTGGCCGCCACCACCTGCGCAGCCCAAGTCCCAAGTGTTCCCTCTCCCTACGGGGGGAGGCTGCTGCAGACGGTTGGGTGGCCCGGCTCACTTTGGCCCCGTCTGGGGGCTCTGTGTTGCTTCTGTCTCGTCTACCTCTGTTAGCTGGGGAGCAGACGCTCCACCAAGTTCTTCTCATCCTGGACCAGAGCTGTTGATGAGCAGCTGTCAGTCTGTCAGTCAGCAAACCTTGCTGGACCTTTGGTCCATTGGGTTGGCCACCAGGTGGGCCTTTCTTCGGTGGAGCCTCAGCTCCCTGCTGGGGTGGGGGCACCCTGATCTTGTCCAGCCTTTATGGGGCTCCACACCCTTGCCCCCCTCACTCCCCAGGCCAGCTTCCTGCTTGTGGGGCTGCCCTGCCATGGTTCCTTCAGGGAGCAGGATCCTTCTCAAGACCCTAGGGCAGGGTCCCTACTGTAGCAGGTTTGCCCAAATGCATGGGGCGTCGGGTCCCAGACAGAGGGCACGTAGGCTCTGACTTTGACTTGGGGCATCAGCCGAGTTCAGTGCCAAGGGCCTTCTGGTGGGGGCGTATTCCCTGGAGTTCAGCAACTCAGACTTTGAGGGGCTGCCATCTCATCTTCCTGAACAAGGCTGGGCTTGGGGTCCAGGCTGAGGGCCCTAGGTCAAACTACCTGCAGTCGGCAAGGATGCTGGGGTGCTCTTCAGGCTTGACTGGGCCCTCCTTGCCCCCGGACTGGGGAAGGCTGCACTGGTTTTCCAGGTCTGTGGCAGCTGCCCCACTAGCCCTGTCCCCTACAGCAGGGGGCCCTTCTTAGATACTCATTCTAGCTGGTGTGTGTCTGTATGCAGGCACCTTGTCTGATGTCTTCCCAGGGAAAATATACTTTGAGGGTGAGGGCTCAGCCTGGGTGACCCCCAGCCCAGCCCCCCAAGAGGCAGGTTCTGCTGCTGCTCCCATGCACCTCTTCCCCCCCCCCCATTGCCAACAAGGCTCCAGCTCGGTCCCCACCCCAGCTTCCCACCTAGGGATGGCTTGTGCTTGGGTGGCACCTCTTGCTGCCCCAGATCTGTGCCTCTTTATTGGCGAGCTTATCTTGGACAATCCTGGACTGTGGAGAAGAAAGGTCAACAAGCCGCTCTGAGAAGGCACTAGAGACGTGGAGGGGCCGGGCCAAGGGAGATGGTCAAAGAGCAGTTATCACTAGAAGGTCATGTCCCAAGGTGCCACCTGACCTTTGAGATGGCATGAGCAGCAGTCATCTTCATCTGCCTCTTGCATCGAGTACTTGCTTTGCCTGCACACCCCTCCTTCCTTCATAGATGAGAGGGGAGGCCCTGCAGCCCCAGCTTAACCATTGTGCAGCTCTGCCCTGCCCCCCCCCCCGGTTCCTCGGGGCTAACCTCTATCCCTTTTCCTGAGACCTAGACTTGGGTGGATCCTGTTGGGCAGAGTGAAACCCTCACACAGCTTTGGGGGACAGTGGGGAGGGATCCAGTGATCAGCCTGAGCACCCCACTTGACCAGGGTGTCCGGAACAGTGTCATTTTTTTCAGCTCTTGTGATGTCTCTACTATTCTATGTTTCCAATATCATTCGTGAGGGAGGTTCTGTGGTGCCTGGGGTTCGTTCTTCTGCCTCTCTTGTATAAAGTGGGTCTGTTTCTTAGAACCAAGGCACCCCAATTTTTACAAAGGGTCTCCATTTTGATGGGAGCTGGTCTTTGCCTCTCCAGTGGTGTCACAAATAAAAACCTGCCTTGCCTTGAAGGATCTGCCTGGTACACCCAGAACTGCCCACCCAGGTGTGCCCAGCCATGCCCAGCGACCCCAACCCAGTGGTGAGCCAGAGTCAGGTGTTCAGGTCTGGCCCCAGTGGGGGTGGGTTGGGTCCCATCCCAGACAAGATGGACCTTTCCCCAGCACCCCACCATAGATCAAAGATCCTGCAGCAGAAGAGAAGATCCAAGATTTATTTTCGGTAGGGGATAGAAAGCCAAGGCAGTGCCTTGCTTCAAAGGAGGGTCACTGTACCCAAAGTCTAAGCAAGGGGGGTGGGGACCAAGCACAGAATGGAAAGGAAGATGTCCTGAGGGCAGACAAGGGGGGGACCAAGGTCTGGGGGCCTAAGCACTCTTGGGGCACACCCCTTTCAACCTGGCAGTATTGCCATCTGAGGGTCATGCAAGCCCCCTTCCGGAAGAAGATCCCTTTCTGCCATGTTGGGGGGGGTGTGTCCAAGCAGGGGAAGCCCTCTGGAGGTGGGGAAGAAGCTTCAGTCCAAATGTGGTTTGTGAATGATGAAGCTGGTGAAATGCCCCGTGGGCAAGGAAGCCAGGCAGCCACTCTCCTCTGGAGGGGGTCCCACCTTAACTCTGGTGGCTGCCATCTGCTAGTCCCCGGGCGTGCCGCCGTCCAGAAGCCCAGGGGTGCCTCGTGGCCTGGCGCATGGCCCTCAGGTTGTGAGTCATGAGCAGGCGGTAATGAGCTATGGCTTGCTTCCTGTAGAGGACCCAAGGAGCCCTTAGAACACTGGACCCAGGGAGGAGGGGGACAGAGGGGAAGAGCCAGGCCCCTCACCCCTTCTGAAGGGACTCATCAAGCCAGATGGGTCAGGGGAGTGCGTGCATCCTGGGCAGGGGCTGGATGCAGCCAAGGGTGCCCTCTGAAGACCATCCCCCGCTGGAATTATCCAAGCACCCCACCCCCAGCCTTTACCTGCCATGCCTATGCCCCCTCTTCAGTTTTGAATGAGAGAAACAGTCAAGTCACTAAGGCAAGAAATAGAGGGAGGAAGCCTTGTTACCACCCCCACCCAGGGGAGCCTGAGGATGGTGCAAGACCCTGGCACAGGAGCCCCTAGACATGGGATCAAAAGTGGATGTGTGTGTGGGGGGGCATTGATGGTACCTGGGGACCAGGCTATGTGAGGGGGCTTTGTGCCCAGTCTCTGCCCACCACCGAGGGGGCATCCCTGCCCTCGCCAAGGTGACCAAAAGCATGTGGGATGAGGGAAGGGCTGCACCCCGCCCCACGGGGGGGGGGCCTCCCCTCTCCCCTGGGGGCCGTACCCACCTCTCATCTGTGGTGATGGCCTCATCGAAGGCTTGAGAAAGGCGCTTCAGCTGCTGGATACCTGTGGTCACAGACTCCATCTCGTCCTCTTCCTCCTCCGAGCATCCGTCTCTGGACAGAGCAAGTACAGATCAGCCGGGAGGAAGGGCCCCCCGAGTCCTGGGGCCCAGGCCATGGGCCCTAGGCTCCCTGGGGCCAGACTGGGACCAGGTGGAATCCCCACCTGGGCATTCTGGACCTGGAGACCCAGGCTGGCCTTCCTGCGCTCTCACCCCCCAAGGGAGCACTAGGCTTACCTTGGGGGGCAGAGAGGAGCCGGGGACCCGTAGGGGCTGCGGAGGGCCGCTCCCCGCTGCGAGCGCCTCCGCAGAGCAAGGAGGGGGTCCTTGGCGATCCACCCGGAGATCCTCCTCAGCCGCGGGCCCCGGGACGAAGGGGCCCCCCGCAGCCCGGCGCTGCTGCCCCCGGGGGCACAGCCCACGCCTCGGCTCCGGCCGCTTCCCTGGCACGATTCCTGGACTTTCTGCGGTGGGCAGAGCGGGCAGATCAGCCTGCGCCCCCGCCTGGGCACCGCTGCCCGCCAGCCCGGCACGCAGCCCCCTCCCCCGTGGGCCCTACCTGAGCCACCGTGCCCGGGGCCCCCCCCGAGCTCTCCAGGGGCGCCCAGGGGGGCCCCTCCCGAAAGTTGGCATGGAGCACGCGCAGGGGCAGGCGGGCGCGCAGGGCGCGCAGAGGGCCGGGGGGCCGCTGCCGCCCGCCCGGGGGGCTCTCCTCCTCCGGCCCCCCCGGGCCCGGGCCACCCGAAGCCATGCCCGCCGCGGCCGGGGCTCCTGCGGGCGGAGGGGGCTCAGCTGGGCCGGGGCGGGGGATGGGAAGAGACAATGGGGGTGGGGGGCCCCTCCTGCCGGGGGCGGAGAAGAGGCGAGGCTAGAGGGGAGCCCCCGCCCCCAATCCGGGTAGGCCTGGGGGGGTCCCCAGCTCCCTAGCCCAGCACCCCGAGGGGACCCCCGACCTATCGGTGCCGCGTTCCGCCCCGCGTCCGGCTCCTCGGACCGGACCCCCAGTTTCAAACTGGCCGCGGGCCCCGGGCCCGGCTCCCATTGGTCCGATGTTCCGCCCCCGGGCCGCAGGCTGCCTTCCCATTGGTCCATTGGAACTCTGCGGGAGGAATTCTCTCCTGCCATTGGCCCGGTGTTCCGCCCCAGGGCGAGGCCCATTGTTCTCAGGTGCCCCGCCCCAAACCCGAAGAGCGCCTCTCCATTGGTCCGCTGGATCTGGGGGCGGTATCCATTATTTCCATTGGTCCCTTTCTTCACCCGAGTCCGTTGGAACCCCGCCCTCTCTGCTTGCCGGGCGCCCCCAGGGCCGCTCCCCTCCCCTCCCCCCTCCCCTCCCCCCTCCCCCTCCCCTCCCTGTGCCCATCCCCGTCTCTCCCCCTCCCTTTCTCCCCTCCCCCTCTCCTCCCTTCCCTCCCCCTCCCCTCCCTCTCCCCCTCCCCCTCCCTTTCTCCCCTCCCCCTCCCCTCCCTCTCTCCCCCCTCTTCCCCTGCTTCTCCTTCTCCATCTCCTTTGCCCCTCCAACCCCAGGTGTCCCCCAGGGGGGCCTGGGCCCCTCGGGCTCTTCCCGCATGCACCCAGGGCTATCTCGATGCTGGGCCCCTTAGATCCCCATTTCCTGCCCCAGTCCCTCTGCTGACCTCCAGTCTCGAATCTCCACCTGCCTTTCAGGCATCTTACACTCCCCGGGTCCCAACTGAATTTATTATCTTCCCCCTAAGCTGCGTCCTTCTGTCTGCCCGGTGTCTGAGGAGAGCCGCCCCCCCCCCCCCCCCAGTCTCCCAGCCCGCTCATGCTGGATCCCTTGCTCTCCATCCACCACATCACCTGGGCAACACCTCATCCCTTCAGCATCTCTCCCAACCCCTTCCCTCCGGCACTGTCCTGCCTCCTGCGCCCTCATCTGACGGGGTGTGGGCCCGTGTCTGCGCGCCCCAAGTCTTCCCTTCTTTCAGTTGATCCTCCATTCAACCACCAGTGACTTCCCTAAAACTCAGGTCTGATCATATAACCCCCACTGGATAAACTCCTATGACCACGTAGTCCAAGAGTTAATGCAAAATGCCCTATTCGGCATTCAAAGCCCTTCACTACCTGACCCCGGCTCTCATCCCAGACTTCTCACACCTTTCCTCCACATACTCTTTAGATCAGTGATCCCAGATTCTTGACTGTTCTCTAACTAGATGATCCATCTCCTGGTTCTAGACATTTTCTCTGGCTGTTGTAGCAGATAGAGAACCAGTGCTGGAACCAGGAGGACCTGAATTCAAATCCAGACTGAGACACTTGACATTTACTAACTCTGTGACCTTGGGCAAGTCACTTGACCCTGATTGTCTCTCCCGATCCATATGGGACCACTGGACCCAGATGGTTCCAGAGGAGAAAATGAGGCTGGTGATTTAGCACAGTTCCCTCTCATTCAAATCCAATTCACTTGCTTGTCATGGCATCACCTCCCTGATGTCATGGTCTTCAAGAACAAAAGACAAACATCATGTGTATCTGCACTTCCAGCACTTGGCACAATGGCTGGCATGCCGTAGTGCTTAATAAAGGTCGATTGACTACTCACACCCGAGATAGTAAGGGTTTGGGGGGGGGGGTTGTTGTTTTGAATGATATTTTATTTTTCCAATGACATGCAAAGATAGTTTTCACCATTCGACTCCTTGTAAGATTTTGAGTTTCCCATTTTTCTGCCTCCATCCCTTCCCTCCCCTTGGCAGTGAGTAATCTGATATAGTTTGTACATGGACAAGGTTTCCAGATTAGTCATGTTGTAAAAGAATGATCAGAATCCAAGAGGAAAAACCATGAGAAAAAGAAAGACAAACATAAGACAAGTTGTAAAAAGTGACCAAAGTCTGCTTTGGTCTACATTTAGACTCCATGGTTCTTTCTCTGGACATGGATGGCATTTTCTATCTCAAGTCTTTTAGAGTTATCCTTGACCCCTAAACTAGTGAGAAAAACTGCTTTTATCATAGATCAGCACACTCAATGTTGCTGTTACTGTGTACAATGTTCTCTTGCGTCTCTCAACTTCACTCTGCATCAGTTCATGAAAATTTCTCCAGGTTTTTCTGAAGTCTGCCTAATCAAGATTTCTTTTTTTAATTAAAGATTTTATTTATTTTGAGTTTCGCAATTTTCCCCCTAATTTTACTTCCCTCCTCCCACCCCCCACAGAAAGCAATTTGCCAGTCTTTACATTGTTTCCATGTTGTACATTGATCCAAATTGAGGTGATGACAGAGAAATCAGATCCTTAAAGAAGAAAAATAAAGAATAAGGGATAACAAGATCATGCAATAAGATATCAGGTTTTTTCCTAAATTAAAGGGGAATAATCCTTGAACTTTCTTCAAACTCCCCAGCTCTTTCTCTGCATACAGATGGTATTCTCCATTGCAGACAGTCCCAAATTGTCCCTGATTGTTGCACTGATGGAATGAGTGAGTCCATCAAGGTTCATCCTCACCCCTATGTTGCTGTTAGGGTGTACAGTGTCTTTCTGGTTCTGCTCATCTCACTCAGCATCAGTTCATGCAGATCCCTCCAGGCTTCCCTGAATTCCCATCCCTCCTGGTTTCTAATAGAACAATAGTATTCCATGACATCCACAGTTTGCTAAGCCATTCCCCAATGGAAGGACATTTACTTGATTTCCAATTCTTTGCCACCACAAACAGGGCTGCTATGAATATTTTTGTACAAGTGATGTTTTTACCCTTTTTCATATTCTCTTCAGGGTATAGACCCAGTAGTGGTATTGCTGGATCAAAGGGGCTGCACATTTTTGTTGCCCTTTGGGCATAGTTCCAAATTGCTCTCCAGAAAGGTTGAATGAATTCACAGCTCCACCAACAATGTAATAGTGTCCCAGATTTCCCACAACCCTTCCAACAATGATTGTTATCCTTTCTGGTCATAAAGCCAGAGAAGCTTTAATTTGCATTTCTCTAATAAGTAATGATTTGGAGCAATTTTTCATATGACTATGAATTGCTTTGATCTCCTCATCTGTAAATTGCCTTTGCATATCCTTTGACCATTTGTCAACTGGGGAATGACTTTTTTTTTTAAAATATGACATAGTTCTCTGTATATTTTAGAAATGAGTCCTTTGTCAGAATCATTAGTTGTAAAGATTGCTTCCCAGTTTACTACTTTTCATTTGATTTTGGTTACAGTGGTTTTATCTGTGCAAAAACTTTTTAATTTAATGTAATAGAAATCATCTAGTCTCTTTTTAGTGATGTTCTCCATCTCTTCCTTAGTCTGCTTCCCTTTCCAGACATCTGACAGGTAAACTAGCCCTTGATCTTCTAATTTGCTTATACCACTCATGATTTCTTACCGAACAATAGTACTCCATCATATTCATATACCATAATTTGTTCAGTCAATTCCCCAATTGATGGGCATCCCCTCAATGTTCAATTCTTTGCCACTACAAAATGAGCTGCTATAAATATTTTTGTATGTGTGGGTCCCCTCCCCCATTTTAATGATCTCTTTGGGATATAGACATAGTAGTAGTAGTATCACAGTTTTATTGCCCATTGGACATAATATCAAATTGCTCCCCAGAATGGTTGGATCAATTCACAACTCCACCAGTGGTACATTGGTGTCCCAGTTTCCCACATCCTTCCAACACTGATCCTTTTTTTTGTCATTTAAACAATCTGAATGATATGAGGAGATAGAGTATTTGGGGTTTTAAAGGTGGAATAACAGCAGATTGTGATCAGACAAGGGAATTTCAGAATTAATAACCATGGAATTTGTACCTTTGTGTGTGATGGTGAGACCAAGTATATGACTTCCTCTACATATCACTCAGGTGGATTGGAGGAGTAGATCATGGGAAATGAGTAAATTGAGGAACTGAGAGATTGGGTGTTTGAGGATCTTAGTGTGGGTGTTGAAATTTCCTTACAGGAGGGCAGGAGTTGCAAAGGAAAGAATGGTTGAGCCAGGCAATAAGACATTTATTGAGTATATACTTTGTTGTTGTCACTAAGGGCTGGGAATACTAGGAAAGGGAATACTGAGAAGGAACTCACAGTCAGATGATGAAGACAACAGGCAAGTAACTATGGACAAACTGAATATATGAAAAATGAGTAGAGGGAAAATGAAGGAGAGAGAGAGTGTGTATTCTGGGAGGGGAGGGGGAGATGGTCAGGGAAAGTACTTGGAATCAGGAGATGGAGGGATTGGTTGCAGGAATGATTAGCCAGGTCATGTGGATTTACAATACAGTGGATTTCCATGGGTATATAGTATAGGGTAGACTGGGAAGGTGGGGGGGGGGGGGGTGCAGGTTATGAAAGGCTTCGAATGGCAGGGCGTTTTCTATTTGGTCTGGAGGTGATAGTGAATTTTACTGGGTAGAAGGTGATGTGGTCAGGCTTATGCTTTAGAAAAATCTCTTGGCACCTGAGGGAGAATGGACTGGGAGTGGGAAGAGACTTGGGGCAGGTAGATCAAACAACAGACTATTGCCATAGTCCAGGAGGGAGATGAGGAACGTCCTCACCGTGGGGCAGGCAAGGTCAGAGGAGAGAAGCCATATTAGAACTTTGGGGCAGGCACTGAACTCTCTGGGGAAAGGAGAGTATTGCGGAGGTCAGTAGGTAACAACCACTGGAATTCAATTGATTGATAGGTATGGGTTGAATGAACCTCAAAGGAGAAACAATTATTGATGGTGGTAGAAAGAGAGCTTGAGGAGGAAGGAATATATCCCTTCCCATGGGTAGAGACCAGTGAAAGGGCAACCAGGCCTGTAAAGTGAACCAGGGAAGCTCCTTCAGAAGGGAGCCTGGTCTCAGAGTCAGAATATGGAAGGACCAGTGGAAGAAGGGATTTAAAATGAAAGCTGGGGCGCAGGTATCCCAGCAAGCACAGGGGAAGAGTTGGGTAGTTTTGACAGAGAGGTTAGTGGGGTTGGGTTTAGAGGAAAGGGAGCAAGGAAACTGTTGGGGGGGGGGACCCAGAATAGACTCTAAGCAATGATAGTTGGGGGCTGGGGAGTGAGGGATGGGTGTGACATCTGAAAGCCAGGAATAAAATGCAAAGTTCAGAGAAACTGAGGTCTTCCAAGGCTTATGAGTTTATGTCCAACCCTATAGGCAAGAGGAAACCCAGGAAGTTCATGAGCAGGAGAATAGCAGCACTATCACATCTGTGACTAAGCTGATTTCAGCAACTCTGTCAAGAGAGAGGAAAACCAAATGGGCCTCTGGAAGCTAGTGACTTTTGAAGTCCAGAACTGTTTCACTCTGTAGAGGCTTCTGAAGGCTGTGCTCAGCATGACCTGGAAAGCATGAGTGGGAACTCCACAGAACAGTCAGGGCTAGAAGTTTCCAGTTGGATATCATGAGTAAAAAAGAAAAATCCATTTTCTTGCCTCCTATTGAAGCTTGAATCTCGTGCCTCTTACTGCCCACCCCAACTTTACTTGATTCCAAAAAGAACAATAGTTAGCATTTATATATCATTTTGTGCCACTGTGCTAAATGTTTTACAATTATATCATTTCGTTTTTGGAATTTTCCTAGGGAGAGAGATCTCTCCTAATTCCCATTTTGCAGACGAGGAAACAGAAGCAGTGAGCAGTTCAGTGACTTGCCTAGAGTTACATAGCCAGTAAATATCTGAGGCTGAATTTGAATTCAGGTCTTCCTGCCTTCCTCCCTATCTAACATCAATTTAGTCCAACTCCCTCATTTTATGAAGGAGCTGACAGAAGTTAAGTCACTTTCACATGGTCACAGAGGTGGAAAGGAGAGTCAGGATGCTCCCAATTCCCAGGTTTTCTAACTCTCAACCCAAGGAAGGAGGAGTATACAACTCCCTTCCCATGCCCCTGGTGACACATCTTCCATGAAATTTGCCTTCTCCCTAAGTCCATCAAGGACCTCTCCCTCTGCTGACTTCCTCCACCACTTCCTGACTGGGTTTTGCCTGGCCCATCTATCTTGGCTTTATGAGGCCATTTGCACCTCATCTCCTAGCTGCCCACCCAGTAGTAGGAGGTACATGTTCTCCTGTTTCCCTTTGCTGAACATCTTTAGGAAAGTAGGTAATATTCCCCTCATTTTGAGATGTTCATGGGCATGTGGCAGGAGCTGGGAGGCAAAGGTCCAGCCAATTCCTCATTTTTGACCCAGGACAGATCCAGGATCCAGGGTCTTGTGAGCTTCCTTTTTGTTGAGAAGTCTTCCTTTCTGGGGACTGTTCCTCACCAGAAAAAAAGAAAGGCAAGAGAGAGAATGGGAGGAGGGAGGGAGGGAGAGAGAGAGAGAGAGAGAGAGAGAGAGAGAGAGAGAGAGAGAGAGAGGAGGGGGGGAAGGGAGAAGTAATAAAAGAGATGGAAGGTGTAGAGAGGGAGGGAGGGAAGGAGGGAGAAAGAATTGGAAGATGGGGGAAGGAAGAAGGGAGGGGAAAAAGAGAGATGTAAAATACAGAGAGGGAGGGAGGTGGGGAAGGAGTTCTTAGGTAAAAGCAAACATTTCTTCCTTCTCCAGTTTCCATGGAGACATTTGCTCCTTGGTCAGGACAACGCCAATCAGTTACTCACACAGAAATGCAGTGGAAGGGACTTGGAAGGGAATGAGTGGGTGAGACTGGGAACAGGGGTGAGGAAGGCCTGAAGGATGTGGGGTTGCCTTTCGATCTGGGGGCCTCATTCTCCCCAGAGAACCTCAAATTTGTGCTCTCTGGCAACCCTGACAAAGACCTGGGGCCTCATGAGTACGTCCTCTATTTTGTCCTGCCCAGCAGATTAGGCTGAGGCGGAGATCCACTCCCTGTGCCATTAGGAATTGAGACTTGAATGTCTTGCCTGGGGGAGGGTGCTCCAAAACTGTGGTTCTTTCAGGTGGCAGTGCTGACGCTTCTTCTCTAGCACTCTGGGCTCCTAGGGAGCAGGAGCCCTCCTCTCTGAGGGCAGAGATTTTCCTCCAGCTTCCCTTACTCCTGAGGGCTCAGAAAAACCTACGATTTTTTGGCAGGTACCTCATCTAAGGAGCTGTGAGGGTCAGGGCAGACCAGCAGGTGGTGCCAGAACCTCACTTATGCTTCCAGGTTGTTGCGACGGAGAGCTCTCCATGGTTCTCAGAATAGCTTCACTCTTGGAAGACTTGCAGTCGCTGACCCTTCCAGGTCCTGGGCTAAATGTTGGGGTTGTGGGGAAGCTCAGGGATGTGGATTGCTGCTCCACAACCCATCAGAGGGAGGATGACGGTCAAACTGTTGACAAAGAGGAAAGCACAGATGTCCTCGGACCCTCATGCCAGAGAGCACTTTTACTGGAGAAAGGGAGGGAGTGGCTGGGAAGGAGAATATGGAAGGGAGTAGCGGCTCATTATTGGCCTCCCATCATTGCCCTCTGATCCCTGTACTCATCAGACCTCATGGAGGAGTGTTTAGTTCATATGCAGCACCACAATGATGGAAGGACACCTGAGAAGAGAACATTCAGGTTTGCAAAGCACTTTCCATATGCCAACTCACATGATCCTTATAGCAACCCTGGGAGGCAGATGATGCTATTATCCCCATTTTTTCAGAGTGAGAAAACTGAAGGTGAAAGATTGACTTGCCCAGGGTCCCCCCAAGAAAGGATCTGAGCTGGCCTCTCCCTGATTCTAAGCTCCAGTATTCTGTCCATGGTGGTGCCCCCAGATGCTTCTTGATAAACTGGAGAGTGCCTGAGGAGGGCCTTCAGTCTACCAGGGAGGATTAGCCTGGTAGAGAAGACACAGGAGGGACATGAGAACTGTATTCAGGTGGAATGGGTGACCCCAGATGGTGCCAGGTCTTTGGAGATGCTTGTGCTGAGGCTGTTGGGCCACTTTTTGGAAGCTCCTCTTCAGGTATGGGTCAGGCCAGATGAAGAAAAGTCTGTAACCCCCAGTCCATGAACCTGTTTGGTTTTCCAAAGTTTGCCAATTATGTTTCAGTATGATCAGTTTTCTTTGCAATCTTGTGTATTTTATGCATTACAAATATGATTCTGAGCAGGGGCACATAGGCCTGCAGGACTTCTGCCAGGCTCCAGGACATACAAGGTGATTCTTCCTAACTGGGAGGCATGAACCCCTAGAAGGTCTTTCCAGGGTTATCAAACCTTATTCCTACCCTCCCATTCTATATTCCAGACAAAATGCCATGATACTTCATTTCCAGTTGCCTGGCCCCTGCCCCTGGGCCTCCCCTTCCTCCTTCTCTTGAACTCTAAGAGAATCTTTATGTCCTTTAAGGCTCAGCTCAAGGGAATCCCTGGATGGATCCTGAGGACCTTTCCTTGAAACTACTTCATAGTCTAAAAGGTAGTACAGTGGATGGAATACTGGTCAAGGAACCAGGAAAAATGGGCTTAAATTCTGATTCAGATATCTCTTCCTCTTTCCTCTTGAGGAAAGTCAATTCACCTCTGTTCTGTTTCCTTAACTATAAAATTGGATTAATAATCTCATCTGCCTGCCAGAGTTGCTGAGATGCTCAACTGTCGGACTGAAAATCTTAAACAAAATAGCAGTCAAGATTATCATCCCTACTTTGATGGGTGACCTTAGATGAGCACCATCCCTTTCAGCTTTGACTTTCTCACCCAGAGAGTCCCTAAGGTCTTTTAAAACTCTTAAATTATGGGGTGTACACCATCATGTCTAGATATTTGTATTCGTAACATTTCATCTCCACTGTGGGTTCTTCTGACCTATCCAATCAGACTGTGAGGGAGGGTGCTAGCCCCTGTGTGGCAAAATACAGTCCTTGCCCTCAGAGAGCTCTCCGTCTGATGGAGAGATGATGGGCAAACAATTATGTTCAATCAAGCTCTCCATGAGCTGGTGTCTACCGTGGTGACATTTGAGCATTCCTGGAACCAGGAGAAAGTGAAAGAAGATCAAAAAGAGTCAAGAATCACATTCTCCACCTGAGCTTTGACTAGAGCTGTCCAGGGTCATGGAGGAGTATGGAGGACATATTTTATGTCCTTCTCTCAGATCCACTCTGCAGGGCACTGCGGGATCATTTATTTTGTGACACTTCAAACTGGAATTAGAGAGAAGGCTTCAGTGAACAGGAATGCATAAGGGTAGAATAATTTTGAAAACCTGAGGTCAGGCCTTCATGACTGGTGAGTGAGTGAAGAGATTTAAGCTCACTAGCCCATTCTGGCTAGCTTCATCAGATCATCCACTTCCCATACCATCCACTGTCCAACTGGAGGCCATGTTCTATCTCCCTTCCTAGCTCCATTCCTTCTCAGTCATGCAGGGGCCTGATCAATGAGGGCCTATCTCTGAATGTATGGCCTGTGTTGGGATTTAGCCTCTTCCTCTAGAAAGCTGCCCTTCTTGGAGTATTGAGACTCCTAAGGGCTGGAAAAGACACCTCCCTTTCTCCACCCCCTCCAATACATCCATGCTAAGCTTCCTGTAATCAGAACTAGATTAGCACAGCCATCCAGCTGGCAGACACAAAGCAGTCAAAGCCCCTGCCACTGTTCTCCAACCTAATTAGCTGATAGGCTTCACCAAGTATGGAGAAAATGATGCTACTGAATGTAGAAGGGGTTAAGAAGACCATTCTTCATGGGGGGACTGGAGAACTCCCTCACTTCATCAATGGCTCCAGGGTAAGTCAGAGACCTGGGCTGGGGCAAGAGACAGTGGGAATGGGGAGTTCTGCCTAGGACATGGACCAGCATAGCTGTGTTCAAAAGATACTGATGTGACTGATGACTTCATGGGGAGTGGGAGGCATCCATCCCATCAGGGCTGTGGAGTGAGAGAGAAGGTTGAATGCATTTTTGATTCTCTCTCTCTATTCTGCTGCTCTGAAGGGAGAGAGCAGAGGGCTAGCTCCAGCCCCAGCCACAGACCTGCCACAGAGACAAAGAAGGGACTCCCTGTCTCCCCCTTTCCCTGACCTGCCTGCTAAAGCTTGCTTCAGTCAGTCGTGAAGACTGCAGATTTGAGTGACTGGAAGTTAAATGAGCCAGTGAAACCTAATGAATGAGAGAAAGGGGTGGGAGATGAAAGTGAAAGTGTTCAGGCCTTTTGTTTTTGTGAAAAAGGTGACGTTTCATTTCCGAACCATGAAATGTGATGAGGAGCGGACGGTCATAGATGACAGCAAGCAGGTTGGCCAGCCCATGCACATCATCATCGGAAACATGTTCAAACTGGAAGTCTGGGAAATCCTGTTGACCTCAATGAGGATAGGAGAAGTGGCTGAATTCTGGTGTGACACCATCGTAAGTGACCTGCATCACTCCCTTCTTATCACCCTATTTCCTACTAGGGATGTCTCCAAAAGCCTCTCCCTTGTGGAACAGAGACAACACAGAAAAGCACATTTAAGCCCACTTTCTTATTTTCATTCATTATAAAAGCATTGCACTTTCTGCAGGGAATCTTCCAGGGTTCTCTCCCCTTCCCCCCCCCCACCCTCCCATACCCCATGGCCACAGCTGAAAACCTTCTGGAAGTACTCCAGGGGGTGCTCAGCCTGGGACAGCTGTCCCTCCACCTCAGAAGCATCAGCTCTGAGTCATCAATTACCTCCTGAGCCTTGAGAGCCTAAGCCATGTGGGGAGGGAGCTCCTGGATCCCTCACTTCCCAGGGGTCAATAAAGCCAGGCTTCAACACATATCCTTTATCATGAGTTGTTGCCAACTGAAGCAGTCTAAGAGTTAGTTACTCAATTCCTTTAAAAGCCTCATTCCCCAGCCACCCCACCCCAATATCAGAAATGCTGGTTGAGCTGGATATTGACTTTTAAAAACATTATTTGTTTTTTGCAAGGTAATTGGGTTAAATGACTTGTCCAAGGTCACACAGCTAGGTAATTATTAAGTGTATGAGGTCAAATTTGAACTCGGGTCCTCCTGACTCCAGGCCTGGTGCTCTGTCCATTGCACCAACTGCCCCAGACATTGACTTTCAAAGGATTGGTGTAAGGAAAGGCCTTGGCAAACCCCAGAGTTATCTATAAATGGATGCTGGAGAAAGGGCCACACTTGACTGAGAGCAGTCATGTGGAGGAGGGGGCAGGAGTGGGAGAGGACAGGGCCTGGAAGGAAGAGGAAACTGAAGATCAAGGAGCTAAAATAGCCTGGGTAGATTCTGGGAGATTTCTGATACCTGCAGATTTCTAGAATTTAAGTCTTGGAGAAACTGTCCGTCAGTCAAACATATGGAGCATCGACTGCTGGCCAGGCATTGTGCTAAGCACCTGGGGTCCCAAAGAAGTCCCCGCCCTCAAAAAGCTTACAATCCAAAGGGGGAGGAACAAAAAGCAAACACATATGTGCAAACAAGCAATAGACAGGAAATACAGGTAACCATTAGCAGAGGCAAGGCACTAGAGTTAAGAAAGGTTGGGGGAAGGCTTCCTGGGGAGGAGGAGATGTTTAGTGGGGACCTGAAGGAAGCAGGGAAGCTAGAAGATAGAGAGAGATCATCCCAGATGTGAGGACCACCAGAGAAAACAGCCAGAGCCAGAGGAGAAGGGGCCTATCGGAGGGAGAGGATGCAAAGTAGGGGGAGAGGGGCTGTAAAGTGTAAGAAGATTAGAAAGGGAGGGAGGGAGGGGCTATCTGGGCTAAGAAGGGTTTTGAAGGCTAAATCTGAAAGTACGGCTATTGAGTTTGCTTCAGATGAAGGGCACATATCCAGGGTGCTTCTTGAAGGTCTTGGAGCCATATTAACCCTTCGGGGAGGATGCTGCCACCTCTTTCTGAGGCAAGTCTGTGTACTGAGGTTCTGGTTCCAAAATGACCTGGATGGCTCACTTACTTTGTTTTCACTCCTCTTCCTCCTCCTCCTCCTCCTCCTCCTCCTCCTCCTCCTCCTCCTCCTCCTCCTCCTCCTCCTCCTCCTCCTCCCCCCTCAGTCTCTTGATTCTTTGCTGCTATTTCTGTATCTATTTCCTTAGCAGCCTAAAGTAATCCTAATTGGCTCTCTGGGAGGGGCAGACAGTGATTAGGCTTGGTCCAGGGGCTGACCTAATTTCTTCCCAAACCTGGTCAGAGAGGGAGGGACAGTAACCCCACTACTATCTCTACAGCCTTTTTATGGAGCAATTTGTTTCTTAGAGCTTTGGTTTTTTCATCCACAGAATGGGATCATGACTGTGTATTTACTTTGGTTTTTCTATCTATTTATCTGTGAGTTTTTTCCTCATCCCCATTCCCCCAGTCCTAGAACTGATTGAGCTGCACATTGACTTCCCAGGGTTGATGTGAGAAAAGGCCTTGGCAAACTCCAAAGTTATCTAAGAATGGTGCTAGAAAAAGGGACAAACTTGACTGTGAGCAGCCACTTGAGGAGGGGGGCAGGGTTGGGAGAGGATAAGGTCTGGAAGCTTGGCTTTTCAGAGGCAGCAGCTCAGCAGTCCTTTCATGGTGACATAAAGTCAAGTTAGCAAGGAGAGCAAAGGGGTCAGAGTTCTGGCAGGGCTGAAGATGGGAGCAGGGCAGAGCTCTGGTGAGAGTGGTCAGAGGGATTCAGGGGGAGGCAGGGCTCAGGTTTGGTAGAGGGGCTCGGGGGAAGATCAGAGCCCTGGCAGGAATCAGTATGGGCAGAAGGGCTGGGTCGCCTTAGGGAGTCTCCTCACAAGCTTCTCACCAGGTTCACTTACTTCAGGGACAGCAAGGGGTGATGCTGTATAGCCAGTTCCTTCTACAGATGCTGCCTCATCCCTTCCAACTATGTCATGGGCCAGAACTGGTCCCCATTATTGTTAGTGGGCCTACAAGTAATAGCGCTAAGCACAACCTAACCCATTGAGCAGCCTCTGACCTCCAGATGTTCTTTTTTTCTCTCATAGAGAGGTGGGAGAACTTTGTTTCAAACTCAGCAAATGACTGGTGGAGGGTCCTCACAGGTCCCAGAAACTTCCTCTTTCTTCCTCCATCCAACATTTGAGTAATGATTTTGTTTTGTTTTGTTTTTGCAAGGCAATGGGGTTAAGTGGTTTGCCCAAGGCCACATAACTAGACAATTGTTAAGTCTGAGGTAGGATTTGAACTCAGGTCCTTCTGACTCCAGGGCTGGTGCTCTATCCATTACACCACCTAGCCGCCTCTGGAGTAATGATTTTGACAGCAAAGTAACTGCATAGTATCCTCAACTGCCATTGACTACTGTCCTTGATACTGCCCAAGTTAGCTTTCATGCCCAGTCCTTTCCAGACTTTTGACCGCTTGAACTTCACAGTGTCTTCCTGACTCCAGAGATTGCTTTACTGTACCTCGTCACCTCCAATATATTTTCTTTTTTTCTCCTCTTTGAACATATATTTAAATTTTTTTTACTGATATTTGCTTTTCCACTACCTTCATTTCCAAATATAACTTTCCCCTTCCCCTCTTCAGTGAGCAAAAGATTTTTTAAAAAGAAAAAAAGTTCACAAAATCACATTAACCAATTGTGACAATATATATATAACTTTTATTTTAGGTAATTGGGGTTAAGTGACTTTCCCAGGGTCTGTCTATCCACTTCACCATCTACCAGGCCATAGAGATACACTTTCGGGTTTTTTTTTTGTTTTTTTTTTTTTTTTTAGTTTTTGCAAGGCAATGGGGTTAAGTGGCTTGCCCAAGGCCACACAGCTAGGTCATTATTAAGTGTCTGAGTCCGGATTTGAACTCAGGTACTCCTAACTTCACCGGTGCTCTATCCACTTCGCCACCTACCTGCCCGGAGATACACTTTCTTATCATTTCTTAGATTCTAAGCTTAATTAGCTCCAATAGCTTTTTAAAAATTTTGTTTTTAAAATGAATTTTCTTTTTTTAGGGGAGGAAGTCATGAACTTAACACAAACATTTTGACATAGAAAGAATTGGAAAAAAGAGCTTTGTCTACAACACTGTGAAGCTCTGCTATCACAGTCTGATTTTCTCATTTAACCTAACAGCACTAATTGTTCCTACCTGTATTCTCTGAACTTCTGCTCTCTGTGGAGTCTTTGTCAAATCTTTTATTGCTTTTCTTTTCTTTTCTTCTTTTTTATTATCATCACTGTCTTTATCCCTTCACTTATCTAGAAAAAAGCTCTTCCTTGTAGCACATAGATAGGATTAAGCAAAACAAATTCCTAGGATGCCATCTTTCTCTCTACATAGAGATGGGAGACAGGCTTTACCATCCACTATGATGTTAACAGAAGGCAGAAATCTTTCAATAGTTGGCTTTCTTTACAGTGTTGTGATCAGGGACTAGATGATCAGTGAATAAAGTACTGAGGCCTGGAAATAGGAAGACATGAGTTCAAATCTGACCTCAGACACTTACTAGCTGTGTGACCCTGGGCATGCTTGCCTCAGTTTTCTTATCTGTAAAATGCACTGGAGAAAGGAATGGGAAACCGCTTCAGTATCTTTGTCAAGAAAATTCCAACTGGGGTTATGAAGAGTCAACAACAAAAATTAGTGTTGAAATTGTCCTAGTTCTGCTAATTTCACTCTGAATCAGTTCATAAAAACTTTCCAGGTTTCTCTTTATTCATAAATTCATCCTATTTTCATAATTCTCCTGAGTTTCTCTTTATTAATAATTTTATCCTCTTTTTATTTACTCTCTCTAACTAGCTCCCTATTATGTTATTATACCATAACGTTTCCATTCAGTTCTCAATTGATAGACACCTCCTGTGTTTTGTACAAATATGTTCTTTCCAATTTTCTGGGATCTGTTTGAAGTTATAGGCCTGGAAGTGGTATTACTGGCTTAAAGAGTAAAACAGACTTTTGGGTCATAGTTCCAAAGAACTTTCTGGAATGGCTAGACCAATATGATACACTAGTATGCCCATTTAGCCAGTCCCTCCAGCACTTTCTCTTTACTTTGTTGCTGTCTTGTCAATTAGAAGGCTGTAAGTGAATGGTATCTCAGAGCTAGTTTAATGGGCATTTCTCTGATTATTTTTTAATTTTATTTTATTAAAAAAATTTTTATTTAGAGCAATAGGGTTAAGTGACTTGCCCAAGGTCACACAGCTAGGTCTTTATTAAGTGTCTGAGATCCTCCCAACTCCAGGGCTAGTGCTCTATCCACTGTACCACCTAGCTTCCCCCTGTTTCTCTGATTATTAGTGATTTGGAGCATTTTAAAATGATTGTTGATAATTTGCTTTTCTTCTTTTGAGAACTGCTTTTTCATATCCTTTTACTATTTTCCTACTGGGCAAGAACTTTTGTCCTTATACATTTGGATGAACTTCCTATATATCTCAGATAGCAAACTTTATCACATAAAGTTTCTCCAAAGATTTTTTCCCAGTTAACCAATTCCCTTTTAATTTTGATTTTGTTTGTGCAAAAGCTTTGAAATTGCTTTGTATATTAAAGTATTTTATTTTATTTTAATTTAATTTAAATTATTAAATTATTGTCCATCTTCTCTCCTAGCCTTTGGTTGACTAGAAGTTTTTTTGCCTTGTCTTGAAAGGTCTCCTTCCTCACCCCTCCGATTTGTTCATTGTATGATCTTTTTGTATGTAAGTCAGGGAACCATTCGGAGCCTACCGTGTTATCTGGTGGAAAATGTTCGTCTAAATTTAATTTCTGCCCAACTACTTTTCCTTTGTCCCAAGAGTGTGGCTATTGTTGAATAGCAGCACATCAGGAGGTAGAAAGGAGTAGGGTTAACCTACACTCCTGAGCTCTTTGGCTTCTGAAGGTTGGGCATGAAATCTGTTCCAAAAACTGAATTTTTCTCTTTTTTAACTCTAATTCCCAAATAGGTTGGATGATTCCTGCCAACGCAGTCTAGGAGAAGCACTAGTGCTGTTAGCAATGCCCTTCCTGGCCACTTCCTTTTGTCCATTCTTCCCATGAAGATCTCCAACAGGCTTTCAGAGCCAAGTATTCTATTTGGGTTGATGCCTACTTTATTGTGGGAAGAAAATAAGACCTCTGGGTTTGGAATCAGTACCTGGGCTCAAATCCTACCTGGGTGATCTTGCATAAATAGCTTTACATCTCTGAACCTCAGTTTCCTTATTTGTAAAATGAAAACATTGGACTCCCTGACCTCTAGGTATCCTTTCAGCATAAATCTATGCTGCTCTGATCTATTATGGATGCTAGTCTGCCTGTAGAAAGTTGGGAGGGCTCTGAGTTGGGTCACAAAGGAATGGAGGAAGGATTAGGGACTTGGACTGGTTCTGGGACTGCTGTATTAGGCATCCATCTTGTCCACAGTCTCTTTGTGTGTATGGGTGTCTCTGTGTCTCCCTGACTTTCTGTTTCTGTCTCTTTGTTCTCCCCTTCTCCCTTCTGTTTCTCTTTGTCTCTGTCTGGATGAACATCTTTCTCTTTCTGCTCCAAGCACACTGGTGTCTACCCCATCCTCTCAAGAAGCCTGAGGCAGATAGCAGAGGGCAAGGACCCCACAGAGTGGCATGTTCATACATGTGGGCTGGCCAACATGTTTGCCTACCACACTCTGGGTTATGAGGACCTGGATGAGCTGCAGAAGGAGCCCCAACCCCTAATCTTCATCACAGAACTCCTCAAGGTGAGGATGAAGGCAGATGTAAGTCTTGGTTCCCAGGCAGCAGTTGGTATGGGAAGAGAGCTCTATCCACTCCACCACCCCCCCCCCCCCCCCCCGGGAAGAGCAGTCAAGAACTCTGAGGAGGATAGAGTTTGCTGGGGAGGCCAGAATAGGGAGAGAAGCAACTTGAGAAGCTTCCCCTCAGGTTGGGAGGAGGAGAGTTTGAGGAAAGGCTTGGATTCCTTCCACATTTCCTCATCATTTGCATTTCTCCTTGGGGTTTATGGCTTATTGCCCATTGAAACACCTAATTGACTCTCATATTTTTAATTCATTCGGTTTGGCTTCCTCTGTCGGTTCCTCAATCTTTTCAATAAGCCTCTCATTTCTGTGCCCCTTGCCCAACATTTGGCATCTTGCCCTGTGTCTGCTATAGAATTGAGAGGGTCTACACAGATGCATCTGCCCTCTTCATCTAGCCCCTTGCTGGAGTTTCTTAGGAGGGGTTAGGGGGTCAGGTTGAGGCTGGGTGGTTGAATGATGATCCCTCTAAGCAGTTCTGAGGCCATGATGCTCACTGACCCCATGAGGACTTTTCTGTAATCACTGAGCTCCCCATTTAGGTCAGTCAGCTCAGAGCTTTTTCTTGAATCTGGCCTTGTGGACAGAGGAGGAGAAGACCACACACTGCTGGCCTCATCCTTCTGGTTCCTTGATACTCTGGGCAAGGGGAGATGAACTAGGGTTGGACTTGGGAGGTCTATGTGGTGAGGGACAAGTAAGGTAGAGAAGGGTGATGGCCTCAAGGGGCTGTGCCTCCTTTCTCATCTATGCCAACAAAATTGTGAAGGGGTCCACAAGCTTCAGCAAGCCACAAGAGGGCTACCCCCCATTGTGCTGACACCCAAATCTAAGAATTTGGGAGCCTGTTTTTGAGAGAACTGGGGGTAGGAAGGCTTTCCAGGAGCTGAGCACTGAGGCTTGGCTCATCCTGGACAGGTGGAAGCCCCCAGTGAGTACAAAAGAGAAACCTGGAGCCTCGACAATGCTGAGAAGATGCATGTCGTGCCCATCCTCCATGGCGATGGCAATCGTCTCTTTAAACTGGGACGTTATGAGGAAGCTGCTGCCAAGTACCAGGAAGCCATCATCTGCCTGAAGAATCTGCAGACTAAGGTGAGGGCAGGAGGATAGAACAGACTCAGGCCCTTGGCCTTCAGACCATTGTAGGTCACTGGGGGCTTAGCCTGGGGGGATGGCTGACCATCTGAAGCTAGGCAGACATTCTGGTCCCCATCAGGCCAGGGCATTCTGGGCTCTTGGGTTGCCCCCTAGCCTCCTATATCCCCCAAGACTAGTTCTCTTCCCTCACTGTCCCTGGAAAGATGGCCACCTTCCTGGTCATCAAGAATTGGCTCCTAGAGACCAGCTGGGTGCAGCAGGGAGCAAGGAACCTAACCCCATAGCTTTTCTTCTGATTTATGGGGTCAGGGAGCATCTATTAAATACTGTGTGCCTGGCACCATGCCAAATGGGGATAGGGAGCAAACATGTATTAAGCACCAACTGCATGCCTGGCATTGTACCAAACAGGGAGCATCTATTGAACACTGACTGTATGTCTGACACCATGCCAAATGGGGGCACGGATCATTTATTAAACACTGTGTGACTGGCACTGTGTCAAACACTTTTCAAATATAATTTTGCTTGATTCTTACAACCAAAAGAATAGAGGCTGTTGTCCCATTTGGCAGATGAAGAAACTGAGACTGAGGTGAAGTGGCTTGTCCAAGACCACCCAGCTCATAAGTATCTGAGACCAAATTTGAATTCAGATCTTCCTGACGCTAGGCCCAGGGCTAGTAGTGCTCCCTTAATGGGCTCAGAGATGGAGGTCCAGGGGGTCTAGGGGGGAGGTCATCCAGGTGGCCTTGTAGGGGGAGATCCAGATGATGCACATAGGCAGGAATCCCAGGGACAAGATCTACTCAAAGAGTCATAAAGTGGACACAACAACGAGCTTTGAGTGAAACGGTGACCAGCATGGGGCTCAGCTCTCTTTGGGGTGTGTTTTCTTACTCTGTAGAGTTTTTGGACCAGTGTGTGAATGTGTATGTGTGTTTGTGTTCATGTATGTACACATGTGCGAGCACATTTGTGTGTGTTGGCAGGCAGGGCTCTGGCCCATACTTGATGGCTCTGGGAGAACCTCTCCCATTTGTCAGGGGAAATTCCCAAAGCTGAGAATCTACCTATGGGGGACTGAGGGAGGCCTTCCAGGCCCACTCTGCATAATAACCCCAATCCTGCTGCTGGGTGGGTCCATGGCAAAAGAAGGGCCAAATGAAGCCTAGGGAGTTCTCCCCCCCTTCTCTGCCCATCCCATCTTTTGGGCTCTGCCTATGTCTCTTCCTTCTCCCTATCATTCTCTTTTCTGTCTTTCTCTCCTTCTCATGTTCCCCGCATTGCTCCCTCCTACCCCATCTCTATCTCTGCTTGTTTCTCTCTGTCTCCACCTCTCCCCTTTCCCTCTCTCAATTTTCTCTTCTCTCTCCTCCACCTGTCTCTCTCCCACCTCCCCATCTCTTGGTCTTTGCTCCAGGAGAAGGCTTGGGAAGTCCAGTGGTTGAAGTTGGAGAAGATGATCCACACCCTGGTGCTCAACTACTGCCAATGCCTACTGAAGCAGGAAGAATTCTATGAGGTGCTGCAACACACCAGTGACATCATTCAGCACCACCCAGGTCTGAGTTGGCCTAAGGGAGGGGGGAGGTGGGGGGAGCCAGCACCCTCCTTAGTGCATCACTGAGTCAGAGACACTACCTGGGATGGTGTGAGGGATCAGAGATGTTAAGGTAGGGACAACAGGGTCCTGAATTGGGCACTCCCGGCCTCTCTCCTGCAGGTATTGCAAAGGCCTACTATGTGAGGGCCAGAGCACATGCCGAGGTGTGGAATGAAGCAGAGGCCAAAGCAGACCTGCAGAAGGTTCTGGAACTGGACCCTGCCATGCAGAAGGCAGTGAGGAAGGAGCTGAGGGTACTAGAGATCCGGATGGAGGAGCAGCGGGAGGAGGAGAGGCGCCGCTGCAGGAACATGCTGGGCTAAGCCTAGAGAAGGGCCAGAGGCAGGGAGCAGCCTACTGGGGCTGTGCTCACAACACCAAGTTAGGAGGGACTGAGGGATGGGTCCACTGACCTAGAGTTTGGCTTGTTGTATGTAGTATTTGAAAGCACTGAATTCATTCTCTGAGGGTCCCATGGTGGAACACCCCTGCTCTGGACCTCCTCCACTGGAGAAGGTCCTTCAGTCATAGGACAGCACCCCTCTGTCCACTCTCTGGGCTGGGCAGGGTTCAGTCACTTTGCCAGCAGGATCAGCTCTCAATGCTCTGTTTATTTAGAAATAAAAATGAAACCAGGCTAGGTGGTGCAGTGGATAGAGCACCAGCCCTGGAGTCAGGAGTACCTGAGTTCAAATCCAGCCCCAGACACTTAATAACAGCCTAGCTGTGTGGCCTTGGCAAGCCACTTAACCCCATTGCCTTGCAAAAACCTAAAAAAAAAATAAAAAAATGAAACCAGTTCTCAGGGTCCGAATCAGATCTAATACCCCTCAGCAATCTATTCTAGGGGGGCCTCTTCCCTCTCCACCCCCACTCCCTTCTCTGCCCATGTGTTCTCTGGGCTTGTGCAGGTAAGTGAAAGACAATGTGTCCTGTCCTACTCAAGGTGTCTGGGGGCCATGGTGAGATGATGGCAAGCCAGAGCACTCCTCTGGAGATTCCTGGCCTGGCTATGCACATGGGAAGCTCAGACAGGAACCAGTCAAATGAGGCCCAGGGCAGGGCAGGACAGTGCAGGAACAAAGGCTACCTAGGACAAAAAGGCTGGCACTGCATCAATGAAGTATTTGATTTGTGCCAAACCCTGGGGATACAGATAGAAAAGTCAGGTGATTCCTGCTCTCAGGGTGCTCCCATTCTGGTAGGGGAAACAACATGGAGAGGACCAGACAACTTGAAGTGGCCTCTAGGGGGTGCTGAAGATAAAATGAGAATCAGGTGGACCAGGTACCTGGGAGTTAGTGATGCTGGAGCAACTGCTAGGTGGCACAGTGGATAGAGCACTGACCTTGGATTCAGGTGGATGGGAATTCAAATCCAACTTCAGATTCTTGACACTTACTAGTTGGGAGATCTTGGGCAAGTCACTTCACCCTGATTGCCCCTTATCCAGGGCTATCTCCAGTCATCCTAATTCCTATCTGGCTCTATTGCCAAATGTCTCTGCAGAAGAAAGTGAAACTAGTGACTTACCCCCTCACTCCAATCCAATTCACTCAATTGTCATGACATCACCTCCCTAATGTCATGGTCTTCTTTGAGAAGAAAGGACAAACATGTCAGTGATCCTGGCAAGTGACTTGACTGTTCTCATTCTCAGTTTCTTCATCTATAAAAGGGACAGCTAGGTGGTATAGTGGCTAGAGTGCAGAATCTGGAGTCAGAAAGACCTGAGTTCAAATCTGATCTCAGATATTTACTAATTGTGGGACTGTAGGTACTTAACTGTACTTGCCTCAGTTTCTTCATCTGTAAAATGAACTGGAGAAGAAAATGGCAAACTACTCTAGTATCTTTACCAAGAAAAAATCTCATATGGGTCACAAAGTGCCAGTCATGTCTGAACAACAGCAACAAAAGGGTGATAATAACATCACCTTCCTCCCAGACTGACTGTGAGGATTAAATGAGTTAACAAATCTTAAAGCTACCAGGTTCTGTGATCTTTTGGATGCAGGGGGCTGTGGATGGGAATCTATCCCATTTAGTATTCATCACTGCCATGGATATGACCACACACTGCACCGCTGGATAGCCTGGCATGTCTGAAGGAGGGTTTTCTTTTCAGGGTCCTTAGGAGATGTGACCACAGAGGGTGGGGTGAGGGTGGGACCTGCAGCACTGGCAGAGGCAGCCACCAGGTCCCATCTTCACAAGTGGATGCAAGGGAGTATTGGAAACAGAGCTTCCAGGGGCCACAACTAGTCCTGGCTCTTGACCTTGGGGTTCAAGGCTGTCTCCATCAAGACTTGAGGTGGGGGTGATTGGTGTTTGTCTCACCTAGAATGGGTCCCCTCCTGGCTCTTCAATGGGATACTCACCTGTCTTGTAGGGTTTCCTTGGGGCTAGAAGAGGGGAGAGATTTGACCCTTTTGAGGCATGGATTCCAAATAATGGATCCAGTTGAGCCTACCTTGGGGCAGTGTGATCAGAACCCCTCTAAGGTCAGCTGCCAAGGTATCACATATGTGGGCCCTAGTTGACTGGGCCTGTGATCCTAAAGAGAGAGTGACTTCAAATTACACTGTCTCACAGAAGATCCCTGGAACACTAGTCAGAAGTTCCAGCTTCACCATACAGTAGCTGGGGGACCATGGGGAAAATTATAACGTCCCTGAACCTCAGTGTCCCCATATGCAAAAGGATATGGATAATAACTGTGGCACATACTCCAAAGGTTTTTATGAAGGCCCCAGAACTTCACTTATATCTGGACTATGTAGAATCCAGCCCCTAGCTCAGGTACCTAATGCATGTGGCTCAGCATCTATTCAAAATTAGAACTATCATGAGCCCCCACCAATGTGTTTCCTTTGACTGAATCAATGAGAAAGAGCATGCTTGGCCAAAGCAAAGGATATTTAAATGAATTATATTGAAAGATTAGTGACATAAAGAATGGACTCATCCAAAGGTCACCACAGCCACCAGGGTAGGTGTCACACCTGAGCAGAGAGCATGTATGGCACACAGCTATGATCAGGGAAGGCCTCCCTCTTACTCATGCGTTTAGTGTGGCACAACCCTCTGATTCTTCAGAGTCACTGGTGTACTCTGTAGACATTCACATTCTACTCTCAGCCATTGACCCTGCTTTATTCTAGCCTAGAAAATCCACATGGCCTCTCAAGGGGCCACATGATCCACCTGCTGAGCACTCCCCTACTGAAGCCTCACTCAGATTTTTACCCATTATCAGGAGCAGACAGACTGCCTCCTGGAAGCCCAGGCGAGCTTGCTGTGTGGTCTTGTCTGAGTTAGACTTTGTCCTTGGTCCTCTCTCTCCTTGACTGAACATGATTTCCTCTCACTCTAGGATTGCAATTCTCACAACTCTGATGAACTGGATGAATTTTCAGGGTGGTCAACTCTTGTTTGGGACTTTGATTTCATTGATTGAGGATAAGTTGATTGACTGAGATTCCTTGGGGTCAGGGTTACCCCTGTGTTCTGCATTTGTAAAAGGTGGGTCAGATGTACTTTTGCAAGGTGGAGAGTTATGGAAGGAGGAGTGGCCTGGGTCTCTAGGGGTGGAAAAAATCATCTTCATATATCAATGACCATCTTGCATGGCCTATCCACATCATTTAAGAGAAGGGTTTTGGCCTCCAAATTGAAGATTCCAGTGCTCTAGAAAGAAAATGAGCAACCCCTTGGGAGATTCATCCTTCTGGGGAGAAGAGGTTTATACCATGAGACTGGAGGATCAACAAGGGGTGAAGACCCCAATAAAGTGGTGAGTGGGACTTGGTCCTTCTCCCATGTGCTCTTTGGGTAGTGTGAGTATTATGGGAAAGAGGTGGTCACTCTAAATAGGGGAGGAGAGTAATGAATTAAATGAGATCTGATTTTGGTGGATTGGGGAGACAAGATATTCAAGACTAGACTTAGTCTATTTAAGCCCAGAATCTAGAATATTTTGCCATGGCTTAATTAGTTCTAAAATTTTATCTGAACCAAAGCCTTGCATCTCTAGGTGCTTATAGGACTTGTCCTTTTGGAGTGTTGACTATCAGCTCAAACTCAATATATCCTCAGAGAATCCATGACCCTTATCCTTCTTCTCCTCTTCTTCTTCTTCCTTCTCTTCTTGTGCTCCTCTCCTTCTTCATCCTCCAAGGGAGGGGGTAGAAATCCCAGCACTAGCAGGAGCTAAATCTGTATCACTGGATGATCTGGCTACCCTTTTGTCAAACCTTAGATCATTTTAGATCAGGACATGGTGGGGGGTCCTCTGGAAGAGTTTGGGAGACCAGGAGTCTAATCTTGGTCCGACACTAACTCCACTTGTATCCTCAGGCCTTTTGGGTTACTGTACCTGAGTTTCCCCTGCTGTAAAACAAAGAAGGCACCTAACCATCCTAGTATCTTGGGATTCTTTTTTGATATGGGCTTCTGGAGGGTAATGACGTCTGGACTTTATCTTTCACTGCCACAAATGGTACTCTTAGCTTTCTCCAAAATCATCAGTTCCTGAGGCTGAGAAGTGACAGGTAATTTTTATTATGGAGATGACTCCCTTCAAAAAACTCCTTAAAATAACCTCTAAGGATTTGCAAGGAGTCTTCCATTTGAGGATTAATTATGCAGCCTTTCTTTCAGGCTGTCTGGAGGCAATCAGAACAGGGGAAGATAGTTGTCTTTGTTAATTATCAGAAATAATTATTGGCACCTCCATCCCAGTGCTCACCAAGGCTCCGCTGTCATCCACACCTAGCTGTGTGTTCTTTCTCATCTCCTCTCTTCAGCAGGACCAGAAAATGTGACTTCTTTGTGGAGAAGATGCTTATCCTTTTCCCCACTGACAGCAGAAGAATGCCTCCCTTGAGCTGGATCCCCATAATGTGCTCGGACTGAGCAAGCCTGGTTTGTCAATCTAAGGTCTGGACAGGACCCCATCTGTGGCTGAAGTTGGAGTCAGTCTGTGCTCTGGAGAAGGGGGTCACAGGGGCCTGGAGGAAATAAACAGCTGCCTTAGCTGCCATTGTGGTATCATATTTGCAGCCCTCTCTTCCTCTGTATCTCTCCAACCCTTATATTATTAGTGCCTGGCATTCAGCAATTACAAATGCATTTGGTTGAAGAAGAGCGTTTAGCCTTAAGGAGAAAAAGTGTAGGAGAAATATGCCAACTTACATGTTTGATGCTGTAGGTATAAATTCACTGTAAGGTGTGGGAGAATCCAAACCTCATTAGACTGTGCAGACTCAATGTGTGATGTGCACAGACTGGACTCTTGACTGACATTGGAGGAGGTAGTATTTCCCGAGGCTTTCTTTTTTGATTCTTTATTCTCTAAAGTGTCTCTCTCTCTCTCTCTCTCTCTCTCTCTCTCTCTCTCTCTCTCTCTCTCTCTGTGTGTGTGTGTGTGTGTGTGTGTGTGTGTGTGTTAGTGTTAGTACTGGAGAGTTTTGAGGTCATCTAACAGCCCCAAAATGGGACAATAGACATAAGAGAAATGAGAACCAAGAGTTGGATCCTACCACAGTAGTGTAAAACAAAGGTTACCAGCTCCACTCTACCCTTTTACTGTGGCTAAAATAAAACTTCAATATAATCTATATGGCCAGTACTGTCTGCCAGAGGTATGATGGGAAGACAAAGGAAAAGTTTCTCCTAATAGACAGCTCTAGGGTAGTAACTACTGAGGTGGAAACAAAAGACAGCCTTGATCTAAACAGTTTTGCTGGATGACTGAGTGGGATTGTAGATCTGACTCATAAAAGAGTTGAAATAGCCTTGGGGGTGTGAGTTATCTCAGAAATGAGCCTTTTGGGAAGGGACTGCAGTGTTGCTATTTAATGGGAGCCAGAGGTCGACAGCACAGCAAAAAAAGACATTTCAGCAAAGAAGCCAATCACAATTCAGCCACAACCCAATGGAAAAGCAACCTGACAGATAACATCATCGGACCAGCCCATGGCATCGGCATATGCAGAGAAGGAGCAAATGATAGCTTCAGAGGCAGATGAGGCTTGCATCTGGAATCTAGTCTTTGCCAGTATTGTGGGTTCTCCAGGCTGTCCCTATTCCCTAATGAGGTGAATTCCCTTATAAATACCTCCTTTCCCATACATGTTCCCTTACTTGCCCCTGTGTGAATGTAAGACTTTTCCTTGTCACTTTTTTTTAGGTTTTTGCGAGGCAAATGGGGTTAAGTGACTTGCCCAAGGCCACACAGCTAGGTAATTATTAAGTGTCTGAGACCGGATTTGAACCCAGGTACTCCTGCCTCCAAGGCCGGTACTTTATCCACTATGCCACCTAGCTGCCCCTCCTTGTCACTTCTTTTGCTGTTTTTGTTCTTATTAAATTCCTTTTGCTTTGATGCTCACCCTGATTTGGTGTAGTAAAAGAGACTAATGGTGAGAACTTGTGAACTGGGGGTTTGGATACTGACCCAAGCAAAGAATTCTTTGAAAGAAGATGCAGTTACCATTGGTCTCCATTTGAGAGGAGGTGGGGTTTATGGGGGAAATGATGAATGAGCTTTGGAGGCTTGCAAATCTCTGTGCCTGAAAACCTTTAGGAACAGTATGGAAGATTTTGCTTCCTAGACTGTAGAATGTTGGAAGGGAAATAAATCATCTAATCTACTGTCCTCCTTCCTATTAGCTTATGGAGGATGAGCTTGAGGTTCAGAAAGAAATGACTGGCCTGTGGCCACATAGCTAGTCAATGGTGGTGCTGGACTATGGATCCTCTTTCCCCCATCCAATATTCTTGACACTGTCCTCAAATATCCTCCCATAGCTGTCACCATCCTATCAGATCTTGACTATCACTCTGATGAGGAGAGTCTGGGCTCACTTGGCCCCCAAGTTATGTGTGACATGTCTTCTGCATCCTCTGTGGAAGCTGCCTCCCCCCAAGTATCTGTGAATTCCTGGAAGGCCAACAATTGTTCAGCTCAGGGGCCTGCACAGCAAAGGGAACCTTAAACTCTCCTTTCTTAACCTCCTCTACAGTGGGAGTCTACAACAGACTCTACAATCCATTGAATTATGTTCCCTTGATCTCTCTCACCCTCTGACCATGGACAAGACCCCCAAGCCCTCAGCCAAGACAGCCCTTCTCTTCTGTTTAATTACTAATTAGTCTCTACTTATTCCAGGGACAAATATTCATTTCATTTGAGAGAGAACTTCCTCTAGAAATCAGCACCCTTAGGGCTGGTCCACCTCCACAGGGTGCCCCCATTGCTCAGCCCTGGGGACTGAGTAAAAACTGGCTCCTAGTCTGAGAAAGGCCTTGGAAACCTGGTATGAATGACAGCCCCTTCCTCAACTCCCATCAGCCCCTGGTAAAGCTGGCCTGAATGGGGTGACCTTTCACAGAATTCTCTTCTTGCTCATAAATATTCCAAAGGCCTTTTCTGCAACCTAGTTCCAGCTGCCAGTTTCCTGGGTGGAGGGAGGGGTAGGGGAGAGGGAAGGGAAAGGGGAGTGGAGGAAGAGAGGGGGAAAGGGGAAATGAGGAAGGGAAAGGAAGGGAGAAAGGGGAAGGGGTTCTAAGTGGGAGTTCCTCTACTATCTACAGACATTTTAAAGTCACCTCTTCAACTATCTGATACCTCAGGATGAAGACCTTTAACCCAGGGCAGAGCTGGCATTTTTTCCTAGTGCAGAAAGTTTCATGGGACTGATTAGGCTCATCAACTGCTTTTCCAAAGGTAGCTTCACTTCCAGGGCTGAGCTGGGTTAGTTTCCAAAGTGCTGCACCAGGAGGAGTCCATCTTTGACAGAGGGTGGCAGTAGCTTCCTGGCAAAGGGTCTCATTGTCCTACCAATGTGGAGCTGCTGATTGACCCCGAAGCTTGGAAGAAACTGTTCTTCTGCTCTTTCCTTCCACCGGGCAATAACATCCCTTGGACCTTCTGAACCCCATTACTATGTATCCATGACAATGACAGTGGCAAACCTGTGCTACTATGTATCCATGACCATGGCCAAGGTTCAGATCCAGGCTGCTTCTGTGAACTTCAATCTGCCACCTGCCCCTCCGGAGATTCTCCCGGGCTAGGCTCAAAAAGGCAATACCCCAGACCCTTAGTTTCTTCTTGTTTCTTCTTAGTTTCTTCTTGTTTTTGTTGTTTTCTCATTCTCAGAGAAGACCATGGCATCAGGGAGGTGATGCCATGACAAGCACATGAACTGGATTAGGGTGAGGGAGTGCTGTGCCAAGTCCCCAGCCTCACTGGCTCCTCTAGAGTCATCTGAGTCCAGTGGCCAGATATGATTCAGAATGACTAGAGATGACCCTGGATGCAAGACAATCAGGGTTAAGTGATTTGCCCAAGGACATACAGCTAGTAAGGGGCAGGTGTCTGAGAATGGATTTCAAGCTCCTGTCCTCCTGACTCCAAAGTCAATGGGTACATCTATTTTGCACATAACTAGGTAATACCGTGATGATCCCCTTTCAGGACTGAGATGAGGAGATTAGGAAGTTATTTATAAATGTCCACATGTTCTTCCATCTCAGCTGTTATTTAGAAGAAGGTGGAAGCATCATGAACTGAAGCTCAAAGTCGGGCTTCAAGGAGGAAGAAAACTTGGGTAGGCACAGATGAAGAGGGTACAACTTGGCAAGGGTATGGCAGCAGGAATAGCACAAGGAGAAGAGCTTGCAGAGAGTAAATGGGTAGTGAAAAGAACCCTCAACTGATAAACAAGGGGCCTAAGTCAGGACTTGAGCAAGTCAATCATCTTTGGGTGACTTAGTTTCCCAATATTTAACCAAGAAAAGGTGTCCTGGATCCCCCACAATGTCTCTATAGAAGAAGTTATTGTTGATGGATTAATTGACCTCATCTAATTCATATTTCCTGTAAGGGAGTGATCAAGGGCAGATAGAAGTGTTGACCTTGTTGTGGAGAAAAGGCCCCTTTGCATCCGATATAAGGGCAATGAAGAAGAGAGTGGGAGGAGGCTTCTGAGAAGTCCTGGGGCCAGGCTGGGAGTTCATGCCTCTTTTGATCCTCCTACTCACTAACTTCTGAGAAAATCACAGCACCTTCTTTGCTTGGGTCTGTTCCACTCCCTAACTGGGTCCTCACTGTATAGCGAAGCAAGCGTTCTTTTTCTTCCTCATCAGTTCCCTATACCACTTTCCAAAGAAACTCCTCTCACTCCTCCTCCAACGTCCCACAACTCCCCTTTCCTCTCAGCTATAAGACCTCAATTCTTGTCATCCCCTCACATTGAGACCTTTTGCCAAGAACAACCCATTGGACACCACTCAGACCTATTCTCCCATTTTCTATTCTTTCTATTCACGTCTCACAAGACAAGATGCCTTTCTCCCTCCTGAGGCAAATCCCAAAAGTATGTGTTCACACCTTCACTCCTATGCACTCCTAAATCTTCTAGAACATCCTAACTTCACTCTTATCCTAATCTAACTCTCACTACATATTGGCTCCTTCCCAGCGATCTACAAACCTATACTTCAGGTCACCTCCATCTTTCTTTCTTTCTTTCTTTTTCTTTCTTTCTTTCTTTCTTTCTTTGTTTCTTTGTTTCTTTGTTTCTTTGTTTCTTTGTTTCTTTCTTTCTTTCTTTCTTCCTTCCTTCCTTCCTTCCTTCCTCCCTCCCTCCCTTTCTTTCTTTCATCTTTTCTTTCTTTGTTTCTTTCTTCCCTTTTCTCTTTCTTTGTATCTTTTCTTTCTTTGTTTCTTCTTTGTTTCTTTCTTTGTTTCTTTTCTTTGTTTCTTCCTCCCTCCCTCCCTCTCTTTCTTTCTTTCTTTCTTTCTTTCTTTCTTTCTTTCTCTTTCTTATTTTCATCTCCATCTTTAAAAGAATCTTCACCTGACCTGTGCATTCCCACTAGCTATTGTCCCATGAATTCTTCTCTTTTCTGATCAAACTCTGATGAAAGGCATCCATACTCCTACTCTCTTATTCTCTTCTAAACCCTCTGCAATCTGACTCCTTCCTCTATCATTCAACTGAAATTGCCTTCTCCAAAGTTGCCCATGACCTTTTAGTTGGCAAACCATTCTTATGATTCTTGACCTCTTGGCAGCCTCTGACCCCGCTGAACACACATTTCCTGCAGACTCTCTTCTTAGGCTTTTGTGATGTTGCTCCACCTGGTTCTCTTCCCATCTGGTGGACCACTCACCTTTCAGTATCTTTTTTCTTCACTGTGTTCAGCTTACTAGAAGTGGGTGCTCCCCAGCCTCTGACCTAATCTCTTTTGTCCTGAAGGATCAAAGGAAGTAAATTGGCAAAAGTGGCACCTACCATAGGGCAGGCACATAGTTGGTTCTTAATACATCTTTACTTCCTTCCTCCCTTTGTTCCCGTCCTTACTCTCTCCATTCTACATGAGCTTACTTGACAAGTTCAGCAGCTCCCATAGTTCAGTGATCACCTCTGTGGAGACAGTTCTCAGATACAGACAGCCACCTCTAGTCTGACCAAGCTTACAGGCTCACATCACCCTATTGCTTGTTGGACATTTCCAGGGGGAGGTTCCAGGACATCTCAGCATCTTTTGCCCCAAACCTTCCCCTCTTCATTACTGGATCTTTCCAGGTACCAAGGATCATGATCCTAGAGTCATTTTCTCTGCTTCAGTCATCCCACCTATGCAGTCTATTGCTGATTCTTTCAACTGGCTCCTTCTATCCAGGAAGCTACAAGCCCAGTTCAGGTTCATCACCTACATGTTGAACAATCACAGTGACCTCCTCATTGGCCTCTCTGCCTCTACAGTCTCTTCCCCTCCAGCTGATCTTCTACTCATCTGCCAGGGCCTGAGTGTATCCTCCCATTCCTCATTTCTTTGTATCCTGAGAATTTCTCTTAGACACTGTCACAAGCCAAATGCTCCATATTGTTTATTTGACTGATCAGGGAGGTGGGGGATGTTGGAAGAACTCATTTATATCAATCAGCACTTGAGCCCCCCCCCCCCATGTCTAAGTTCTGATGAAGGATCCAAGGCACTTATACATTTAGCATCATCTAATTGACATAAAAATGAGTGGCCAGGGGTCCCTGAGTGCACAAAGCACAGGGCCTGAAGGCAGAAAATTCATCTTCCTGAGTTCAAATCTGGTTTCTGACATTTACTGTCAGTATGACCCTGGTCAAGTCACTTAATCCTGTGGACCTCTGGTTCTCCATTTGTAAAATGAGCTGGAGGAGTAAATGGCAAACCCACCCAGTATCTTTGTCAAGGAAAATCCAAGTGGGGTCATGAAGAGTTAGACACAAATGAAAAACAACATAACAAAACAACAAATTAACATAAGAAAAACATGTGAGTGGAGTCTCTGAAGTGCTAATTATCTCCTAGCTGAACCATGGTAAGTCACCTGACCACTCTGGGCCTCAGTTTCCTCCTCTAGTAAAAGAGGGGTTTGACCTAAATATGTCATTTGAAGTCACTTCAATCTCTAAGTGTTGGATCCCTCCTAGGTAATGTCATGAAATCTTCCTTAAGGAGGTAAAGTACTCCCCTTCCCTTAAGGGAGTTTGCCTGAGCACTCTGCCCCATTACCCCATTAGCACAGCCCTGATCACCGACTATAGCTCTGGGTACCTCATTTTGGCAGAACCCTGACAGTCTTGGGCATGTGCAGAATAGGAGGCCCAAAGGGCTGCCAGAGCCTAAAGACCAGGTCTCAAAAAGACTGCTCTGAGGAGCCAGGAGCTGGCTTTCTCCAGGCTCTGAAGAGTTCTCACATAGAAGATAAGAAGATCCCAACTGGGTGGTGACTACTCTGGTCCTGGACTGAACTCCCTCCTCAGTTCCTCAGAGGGCTGCCAGAGGTGAGCAGTAGCCTTTAGGGTTTACTACAGACTGACCTGGGGAGGTAGGGTAGTCTTTTGTAATTTTCTTTCATGATTTTTTTCTTTGTCTCCTGTGTGATTTTTCCTCATTGGTGTTTGGGATATTGCTTGGAGCCCAGACCCTGTGGGATGAAGAGAACTGGGCAATGGTGTCTAAGACTTGGGGGGGGGTGCTCCCCCCACCACCTGCAGAGAGATATTCCTGGAGAGGAAGGGAGCTGACAGGTGACAATCTGAGTAGGCATCAGGCCTGGTCATTGGCCAGCTGGGAGCCACTGACTGTTCTCAGCCCTCTTGGTTGACACCGTGATGACTAGGTCTCTGCCTCTGTGCTTCTTGTCATATCTGTGTGTAGTTGCCTTGTACTGTAGGATGGTGAATAGGAAGAGATTGGGAGCTTCCCAGCTCACCCTTTTAATCTTGTCCGTTGCTATGGCAACTGCTGGATTGCAGTAATCACTCACGGTGTGTGGTGAGCTTCCCACTCCCTGATGTCAGTGCAGATTCGGAAAATAAGAAATAAAAGTCTTGTCTTGGTCAGGACAACAAATCCGTCCAAACCCAAGCTGACTCTACTGCCCCCGACTCCAACTCTCTCCTGTGGTTCACAACTCTCTCTCGGGGACTCCCAGGATGCCCCCCTCTCCATCTCTTCCCTCCTCACCCTCAGGCACCACTCCAGATGTCCTTATCCCCTGGGCTCAGAGGATGTTCAGTGGGTTCTGAATACTGTTAAGCGTGCCTGGCAAGTTAATGAGCTGGCAGCCACCCACCCTGGCAAAGCATCTGCCACCTTTTGGCATAATCGGCAATGGGACATTCCAGGTTATTTGCTGGTTATTATTATTGCAATGGATGGTGATCACAATAATTATCATTTCCTGAAATGGCAGGTGTTGTTTGAGCCTCAAGGACCTTTGAAAAGAAAGGTGCTATCATTATTTGGGGAGCTGATAGTAATGGAGATGTTAGGATTCCCTGGCTGGAGCTGCCTCACCTCTTAGTAAGAAGTCATTTCACCAACGTCTCACTTAATTAGCTCTCCCTCTCTGTGGCTGCCAAGGCTTGAGACAGGAAGCTCTGGTCAGGGATCTGTGGGGGGCTACCTTCAGTGTAAGTGAAGGTTCTCACAGTGGTAGGGGTGTGCCAGGCTCCTTCTACACAACCAATACGAGCAGGGAGCTGACTGGGAGCTCCAGGAATCAGTGACAGAAGGCTAGGGCAGCTCGGAGGACACAGAATCCCCAATTGCACAGAATTCAGTAGAAAAGTCAAACATTTTGGCAGGTGGTAATTATCCTCAGATGAAGTATGGGGCTTTGCATTTGCCAGGGCTGTTCCATTTGTTACCTAGAATATCAATCAGTAGACTCTTCCTTGGGTCTTGGGTAGACTCAGTCTCTGACTAGACAGGCCCCTGCCTAGCAGGGGAGACCAGACCAGCACAGATTGAGCTGGCCCTTGGCTATGACTGCTTCCCTCCCAAGAGCCTGGTTCAACCCCTCCGGTCCATCCCTAGTCGACTGCTCCCAAGGACTAGCCTAGTCCCACTTCCTTCCCTTCTTTACAGAAGAAATATCCATATGCTCTCCCTTCTCGTGAAGTGCCCTGGCTTTCTTCAAGTTTCAGCTCCAGTCACCCTTTGAAAGCAAGCTTTTTGCCTACCTCTGTGGTTGTTTCCAACTTCTCTATGTGGACTAGATGCTTGTCATCTCTCCATTAAACTGGGAGCTTTCTGTTGTCTTTCTTGATATGCCCAGCTCCTAGCACAAGGTCTGGTATATAGTAGTCACTTAAATTTTTTTTATTTATTTAAAGCAATGAGTTTAAGTGATTTGTCCAAGGTCACACAGCTAGGCAATTATTAAGTGTCTGAGATTGGATTTGAACTCATATACTCCTGACTCCAGGGCCGGTTGCTCTATCCCCTGCAACACCTAGCTGCCCCCATACCCATAGTAGTCACTTAATGTTTATTGACTGTCTAACTTTGGACTCTGCCCTTGAGACCCTGGGCTCTGATAGGCCTCACCTTACCCAGAATCAGCCACCAACACTTCCTGGTTATTTCTGTACCAGGCCTTTATGGACTGTTCTTCCTTATTGTAATGGAAGTTTCTTGAGTAAAGACTAGCTTACATATTTGTATTTTTACTATACCTAACTATAATACATGTAAGCTTGTCTTAGTTCTCTCTCTCTCTCTCTCTCTCTCTCTCTCTCTCTCTCTCTCTCTCTCTCTCTCTCTCTCTCTCTCTCTCTCTCTCTCTCTCTCTCTCTCTCTCTCTCTCTTTCTCTGGTGGGAAGAGAGAAGCTTGATTAGCTCAATGAAACTAGACTGTTCAGGGTTCCCCAAGATGGACAGGTCATAGTGGAGACTTGACAAAAGATGATTCACTGGAGAAAGAAATGATAAACCACTCTGGTATTTTTCTTAAGAAAACCCCAAATTAGGCCACAAAGAAACTAAACTCATAAAACCCCAATAATATGCCTTATGAATATGAGGTGGAGATGATGGATAGATTTGGGGATTAGGTTTGGTAGACTGACTTTCTGAAGAACTATGGGCAGAGGTTTGTCATATTGTATAGGAGGTGGCAACAAAAAGCATCCCCTCCCCCCAAAAAAGAAGAGCATGAAAGCAAAGTGTTTAGCTGAAGACAAAAGGAAAGCAAAAGGGAAAGGAGAAAGGGAAATATACAGCCAACTGAAAGTAGAGTTCCAGAGAAGAGCAAGGAGAGAGGTTTACTTAAATGAGCAATATAAAGAAATAGAAGGAAATTAGAGATATCGAGAGAATTTTCATGCAGAAAAAGGACTTGATAAAAGAGTAAGATGTAGGGACTTAACAGAAGTAGAAGAGATTCAGACAGAAGACTTAGCAAGAACACACAGAAAAACTATACAAGAAAGATTTGGGGTTGGGTACTGATCTAGAACTTACTATCCCAGAGAATGAAGTCATTTGGCCTTAGGAAAAATTGCTAACAATCAAACTAGAGGAGGTGAAACAATTCCAATTGAGTTATTTATTTTTTAGCATAGCATTTTATTCTCTCCCTCCCAATTTTTAAGATGTGAGGTTTTTTATAAGTTTTGAGTTTCAGATTCCATTTCTCCCTCCCCCTCCCTGAGATGGTAAGCAATTCAATGTAGGTTATACATGTGGAATTAGATAAAACATCTCCATATTAGTCATTTTGTATAAGAAAACTTAGAAAGAAAGGAAGAAGGAAGGAAGGAAGGAAGGAAGGAAGGAAGGAAGGAAGGAAGGAAGGAAGGAAGGAAGGAAGGAAGGAAGGAAGGAAGGAAGGAAGGAAGGAAGGAAGGAAGGAGGAAGGAAGGAGGAAGGAAGGAAGTTTCTATCATACTATTTTCCAGTTTTCCCAGAAGTTTTTGTCAAATAATGAGTTTTTCTTCCAAAAGCTTGGCTCTTTGGGTTTATCATATTCTTCGTTTATTATAATGTAATATGTACTTAATCTGTTCCACTGATCCACTACTCTATTTCTTAACCAGTACCAGAGTCTTTTGATAATGACCATTGTATTATTCGGTCTAAGATCTGGTATGGTTAGACCATTTTCGTTCACATTTGTTTTCATTGATTTCTTAATATCCTTGACCTGTTCTTCTTCCAGATGAATTTTGTTGTTATTTTTCCTAGCTCTATAAAATAATTTTTGGTAGTCTGATTGATCTGGCACTGACTGGATCAATTTAGGTAGAATTGCTATTTTTACTTTATTGGCTCAGCCTTAGTCATGAGCAATTAATATTTTTCCAATTGTTTAGATCTCCCTTTGTGTGAAATGTGTTTTGCAATTGTGTTCACATAGTTCTTGGGGTTATCTGGGCAGATAGACTCCAAAACATTTGATATTATCTACAGTTATTTGAAATGGAATTTCTCTTCCTAGATCTTGCTGTTGGATTTTGTTGATAAAACATAGAAATGCTAATGATTTATGAAAGCTTATTTTGTAGCCTTCAACTTTGCTACAGTTGTTAGTTCTACTAGTTTTCTTAGCTGATTCTCTAGGGTTCTCTAAGTTTAACATCATGATGTTTATTCTTCACTTCCGAAGAAGACCATGATATCATGGAGGTAATAACTATGATAAGCACGTGAACTGAATTTGAATGAGGGAGTGCTGTGCCAAGTCCCCTGCTTCACTTTCTTTTTTAGAGACATCTTCATTCAGTGACCAGATATGAATGAGGATATGACTGGAGATGGTTCTGGATGCAAAACAATCAGGATGAATTGACTTGCCCAAGGCCACACAGCTAGAAAGGGGCTGAAGTCAGTGCTAAACTCCCTCCTGACTCCAAGGCCAATGTTCTATCCACTGTGCCCTATATTACATCATATTATTTGCAACTAGTGATAGTTTTGTTTCCTCATTGACAATTTTAATTCCTTCAATTTCTTTTTCTTCTCTTACTGTTCTCTTTTCTCTCTCTTTTCTAATTTTTTTGGTGGGACAATGGGGATAGGTGACTTGCCCAAGGTCACACAGCTAATATATATCAAATGTCTGAGGTTGGATTTGAGCTCAGGTCTTCCTAACTCCAGAGCCTATCCATAGCACCACCTATATAGCTATTATTTCTTTTTTATTTTAAATATTTTATTTATTTGTTTTTCCAACTACGTGCAATGATAATTTTTTAATTTTTTTTATTTTTTGCAAGGCAATGGGGTTAAGTGGCTTGCCCAAGGCCACACAGCTAGGTAATTATTAAGTGTCTGAGATCGGATTTGAACTCAGGTCCTCCTGACTCCAGGGCCAGTGCTCTATCCACTGTGCTACCTAGCCGCCACACGCAATGATAGTTTTTACCAATCTTTTTTTTTAGTTGTTTTTTTTTTTTGCAAGGCAATGGGGTTAAGTGACTTGCCCAAGGCCACACAGTTAGGTAATTATGAAGTGTCTGAGGCCGGATTTGAACTCAGGTACTCCTGACTCCAAGGCTAGTGCTCTATCCACTGCACCACCTAGCCACCCCTTTACCAATCATTTTTAACAAGATTTTGAATGTTACCATTTTTGTCCCTCCCTCCCTCCCTTCTCTTCCTCCCTCCCTGACAGAAAGCAATCTGATATAAGCTCTATATTTATGACAAGATTAAGTATAGATCAATATCGAACTTGTTGTGAGAGAAGAATCAGATCCAAATGGAAGAAAGAAAACATTAGAAAGAAAAAAATAGATAATACATAAGACAACTTTTAAAAATTGAAGATAATAAGCCTGTGTCTTCATTCAAACTCCACAGTTCCTTCTCTGGATATGGATGGTATTTTCTATCAAAAGTCTTAAATTTTTCTTTGATTATTGTGCTGTTGAAATGAACAAGTCCATAATGGTTGATCATGACCCCATGTTGTTAATCTTTAGAATGTGTGTCTGCTTCTGTTCATTTCACTCAGCATCGATTCATGCAAATCTTTGCAAGTCTTTCTGAATTCTCGTACCTCCTGGTTTCTAATAGAATAATAGTGTTCCACCACAGACATATGATACAATTTTTTCAGCCATTCCCCAGTTAATGAATATCCCCTCAATTTCCAATTCTTTGCCACTACAAAAAGAACTACTATGAATATTTTTGTACATGTGAGATTTTTATCCTTTTTCATGCTCTCTTCAGGATACTGGATCAAAGCATATGCACATTTTTTTTTGCCATGTGGGTATAATTCCAGATTACTCTCCAGAAAGGTTGAATCAGTTCACAAGTCTGCCAACAATGCATATAGTGTCCCAGTTTTCTCATGTCCCTTACAACATTGATCATTTTCCTTTCCAGTCATATTGACCAATCTAAGAGGCATCAGGTGGTAGCTCAGAGATGCTTTAATTTGTATTTCCCTATTCAATAATGATTTAGAGCCATTTTCATATGACTATAGGTAGTTTTGATTTCTTCATCTGAGTATTTCCTTTCCATTTCTTTTAATCATTTATCAATTGAGGAATGACTTGGTTTTTTTTTTATAAATTTGACTCAATACTCTCTATATATTAGAAATGAGTCCTTAAAAAGAAACATTAGTTGTAAAAATTGTTTCCCAACTTGCTACATTCCTTTTAATCTTGGTTGCAGTGATTTTATTTGTGCAAAACTTTTTAAATTTAATGCAATCAAAATGATCCAGTTTGGTTTTTTTCATAATGTTCTCTATCTCTTCTTTAGTCATAAACTGCTCCTCTTTCCATGGATTTGACCGGTATCCTATTCCTTATCATATTACATTTTTAGGTCCAAATCCTGCCTCCATTTTGACCTTATCTTGGTATAGAGTGTAAGATGTTCTATGCCTAGTTTCTGCCATACTATCTTCCAGTTTTCCCGGCAGTTTTTATTAAAGAGTGAATTTTATTCCAGAAGCTGAAATCTTTGGATTTATCAAACAGTAGATTACCATAATCATTTACTGAATTTGGTTATTATTTCTAATATAATATTGAATAATAGAGATGATAAGGGCATCCTTGCTTCACCCCTGATTGTATTGGAAAGGCTTCAACTGGGCTATTTAAAACTATAAAAGATACCACTGCTAAAGTACTGGACTCAATATACCAGCAAATTTGGATAACCTAACATTCACTGAATTGAAAAGGATCATTTTTGTTCCAGTACTAAAAAAAAAGGCAATGCCCCAAAATGATCACATCTTGAACAATTGTGTTCATTTCACACACCAGCGAAGTTTTGCTTAAGATTCTGAAAGCCAAGCTTACCAGTATGTGAACCTTAAAGAGACAAAGCAACCAGAGGCCAAATTGCCAACATTCTCTGCATTATGGAGAAAGCAGGAAAGTTCTGAGGAGAAAAGAATCTATTTCTGCTTCATAGAGTAGACTAAAATCTTTGACTGTGTGGATCACAACAAAATGAAACAAGTCCTCAAAAAGATGAGAGCAGCAGATCATCTTACTTGTCTCCTGACATGTATTTGCAAGTCAAGGGGCAACAGTTAGAACCAAACATGGAACAGCTGGTTTAAGATTGGGAAAGGAGTACAATTAACACTTTATTTATTTACCTTATATGCAAAGTACATCATGTGAAATGCCAGGGTGGATGAACCAAGAGCTAGGATTAAGGTTGCCAGAAGAATATCAAGAATCTCAGATATGTAGACAAGACCACTTTGATGGCAGAAAGTGAAGAAAAATTAAGAAGCCTCTTGATGAGGATAAAAGAGGAGAGTTCAAAAGTTGGTTTGAAGCTTCATGTTAAAAAATTCTATGATCTTGACATCTGGTTCCATCACTTCCTGGCAAATAGAGGGAGAAGAAATGGAACAGTGTCAGCTTTTATGTTTTTGAGATACAAGGTCATTGTAGATGGTGACTACAGTCATGAAATGAAAAACATACTTACTCCTTGAAAAGAAAAGCTATGGCAAATATGGACGGCCCACAAAAGTCAGAGTTATAGTTTTTCCAGGTGCAAAAGTAAGCCTGTGAGAGTTGGATTATAAAGAAGGCAGAGCACCACAGAATCAGCCCTTTCGAACTCTGGTGAAATGATTGTTGAAAGTACCTTGGAGAGCAAGTAGATCAACTCAGTCAATGCTCAAAGAAATTAATTCAGGGTATTCACTGAAAAGTCGCATATTGAAATGGAAGCTTAAATACTTTGGCCACATAATGAGAAGACAGGGCCCATTGAAAAAGGCCCTGATTTGGGGAAAGATTTTTTTTTTAGGTTTTTGCAAGGCAAATGGGGTTAAATGGCTTGCCCAAGGCCACACAGCTAGATAATTATGAAGTGTCTGAGACTGGATTTGAACCCAGGTACTCCTGACTCCAGGGCCGGTGCTTTATCCACTGTGCCACCTAGCCACCCCTTGGGGAAAGATTGATGGCAAAAGGGGGACAGCAGAAGGTGGTATATAGTGTCATGTATAGTGTCATGAACTTGGGTATACTTCTGCAGATAGGGGAAGATAGAAGAGCTGCTTGGCTATGATCTATGGGGTCATGAAGAATTGGACATGATTGAATGACCAAACAGCACAACAATTCTCTCTCTCTCTGGAAGTGTATGGTGAGAGAAGGAGATATAGTTGGGAAGTTCAATTAATTTCTGGGAGATGATAGTGAATTTAGTTCTGTTCACGTTGAATTTGAGACAATGATGAATGTGTTTAAAATGATCATGTTTCAAGGTCATTGTTGAGATATTTGCAATTTGAAAAATAATTTTAGGAAATTTGAGGCTTCTGGGTGATGTGTGAACCATAGGCACGAATTTCACCAATGTTTGATTCAAAATCAGCTCCCTTTAGTGAAATAATGACAGGTAATTATATGGACCTCCCCCCCGCCCCACTGGAGGTCTTTATGAAAAGACTGGAAGACGACTAGTCAGAAAAATTGTAGCAGGAATTTTCCTTTGAGCAGGGGGTGAACTAGATGGGCACCAGTGTCTGAAAATTCTTCAGTTTGGTCCAAATATCTCCTCTTTCCCATATCCTTTGAATGATGCCCCTGAATGTTTGTTGAAGGCACTCTTCCCATAGTTAAATCAGCAAGCACTTATTAACCATTTCCTATGTTCCTGGCACTCTGCTAAGCTCTTGGAATACAATTACAAGCAAAAAGAAAGGCAGCACCTATTTCAGTCCCTGAAAATAAAAGCTCAAGGAGTTTATATTCTATTGGACACATAAAAGGGAACTGAAAAGTATGGGAAGGGGGAGAGGGAGGCAAGTAGGATCAAGAGTAGAGCACAGAAAGGAATGGAGTAATCTGGTTTGCTTGGGCTCATCCTCAGTATGGAGGTTCTAGAAGTAACTCACTGATCAGAGGAGTGAGGGTTGGGGCAGGATCTTCCAGATTGAGAACATTGGGACATGATAGATAATTCCATTAAATCAGGAGAGGAGCTATGAGAGGACTGAAACTGATAGGAAGCCACAAATATCCTTTTTTTCTTGAGTTTTAAAGACACGGACACTTCCATTTTGATTTCTTGTGTGCCTTATCCAAAGGCTTCTTCCATAAAGCTACTGATAGATAGGTCTTCTAGGTCTATTCAAATGAGAGGTACTGGTTTCCATAATGAAACTGATTGGGCATCCTTTCTTCACCCAAACATATTGAGGCAAAAAGGAAGGAGGTTGTACCTAGTAACCCATTTAAGATCATGGGAAGTATCTTTCAGAGGCCTTAGGGAGAGTTCTCTTTGAACAATAGTCAGAGTCCCTTTCTTCCATCTTCAAACTGGGCAGGAGAAACAAACTCCTGACAGAATATTCATTTAATTCCCCCACAAACATCATGGTTGAATAATAAAAGAGCCTCATTGGTGGGGCTTTATGGGTTATGGTTTAGAATGCATGCTGATCTCCACAATGTATTTTGAACCTAGGGTACTGTGCAGTAGGGATGGAAAGACAGTGGTGAGGTTATAGTGGAGCCATGAAAATCTAATCATAAAGAAAAAATAAAAAGTTGGATCAATATTCAGATATTTCCAAATAGCTTTTTCATTGACAGGTCTTTTAGTAGTCCTAAGGAGAACCACAAAATTCCTTCAAAGGAATTTATTAACTTTGATTCACCTCCATTTTATGTATAAATAAATGAATAAATTGCATGAAAGCAAACAAAGTCAATTCAATTTCACATATCCTTTCCAAATGACTGACTTTGTCCCTGGTTGAGGTGCAAGCTGAGGGGCACTGTCCTAACACTCCCCTAGAGACACTCACAGCTCTGGAGTCAAGTATCTAAGATCCAGGTCTGTAGCCAATGGGAAGACAGGGAGCCTGGGAGACCTGCCTGCCTCTGCCCTTCAGGAGCCTACCGTCCTATGCAGGGAGGTTTGCAGAGTCCCTCTAATTCATATAAATTAGTCCATTTTCATCCTTCCTACTTGAATGGAAACCTTCATCTTTTGCTACTTCAGTATTAAAGTATTCAATATTCAATATCCTAGTGTTAGGGATACTTGGACCCTTTAGCTCCTTTGCATGCCTGGGACTTGGGGGCACTCATGGCCCTGTTTCAACAGGTCATACACTCACAGGATTCCTCCTTCCCTACTCCTCAGTGGCAGAAGCTGCTTGGTTGTCATCCTTCATGCTTGAAGAAGACCAAAATGCCATCACTCTGTCAGGGTCAGGGTACAGTGTATGGAACTCTGACTGATAACATAATATGAACATGGAAGGCTCTACCATAGGTTGGGCACAAAGAGTATTGGAGTAGACATGGTTCTAAATTTGTGCATCTCCTGTTTCTTCAGAGCTTTGTTCATAGATCACAACACCTTCTCTGATGAGAGCATGCCATTCTGGGTGGTTCTATGCCGGTGTCTCCTATGTCTCCCAATCGATTCCAAAGTTCTTCCTAGAGATCTTGGGAATGTTCTTGCATTTATTCTTCTGAGTTCCATGAAAGTAGCTTCCTTTTGTGAGTTCTAACCCTAACCCCAAAGGTGTGACATTTGCACATCTGAAGACCACTTGTGTTTGCCACGTGACAAACTCTGAATAACATTCCAGACTAACCTAATAATAGGTTGGCATTTCACCCTATAGATAGGAAACTTAGAGATCACCTATCTACAACACCTCCCTCTCCATTTTACAGAGAAGAAGAGAGTCCCCAAGAAGTCATTGACAGGCTCAAGGACACACAGAGGGTTCACAGAAGTCACCAGAGTTTTCCCATTTCTTCCCATTTCTGACATGCATCAGTGACAGGAGCCTAGCATCATCTATCAAGCCTGTGGGGCTTTGAACATATACACCCAGAGTTGGGATACCAAAAACCAAATAATAATTTAAATAAACAATTTAAGTAAAGTCCGCTGTTTAACCCAAATGCTTTACACACAGGAGGTGCTTAATAAATATATACTGGTTGTTTGATTGAGATCCCTGATGCCCTGTTTTTTCCTTCATGTATACACTCAAGTAAGTGTGGGGAGAGAGAGAGAGATGGGCAGTGGGAATTTGCAGTGACTGGATCCACATATGTGAGCAGAAGACTTGAAGAAGAGCTGTGGGTCACAGTGGAATTCATTTATTTAGACCACCAAACAGAAAGTCTCTTCCGGTACCTGTTTGGTCCCATGACCAAGACTGGTCATGCTATGGAGCAGACAAAAAAGGAGAGGGGACCCCTGAGTATGCATACTCAGCTTTGAGAGAGGGTAAGGCAGTGAACTAGCAAGGAGAGTTCACACTGCCTCAAGGTCTAAGGGAGAAGACTTCTTAATTGCTGGCATTTGTATGGACCCCTTGAAAGCTCATTGGTCCAAAAGTCAATGGATCTTGATGCCATTTCTCTCTGGGACAAGTAAGTCACCCTCTCTGGGCTTCAGGGTCTTCATCTGTGATGTGAGAAGATAGGTTAAGTGCCTGTAAGGTCACATCTAGAGATGAGATTCTGATGGTCCCCAGGACGAGGTCTCTCAACATCAACTTCATGACCTTGGAAAAGTATCATTTCCTATATGGTCATGAAGTCAAGTCAGCTAGATTCATGGTCCATCAGGACATCCTTTTTCTTCTGCCACTCAGGGCAGTCTTGAGAAGCAACCAGTTTGTTGTAAGGGTCAGGCAATGGAGAGCACCACTCGCTCCTGTCACCAAGTAAGAACCCTGAATTCTAAACACGTGGCAGGGATAGAAAGGGGCAGCTCAGCATTGGGAAGATGAAACAAAGGAGTCATTTCATGATATCAATATCATTAAAAGATATCAATTACAAATAAATTATAAAAAATTTAACTACAAAATGTTTAATTATCTAAAAAGAGTTGTTTGTTTTTTCCATTCCTCTATTTATGAGCCACCCTGAAAGTCTTCCTCTAGAGAAGAGCTAACAGGGCCCCATGAGTTGCCAGCTTGGTCTGCATTGGTTCCCAGTTAATGTCTCAATTCTTTGTGTTTTATTAGTCTAAAGAGATACTGTTTGTGCAGGACTGCTGCTGTGATAGGGGGGAGATTCATTGACTGCCTTGAAAATGGGGATTTTACACTAGAAAAATGGATAATTCCATGTGTGTTTTAATAGAACATTATTCTAGAAATTATTTTTTAATATGCTGTGGAAATGAGCCTCTTGGAGCCAACTCAGCAAAAGACCAGGGGAGTGAAATGTGGTTTGGGACTGCCAAGTGAGGGAAGTGCTGAAGCTGCCTTCCCCTGCTGAAAGGGATTCAGAGGGGTGCTAGCTCTAGGAAGGCAGTCCTGTTAGGGAAGCAACAAGGAGGGCCTGCATTCCTAGACAGGTGGCCCTACCAATGGTCAAGCACCTGAGGTTCTGGAAACATGAAGACATATATGCACATATGTCCACATGTAAAATGTTGACACTTTCTTATTTGGAAAATTTCATTAATAGTAAGAGGGGGAGATGAGGAGAGTAGTAAGAGAAACACTGAGAAAGCAATCCACAGAGGAAAGAAATAATATAAAGATGGCTATATAGCTGTTCCATTTCCCAGTATCCATTTTTATAAGTGAGGATTTTACCATTGATAGCTGGCTAACCCTAATGCCTAGAACTGCTTGGTAACTGTGGGACAATTGCTAATTTGTGGGTTGGTGACAGAAATGTGAGTTTGGACTTTTCACCATGAAATGAGTCATTTCACAAAAGGAACCTTGCTTTGGAGTTGTAGGAATAGTCAAGACTACATCAAAGGGTTCACAGCAGGACTCAGCTAGGTCTGAGAAGAATGTTTTGAGCTGAGATGAAGATGAGACTTTTCATTGACCTAGGAGAAGACCTCAGAACCTACACTATCACCAACTGTCTAGAGAAATTTTGTCCTCCAATTTACTATTTTGAAGCTGAACTGCAATGAAAGTCCAGAGCCCAAGAAAAGATCCCTTGTGGTCTTGGGAATAGACTAAAAGATGACACTTCCTGTAGCTGCCCAAAAGGTTGACTCAGCAGTGGTATGGTACAGATTCTAGGAGTGGAGGGAGTCTCAGTTCTTGCTTCTAACCCATTCTGAAATTTATAAAAGAATAACTAAGATAGCAATCACAGACCAAAGAAAGCCTAAGTTTTAGTATTCTGATCCAATAGAACTGATCAGCTGGTAGACAGTGGCTGAGTCATGTAGCATCTACTTCAAAAAGGGCAGGCCCCTAGACCTATTGCTTAGAACCAAACTCAGCTTACAAATTTGCAGAACTCAATTCAGGAGGGTAGTAATCCTATACATCGCTCTATTCTGGGGTCATTGAAAGCTTGAAGATCCCTGATCTGCCTGAGCTTCCCCTGGGATCCTGGAATAAAACGATACTCAATACCCCAAGAAAGTTTTAGCAGGAACAATTTAGACATTTCCTTCAGAAGTGTCCAAAGCTCAGCCCAATAGAAGTCTAAAGTCAGGAAGCAGTCCAGAACAAGCAAGTGGAAAAGAATCCCACCTTAAAGTTTCATCAGTTTCTAAAACTGAAAGAACACAATCAATAGAGGTTGGAGCCAATGGCAGAGACCAGACAATTCCATGTCCCTGAAAGGGTGCCAGAGAACCCTGAGAGATGGGTAAACTCTAACACACCTGATCTTTTGACAATGGAAGTCAGAGAAATCATGATTACCAGAAAAATATAAATACAAATGAACAATAACAGAGATAGACCAATACTAACCAGAAGAAGAGAATGATTCCAATACATCAATAACAGGGCCTCAAAGAAAAACACATATTTGGAATAAATTCAGCTAAAATTCCTGGAAGAGATGAAGTAATAGTTAAGAAAGAGTTAAAATGTTTTTATAATTGAAATGAGAGCACTGGAGGCAAATGAAATGAGAAAACAATGAGAGCTAGGGGAAAAAAGACTTGGAAAGAGAATTAACAGCTTGGCACAAGAGACCAAATCCTATTCAAGGAAAAAAAAAAACTCCCTGAAAATTTGAATGGACCAAGACAGTGTCTCCATGAGACAAAAAAATTAAAACAAAGTCAAGAAACTGAAAAATAGAAGAAAATATGTTATTGAATAGTAAAAATGAAAGAAAACAACATGAAAGAATAACTGACATATAAAACAAAGAAGGGATAATTTAAGACCTACAGGATTATCTGAAAGCCAGGACCAAAAAAGAACCCAGATGTTATATTTCAAGAAATCTTATGCAAAAATGTTAAGTTTCTTAGAAATCTCTTAGCAGACAAAGGGGAAATAGAAGGAATCTACTGGTTACTTTTTCAAAGAAATACCCAAATGAAAACTCCTAGGTTTATCATAGCTCAAATCCAGAGCTTTCAGGTAAAGAAAGCAACCAGAGGGGAAACTATGTAGTGCAGTAGATAGAGCACCCTGGAGTCAGGTGGATCTGAGTTAAAATCTGGCCTCAAACACTTATTAATTGCCTAGCTTTGTGACCTTGGACAAGTCACTTAACTCCATTGCCTTAAATAAATAATTTAAAAAAAAGTAACCAGAAAGGAACAATTCAAGTACAAAGAAGTCACAGTCAGGATCACAAATTATTTAGCAGCCACCACTATAAAGAAAAGAAGAACTTGGAATATTCCAGAAAGCAAAGTATATAGACTTAAAACCATCAATAACATACCCAGTAAAATGACCTTATTAAAACAGAGGACTTCCAAGTATGTCTGATGAGAAGATCAGAGCTGTGGAGAAATTTTGAATTACAAACAGAGGATCCAAGATGTACAAAGGCTTCCAGGATCACCTGTTTTTTGTCCTTCATTATCAAAGAAGACCAAAGACCTAGGACATCTAAAATGGAGACAACCCCCAGAGGGTATATCTGGGACTCGCTTCAGGGAGATGGCATTCTTTGTTCCCTGGTCATATTTCCTAGACTCTTTCCTTTGGCGTCTAGCTGGAACAGGTTACATTTGTAACATTGTCATATTAGGATGCTCTCTGTCTGTCTGTCTGTCTCTCTCTGTCTCTCTCTGTCTCTCTCTGTCTCTGTCTCTCTCTGTCTCTCTCTCCCCCCTTCCCTCCCTCTTTCTCCTCTTTCTCTCTCTCAATGTATGTGTGTGTGTGTGTGTGTGTGTGTGTGTGTGTGTGTGTGTCTGTGTGTGTGTGTGTGTGTCTGTGTCTGTGTCTGACTGCCTGTCTTTATCTTTCTGGGAGCATCTAGGGTCAGGATGAAAGTTCAGTTCTATCCCAGAATGAGCAACAGTAGCAGAAGGATTACCTCACACTACCTTCTTTTGGAACCCTGGTTCCAAGAGATGGGCTTGAAGTTTTGTTATGTTTATTTTGTCCTTTGTAGCTCTGAAGGCAGGCAGTCGAGTCCCTGGAGTCATGGCAGTCTTAGAAGCAGGATTCCAGGTCAGACACTGCAGCCAGTCTAGGAGGTAAGTCATGATTAAAGTCCAAGGTAGGGTTTTGGATTTGGAACTTGGTGAGACTTGACTGTGGAAGAACTAAATTAAGCTAGAACTTAGTCTCTTTCCTATTTTGAGACAGAGATGACAGAAAGAGAGATGATATCCTCCCAAATGTTGGGGAGGACGGTAAGGAGAGAGGAAATACCTTTTCTTGCTATAACTTGGAAGCAAATATTTCTTTAAAAAAACTAGTTTATCAAGGTATTAATTGGAAATGAGGTGCATGGAATGCCTAAAATTGAAAGAGCACAATAAGTAAAGGTCAGAATCAATGGTAGAGATTAGGCACTCTCACATCCCTCAAAGGGTGCCAGAGAACCCTGAGGAAGGGACGAACTATAAAACTGACCTTAGGGCACTGGGAGCCAAAATAGTCACTACTACATGCAAAAAAGGTGAGCAAATGATCAGTGAAAAAGGATAAAGCAAAGATATGCTACATGTTTCCTCTCTTATTTCCATCATCATAAGGAGTCATAGAGGGTATCTAATTAAATGAGACCTGGGAGTGGTTTTGTTAGGTCTTGAAAAAATGGAAAGAAGTCACCCCTTGTGGGCTGGCTGCAACATCTGGCCTGGAATCCTGCCTCCAAGGTTGTCATAGTTTGAGTCTGGGTCCAGGGACTATACTGCCTGCCCTCAGAACTGAAAAGAATAAATATGGAGGAAATGATCTTCCACCATCTGGCTGTGTAGGTAGAAGTCTATTCAAACAAGGAGAGGGGGTGGAACAGGTGGATAGTCTTACTTTCATTTGAATTGGTCAAAGGAAGGAAGAATCTATATAAACAACAGGAACAGAAGTGTTTCACTCAACAAAGAAACATAAAGGCAAAAGGAGAAGGGGGATAAGAAAGAAGGTAGATTAAGGGAACTATTAGTCTTAAGCAAACAAAATATGTAGAGTGATTTTTTTTCTAGTGGCAAAGCATTGAAAAATGAGGAGGTGATCAACTGGGGGATGACTTAACAAGTCATAGTATATAAATGTGATGGAATACTATTGAGCTGTAAAAAATGATGAAGAGGATGGTTTCAGCAGAACCTGGGAAGTCTTGAGTGAACTTTTACAGAACGAAGTGAGTATAGGTGGGAGAACAATTTATACAATGACAACAATCTTGTAAAGACTCTGCCTGATATAGTGACCAACCATGTTTCCAAGGCACTTTCATGAAACTATTTGGATAGAGAAGTGAGGACTGCAGAATAAGATCTCTTGTTGGACATGTGTGCTTTCTGGGATACATAATTTAAAAAGGTGATGTATGAACACTTGAAACAAAGTAGGGCATTTCTCATCTCCAGGTTGAACACAAAAAGCGGGGTTCTGTGGCTATGCTGAGTAGCCATTGTGTAGTCGGTGAGGAATGTAGACAATTTCCACCATGATGTGATCCAGGACCTTTTGAGACATTGAAAATTCTGTTATCTGCAGGGCCTCAGGACCCCCAGTACCTTTTATTGTTTTCCCACCTCATTCCTACCAATGCTAAAGGTTTTTGACTTAGAGCCCCAAGTTCCAAGTCACTGATGCTTTCACCTTTCTTCACCAAATTTGATAGACTACATAGCTTACTGATTAGGTGTGCAGAAACTGGCTATTAAGAGATCTGGGGGAATGCATCTCTAAGCCCCACACTTTCCTGCATTTCTGTGACAGTGATTATAGCCTCTGTGTGTGAGATTGTTTTAATCCTGGGTTACCATATTGGCCACTTTGCAGCACTTAACTAGTTATTCCAGACAAAGGTACCATTTCATCTATTTGCTTGCTAAGTCTACCAGTTTAATAGAACTGATTCAGTTTGCTGAGTACAAGTAGTAATCAGTGGTATCTCTACTGAATCTGTAGGAACATGTTGAGTAACTTTGGGCGAATGAATATATACTGATGTGATCATTTAAACAAATTGATAGCCAAATCTTAGGGGTCCATAAAGTCACAGATCTTTGGTTATGTGAAGGAATCAGGAGACCTGTGTGGCCTTGAACAGTCATTCTTCTTCTCTAGGCTTCAGATGATTTCTGGAGTCTATTCAAGTTTTAAAAGACTATGACTACAAAAGCCCAAGTTGTGTAGAAGCCAGCTTGGTTTGCATCCTTCTGTCCTTTTCCATGACATCATCCCAGCATCCCCATTCTTCCTCGTCCTCCTTTCCACACATTGTGCTTTGCTATTGTTCTATCCTGGAAGATGTTCAACTGTGTTGTTCAAGTGCTAAATGTATGCTTGTCTAAAAGACTTTTTTTTTTACAAAGAGCTCACACAAGGAAGGCACTCACATGGTGGAAGCAATACAAGAACATGCTCAGGATCTCTCTGAAGAATTTTGAATTTGATTGCATGACATGAGATGCCAGCAAAAGACTGCCCTGCATGATGTGCTCACATCAACATAAGTGCTCTGCTCTACGAGCAAGGCAGAATTTCAGTAGCTCAAAAGAAACATGAGATGCATAAATTTAGACACATCTCCACCCCAAATGTTCATCTGGACTATTTGTGCCCACTCTGTGGTAGAGCCTTCTGAGCTTATGTCAGTATGATCAGCCATAGACACACTGTACTTTGCTTCCAACATCGTGATGTCATTCTGGTCCTAAAGGACAAGAACAGCCAACCAAATTAGCCCTTATTATTCAGTAGAAATAAATGTACTTTATTCGGTAAATCCTGTTATGCAACTCAATTTTAGCTGAATTTAGTCTTTTTTTTCTCCACAATTATCTACCATTTAGTTTTTTCTCTTCCTGCCTCTCTTGGAAAAAAAGAAATATAAAATCATTGAAATAAATAAACATAGTCAAGCAAAACAAGTCCTCATCATTGACGATGTCCAAAATTTGTATTTTTAGAGCTTAGCACAGTGTTTAGCATTTATTAGGCATCACATAAATGGTGGCTATTATTTTTTTTATACATATGGATTTAATCTACCATCTCTCTGACAGGACACCTCTCTGATAACCTCTCTGATATTCTTCATAAGTGATTCTTTTGAATAATGGTAGATCATTCTGTTAAGAAGAGTTATTGTCTTTCAGAATGGTTTGTCTTTACAGTATTTTTATTGTTGTTCTGCTTCTAATCACTTCACTCTGCATCAGTTCAAATAAGTTTTCCCAAGTTTCTCTGAAACCATTCCCTTCACCAATTTTTAACATCACAATAGTATTCTTTTTCATATATATATATATATATATATATATCTTAACTTGTTTGACCTTTCTCCATCTGATGAGTACTCCCTTATTTTCCAGTTCTTTGACACTATAAACAGAACTGCACTACATAGTTTGTGCCTATATATTTTTCCTCTTTCTTTCATCTCTTTGGGGTACAGGCCCAGCAGGGGAGAGATTATTATTGTTTGTCCTTTGTTCTCAAAGGGCATCAATGATATGAGGGTGATGTCTTGTCTAGCACATGAATTGGATTTAAGTGAGGCAGAGTTGTGAAAAGTCAAAGTTTCATCTTCCTAGCAGTGATATTGCCAAATCAAAGGGCATATACAGGTTAGTAACTTTAGGCACAGTCCCATAGTTCTTTCAAGAATGACTGGACCAGTTCACATCTTCACTAACAGTTTGTTACTATGGACTAATAAAATAGCCTCTACAACATTTGTAATTTTCTTTGTGTTTGTGTGTGAATGTGAATTTTGCTAATCTAATAGCTATGAGATAGTGCCTAAGAGTTATCTTCATTTTAATTTTTCTTACTAGTAGTAGTAATTTGGAGAATTTTAAATGGCTATAAATAGCTTAGAATTCTCCCCCTGAGCACTTCCTACTTATATCTTTTGACAATTTGTCAAATGGGGAATGACTTATTCTTATAAATTTGAATTAATTACTTACACTATAGAATCAAGACCCTTATTGGAGAAACTTGCTGCAAGGATTTCCCACCAGTTAACAGTTTTCATTCCAGTATTAGTTTTTATGAATTTTTCCTGGGTTGTTGAAAAGTCAAATAACTTGCCCAAGGTCACATATAGTCAGGATATGTCAGAGGCAGAATTAAACCTAGGCCTTCTCTTCTGACTCTGAGACTAGTCTGACAACCATTGGACCATGCCATCTCCTAACATCTCATGTAACTAAGATATCTCACATTCCATATCACTATACAGAGCATGTCATGACTCACATACTGATTACAGGTTATAGCTGCAGAGGTTATAATATCTCTCTCCAAGCCATAGAGCCTGAATGTGCCAAAGGGAGTATGGACCAATTGAGAGAACCCTACAATGGCAATGCCAAGGAGAAAAAATTAAAACCTAGGATGTCAGCACTGATTTGGGACCTGACCAGGTATTGCAAGGCTCAGAATGGAAAAGGAGCTTCAGGTCTTATAGAGATTGGGGTATATAGAGTTTGTGTAAGGCCACCAAACTCACGGGTTGCTATGAGAATCCAAGGAGGAAAAGCCTATGGGTGCTTTGCAAACTTTAAAGTCTTACATAAATGTGATCTATTATTATCTGCCTCATTAGCTTTGACCCTCTTTTCTAGCCTGATGAGACTTTCATAGAATCACAGAATTACAGAATTTGAGAGTTGAGAAGAACTTTAGCAACTACTTAGTCCTTATTTGAAAAAAAATCACCCCTCACAATGTACCTGATAAATGGTCATCATTACCTAGTCAAGCTCATGACCTCCTTGTGTAGTTCATCCAACTTTGGGACAACTCTCATTATAAAATTTCTCCAACATTAAACCTCGAACTCTCTCTCGATCCCCTCCCTCACACTCCACATTGATCCATGTTCTGCTCCTTCCCAGATTGTGTTACTGAGAACTTTCAATATTACTTTCAGTTTTGTGCCAGTCAAATTTGTCTCAAGAACATTTAGTGTTTAGGAAATGTTTGTTGGATTGAATTTAAACTTTTTTATGGAATAAATGCTTTTTGAATGGATTTGAAGTTACTGTGGTGAACAGATCAGCACCAAGGACAGTGCACAGTTAGTTGGAGTCCATTCATCCTTCCTGATCTTTGTAACCCTGGTTGCTCAGCCAGTTTGGAACCTCCCTAAATGTCCTCTCTCTAGCCTGGGCTTGCTTATCATTTCCACAAAGACAGCATAAGAAACTTTGTTAAAGACCTCAATGAAATGTCAGCAATTGCCAGCCCTGCCAAGTAAGGAAATAGAGTTGGCCCGGTCTGGCCTGATCTGGATGGAACCTAGACTTAACTCTTGGTAATCAGTTCTCCTTCCTAAGAACTCACAGTCCTCTTTATAATCTGTTTGATAATGTGATCATGTTCAACGACCTGCAGCTTATAGAACTGATTTTCTTCCCTTTTTAAAAAGCATCATCACAATGTGCCCATTCTATGATATCTCTCTCAATCTATATGACTTTTCAAAGATCTTAGATGCCAATCCTTCAGTCCTAATTTATCACATTTCCCCTTCTTTCCATGGAATGTAGTTTGCTTGTTCAGGTGACTGCATTCACTGTGAGTAACTGGATGCTGCTCTTATCATCTCCTCACTTGTCTTGAAGCCAGACTGTCATCTATTATGCCTTCTAACTTCATGCATTCTGCCATTGATGAAAATGTTGAGCAACACTGAGTCAAACCCAGATCCACTGTGTTTCCAGGATGGCATCAAACCATTATTCACTTCCCTTTGGGGTTGATCAAACATTAATGTAAACATACCCACATCTCTCTGCATTGTCCACAAGAACAGCATGAAGAATTTTGCCAATGTTTTCCCCAAATCCAGCACCCCATTTTTTCCTACCATATGAACAACTATTTTGTTTAAAAAAAAGAAATAGGGTTGGTCTGACATGATTTTTTGTTGAAACCATGTCAGTTGAGACTGCTTTCTTTAGCAATCTGTTGTAGAATTTTACCAGGAATTGATGTTAAAACAATCAGCTAATTATTTGAAATAGTCACCCTTATTTACCAAGAGTATATTTGCTCACACCCAGTCCTGTTGTACCTTTCTAATTCTCAAATATCAGAAACCTGAGTCAGTGAGTCCCTTGGTCTATTCCATGAGGTTTCTTGAGGATTGGGGCCATCTTCCTTCTCCTTTACTTTAAGCCAAGGGTCTGAAGAAATGTCTGTTCCTTAAGTCCTTATATGTTCTTTCAGAAAAAGTATACTGTCTACCAGGGACTGGGTGGTGCCATCTCTTCTGGTGCTCACTGAAGTAATGAGAGTGAATGGCATGAAGACCAATGTACCTGGGATGGCCTGGAGGCTGAGGGTAACTATTGTCCCCCAGATTAAATTGAGTTTATAATCGAGTTGAGAAAATGCTGCAAGAAGGTGAAGAGAATCTTTCCCTCAGACATTGTGTCCTTTTCCTTCCTTTGCTCCTTCTCCAATGACACATGTGCCTTCCTAGTCTCCCTTCCAGACCTGGAGGTGGGGCAGAATCTTCCATGGGATCTTGGCTGCCAAAGAAACATGGAACTGGGCCTCAAAGGTTCCCTGGAGGCAAAGGAGGGCTATGGGCATGCTGAGGATAAACCCTGGGTTAACTGAAAGTTGCAGATCTCAAAACAGTTAGCAGATCTCAGGTAATAAATATGTGTCAGTGTTTGTTAAGGGAAAGAATAACAGTATTTTTCTGAGTTTCTGGGGAAGTTCAAATTGAGTCCATTTTTATCATACTTGGATAAGCTGCTGCTAGTTCTGACCAGGAGCTCCCAGGTCTCTTGTCCCTAATGGGATCAATAATCCCAGTGGAAGCTCTGCCATTTATGTTATAAAAGTGCCCACCACTCTGACTGGGCATCATCGATCCAACCCTCATAACCTGGAGACAGGAGAGAGTTATTATTCATGATAATGTACAAATGTTTTCCCCTAACTGTATATATGACAAAGAACCAAGGGCAAAGGATATAGGGGTGTGGACTTGTCTGGTTCTCTGGCACGTGTGACAACCCAGACTACCTAATAGGCCATACTCAAACCATCCCGCAGATGCCACCAGCTATATATGTGAAGGCCTACACCAAAAGTATCAGCAGAACATTCCATGAAAAAGTTGAATCCTAATTTTGTCCCAGCCCTTACCAGTACTAGAATCTAAGCTACAAGGAGCCAAAAACAATTGATCACAAAGTAAGAAATCATAAAATCACTAGAGGAGGCTCAGTTCTAGGTCATTTTAAAGGTTATAAACTGCTTTTCCTTACACCAGACCCTTGAAATCAGAAATAAAGCTGTTATTATCCTCCCTTTACAGTTAGGAAACTGTGGAAATCCCAGAGAGATGAAAGGATGGGCTCCAGATCTTACATTGAGTTATGTCAGAACCAGGATTCTCATTCAACCTCCTTCCTTCCCATTGTGCTGTCTCTGGTCAAAACCTCAGAGAGCATCCAGGTGACACCCCTCATACCCTTACCCCCCAAGTGAAGGGCTGTACTCACACAGTCGGATCATTCAGCTCACTAACCCAATTTAGAGTGATTGGCAGCAGCTCCATGACCCTTAGAGAACTGTCCAGAGCCACGCAGCTAGAACTTTCAGAAGCAGGATTTGAACGGTCCCAAGGCACTTTTTCATGCTGTCTGGTGGATAGAGCTTCTCCAAAGGGGAAATCCAATGGAGATCAAGTGAAGGCACTAAAGATGTCTAAGCTAGAGAAGCAAAATCTTGAGGGGCTGTGTTCTAATATCTGAGAGGCTGTCCAGTGTGAAAGAGTGACTAAGCCTCTTTTGGTTAGCCTTGGGACTGAACCAGGAGCAATGGTTAGAAGTTGCAAAGAAGTAGCTCAAGGCTGGAAGTCAGAAAAAACAAGACAAATCCCTAATGCTAGAGCTGTCCAAGAACGGCCTAGGCTACCTCTGGAGGTGATGGACATTAGTCATGGCAGTGCATAAATAGCTATTAGCCACCTCTTCTGACCAGGCTACGTGCTGGGGGAACAAAAAAGAGGCAAAAGAGCCACTGCCCTGGAGGAGCTCACAATCTAATGGAGGAGACAAATACATATGGACAGACAAGCTGGATATTGGGTAAGCAGGAAAGACTGAACAGAGTGAAGGCACTATAATGAAGAGGGGGTGAGAGTGGCTTCCTGAAGAAGATGGGGTTGAAGCTGAGCCAGAGAGGCCAAGATGAGAAGGAAGAGCCTTCCAGACAGGGTACAGGGATAGGCAGAGAAGAGTTATCTCAAAGTGAGGGAGGTGTGTAGCTCTGGTGCCTTGGAGGAAAGAGAAAAAGGTGCTGGCCCTGGGGGTGAAAGAAGGGGAAACCTTTTCAAGAGTTCCTTGGAAGATTTGGGGAAGAAGATGGGTAGGGCGTATACAATATAAGAAGCATGGTGGGGTGGGTCCTGAGGTGAATGAAGTCTCAGTACCATCCATACAAGTAATGATTAAAGTCTGAGTTCATAGACAGCTCTTATACCTTTGTTTCTTCCACACCACCTTCTGCAAATGGTCTTATCCAGTAGTATTCCGGGAAAGAAGCAAGATGGAGGAGAGGTTGAAGGTGGATCTGGGGAAAGGGGGAAGGTGAACACTAAGCCAGTACCTAACCAGGGCATCTCTCCACTCAGGTCTTAGTAATTCCACCAGCATCTTTCTTAGAGAATAGAGAAAATACTTCTCTTAGCCAATCCAACTTTCTTGATTCCCCCAGTGATGGGTCCAAGGATCTATGCTCTGGAAAGATAGCAAGAGGAGTCACCAATCACTCTCCCCCTTCACATCCCCCCACCCCCACCACCAGATATCTCTTGACTCTCGGGAGGTTGCTTGAAAGCATGAAGATAGCATGCCTGGGGTAGGGGCAAGAAGAGGTTTTGACTTGAATCAGAGTTGTAACTCTTTCAGGTGTGCTAGGTTTGCCAAGGGTATGTCTATAATCCCCCCCCCAAATCTGGCAAGAGATGGACAAACCTGTCTCACATCTTCTTGAAGGGGTAGGGAGGTTCAAGGGGCTTAAAGGCAGAATCAATATGACCATGGCAGATCTACCTATGTACAGACACCCCACCACACACACACAAGTTTATGTAGGGCTGAGGACTCACCACATAGAAAACAAACCCAGGAAACACTGTCCAAAGATTTATGGCTTAACCATGTTGAGCAATTGGGAAAGCCCAGGAAGACAGGGGACTCTTTCAAAGGAACGCGCTTGTAATTGTTTGTGTATAGAAATAATATCCAATTTACTATAAAATATTTGCAGACAGCCATATATCTATCTAAAGCCAGGCACACACGTGGGGGCTTTCATTCCCACAATTTACGGCATCCCTGTACTCTGTCTGTCAGGAGCTAATGTCGCCACAAGAGCCCATGATTTATTTTTTCTGTTGAACAAAACATAAATTACCTGCCTCATTAATATCCCAGCTTTCCGATCCATTATGAGAGCAGAAAAGTAGAAATTTTGCCCAGAGATGAAGACTTGCTTTGAAGTCCTCCCTCCCATGATTAATAATGTGAGGGCCCCTCAAATTCATCACTCTGCCATGAGCCCTAGCAGGAAACTGGTAAATGAAATAAACTCAGAATCTCCTTCCTGCCCAAAGTTACTGGGCTAATCTTCCCAAAATGCCCCATTCATTTCATCCCTGCAGACTCCTCTCAGAACCCTAGGAAGGCCCCATCATGCTGAGGGCCATGCCCAAACTTTATTCCTTGTTGCTTGAAACCCTATGCAACCCAATCCTCTTCTCCTTTCCTTATGACCTATCAAGGGACAGTTCTATTCTCAATGTTGTCTTTGGAAGAGGGAGGAGAGAAGACCCAAGTCCTAGGCTTGTGGAGCTCCTGGTCAAAGTGGAGAAGAAAAATCTGGAAACAAGGGAGTCCTGATGGGACAATCAGACTCTGGGGTCCTGACAAGTGACCTTGACCTCAGAGTGGAAGGAGATCCTTGGTGTGTGTGTGTGTGTGTGTGTGTGTGTGTGTGTGTGTGTGTGAGTGGGGTTGGGTGGGGGTGGGTGAGGGTATGAGTATAAATGTGTCTGTGTGTGAGTTTCTGTGTATACGTCTTTCCCCATTAGATTATAGCTTAGTACAGTGATTATCATACAGTAGGAATTTAATAAAGGCAATATTGATTGTTGTTGCCTCTCAACTGCCACCATCATTGGTAAACTCAATTAATCAGCAGGTATTAAAGCCTTGGGGACCTTGGGATGTGGGCAGGGGCCCAGGGATGTAAGCCAGGAGTGATGGGGTGGTCTTGAGGGGCAGTCATTTTCAGGCTGGGCTGTAGCATGAGCAGACTCAGAACTGGAAGTGAGCAGACAGAGAAGGCAGTGTGAAGTCCTTTTTCAAGTGGACAAACAGAAAGGCCAGGCTGGGAGCATTTGGACCAGGGTGCTTCCTCAAGAGGGTTAGAGTGGTCCCGATTTGCTCACCAGATGTGTTGAATGTGAATGAATCTCTCAAGAGATTCCACATGATGCATGAAGATTCTTCTGGGATGTGGCTTGGCCCAGTGTTGCTGTCTTGTGATTCAGTGGATCCATTTTCAGATTAAGTTTGAATATGCCTCAGCCACTATCTCTCATTACCAGAGTTGAAGCCCCCAGATCAGACTCAGGGAGTGCCAGACCGTCAGAGTGGGTCGGCTGTCATGGAGCATAGAGAAGGAATATGGGAGCCAGGCTTGGGGACTCTTCTGCTCTCCTGTCGAGCTTCAACCCCTTCAATATTCTCCAACCCTGGACACTGGAAGGGTCCAATGAAAGGAGGTCTGGGGTTGAGAGATGACTGGTTGGTTTCTCTGCTGTTTTATTTTACTCTGTATAAGTCAGAGAGTCACAGGGAAGTGGATTACATACGAATCACCGAGATAGAGTGTTAAAATGAGCTAGGAAATTTCCTAAGCCAGCCACAGTGGGTAATTCGAGCAAAGTAAGTCATATAAATGTCCATTTTTAACTATTTTTGGGCCACATTACATTTTCATATCTTTAAATCAGGGCAGATCAGGGGCTCTGGGTCTTTTATATATCATGGACACCCTGGGCAGTATGCAGAAACCTCTGAAACTCTTTTCAGAATATAAAAAAATTAAAATTCATAATTAAAGGAAATGCTCAATTTCTGTTAGAGGTCCATGAAAATTAAGATGTTCATAGTCCTCATCTGTCCATGATGAACCCCAGGTTAAGAATTCTTGTTTAGAAAACTATTAAATCCAAGTCAATGACTTCCATGCTATAATGAACCTGGTGGAGCTTGAGAAGATAGGACCCAAAGAAGAAAAGCTTGTGGTCTGAACACCTTCTGATGAAAGAACATTCCACAGCCTGCATATGTACCCTGGAGAGAAAGCCTGCGAAGGATTACTGGATAGTCCTGGCTAGTGGCCTAAATAGTCCCTAGCCCTTGCTGGGCAGAGCTGCAACCTACCCTATTCCTTTGCAGTAAATGTAAAGTGGTGCCCTGACTCTCTGTAACACCATGAGAGGCGGCCAGTGGGAGAGACACCCTGTGAGCCAGGCAGGCTTCTGTTTTGCCATAGGAGGTCCAGCAAGAGCTTCTACATGCCCAAGGCCTGACTCACTCATCATCTGGCAAAGACCCCATTGCTCTGGGCCTGACCTGCCAGACCCAGGCTTTCCTCCCACCCCCACAGAGAAGAATGAGAGAGCAGAGGGAGAAGTCCTGGTTCTGGCCCCCGAGTGCTGTGGTCACTCTTTGGTGGTATGGACTAGGCCTCTCTCCCCATTGCTTTCTTTTTTTTTAAAGGTAATAGTCTTTGGTCTCTGTTCTAAACTCCACAATTCTTTATACAATGCTAAAATATTCTTGTTTAAGAGCAAGCATAATGCTCCCTCCCCCTCAAAAATATAGAACCTCATGAGAAATAAAGTAAAAGAAAGAGAAAAAAGTATGTTTCAGTCTGTTCTGATACCATAAGCTCTGTCTCGGGTGGATCGCATTCTTCATAAGTCCATCACAGAAGCCACTTCCACACTTTTCCACAGTTGCCGCCGCTGACTGTAACTCCCTCCATCCATTTCTCCCCACTACTATACACTATATTCTCTTTCTCCCTTCACCTCATCCCTCTTCCAAAATGTGCTGTATGGCAGCCAAGTGGTGCAGTGGACAAAGCACCAACCCTGGGGCCAAGAGGCCCCAAACCCACATACTACCCCAGAGACCCAGCAAGTACCCGGCCCCGTGGTCCCAGACAGGCTACCCAATCCCAACACCTTGCAAAAAGTAAAAAAGATAATGTGTTATATCTGACTATTCTCTCCTATGATCTACCCTCTCGTCCATCACCCACATTCCCCCTCTTCCCCCTGTCCCCCTTTCTCCTCCTTATACCAGATGTCTATACCCTATTGAGTGTGTATGCTGTTCCCTCTCTGAGCCATTTCTGAAAAGAATAAAGGTTCCCTCATTCCCCCTCACCTTCCCCCCCTTCCTATCAATGCAAAAGCTCATTGAAAATTTTTTTTTATATTCCACCTCTCCTTTTTCTTACTCCCAGTATATTAGCCTTTCATCCATTGACTCCATTTTACAGTATATTATATCTTCAAATTCAGCTCTCTCCTGTGCTTCATCTATAAAAGCACCTTCTACCTGCTCTACCAAATGAGGAGGCTCATATGAATATTATTAGCATCATCTTCCCATGCAGAAATACATGCAGTTCATCATCATTAAGTCCCTCATATTTTACCCTTCTCCTCTGCTCTCTATGCTCCACCTGACTCCTGTATTTGAAGGCCAAACTTTCTGTTCAGCTCTGGTTGTTTCAACAGGAACATTTGAAATTCCCCTGTTTCATTGAAAGTCCATCTTTTTCCCTGGAAGAGGGTGTTCAATTTTGCTGGGTAGTTGATTCTCGGTTACATTCCAGGCTCTTTTGCATTCCAGAAAATTATATTCCAAGCCCTATGAGCCCTTAATGTAGTTGCTGCTATATGTGTGTGATCTTGATTGCAGCTTCACGTTGTTTGAATTGAGTCCTTCTCGCTGCTTGTAATACTTCCTCTTTGACTTCAGAGTTCTGGAACTTGGCTATAATATTCCTGAGGTTTTTTTGGATCTCTTTCTGGAGGAGATCAGTGGATTCTCTCAATTTCTATTTTGCCCTCTGCTTCTAGGATATCTGGGCAATTTTCCTGTAGGAATTCTTAAAAATTCTTTAAAAAAAAAAAGAAGTCAAGGCTCTTTTCCTGATCATGACTTTCAGGTATACCAATAATTTTAAAATTATCTTTCCTGAATCTGTTTTCCAGCTCAATTGTTTTTTCAATGAAATGTTTTACATTTTCTTCTTATTTTTCATTCTTTTGGTTTTGAAGTATTGAAGCTCCATTCTAGATCTGAAGGATTTTTTTTCCCCAGAGAGCTTTCTTATCTCCTTTTCCTGACCATTGCTGCTTTTTAAAGCATTCTTCTCAATAACTTTTTGAACTGTTTTATCCATTTGACCTAAGCTGGTTTTTAACATTTATTTTCTTCAGCATTTTTTGGATCTCCCTGACTAAGCTGCTGACTTCATTTTCATGTTTTTCCTGCATCTCTTTCATTTCTTTTCCCAATTTTTCTTCTATCTCCCTTACTTGATTTTCAAAATCTTTTTTGAGATCTCTGTCATAGACTGAACCCAACTTCCATTTTTCTTGGAGTCTTTAGATGCAGAAGCTTGTATTTCCTCATCTTCAGATTAAGTATTTTGATCCTACTTGGGATCATAGACAAAGTATTTGTCAATGGTCCAGTTCCTCTTTTTCTGTTTACTCACCTGGTTTGGGGGTGCTTCCTGAGCTTTTATTGGGACACCCCCATAAGGACCTCAGTGTGTGAGGCTCTGACTACTCTCCTGGTCTGTGAATGACCACAAGCACACCCCACTTGCAAGGGGATGAGGGGAGGGGCTATTCTATGGGGGGGCCTAGACTGCCACCAGGATCTGAGTGTAGTCAGAGCCCTAAAGTCCTGTTCCGAGGACAGAGGACAGATGTTGGAAGCCTCCCTCCTCTCTCCTACCTTCAGTGGGCTGTGCATTCAGGGAGTAGTTGCCTGGAGGCTCCTGCTTCCATTTCCTGGATCTGGGGTGCCGACTGCCCTGAGGGCCTGGACTTCAGGATCACTCTGGCAGAAGTCTCCTCACTGATCCTCCAAGTCATGTCTGGTGCTCCCTGGGGTGCAAGTCAGGAAACTGCTTCTGCTGCTGAGAGCCTTGGCTCCCAGGAGCTCTGGGGCTGTTCCCAGGAGGCTGAAGTTTTTTCACTCTGGCAGGGCCACCTCCTAACACCATGGAATGGAGTTTTTCCACTATTTTCCAGGTCACCTTGGGCCAGAGAATTGCCTCACTGGATCTTTCTGTGGGTTTTGACTCTCAAAAATTTAGTCATAATTTTAAGATTTTTGAAATATTTTGGAGAGAATACCTAGGAGAGTTTCTTCTCCTACCACCACCTTGGCTTCATCCCCACCCCCATTGTTTTCTTAATTCAATGTCTTTCATATAGTGTGGGTGCTTAATAAATGTTCTTTGACTGGCTGGTCAGCTGGGGGCTCAGGAAGAGGTAGGTTCTTTCTTTACTCCTTCCCTTTAAGCAGGGGCTTTCTTGCTCCTACTCTCATCCTCCAAGTCCTTGACTCATTTCTCTTCTTCCCTCTTTTTGCATTATTTATTTATTTATCTATTTTCCTTCCTTCCTTCCTTCCTTCCTTCCTTCCTTCCTTCCTTCCTTCCTTCCTTCCTTTCTTTCTTTCTTTCTTTCTTTCTTTTTTTCTTTCTTTCTTCATGCAGTTTTGGTTTTGCCTTTTGTTTTTACACAATAGTCTTCTCACCTTTTTTTTAGGCTTTTTGCAAGGCAAATGGGGTTAAGTGGCTTGCCCAAGGCCACACAGCTAGGTAATTACTAAGTATCTGAGACCTGATTTGAACCCAGGTACTCCTGACTCCAGGGTTGGTGTTTTATCCACTGTGCCACCTAGCCACCCCTCTTCTCACCTTTTATACAACATGCCCCTCTATCAATGAAGAGTAGCCTGGCTTTTCAGTTAATTACTAGTCCCTGGTCACTTAGCCAGGATGTGTCAGAGGCCAGGCTTGAAAACAGATCTGTCTGTCTGTCTGTCTGTCTGTCTGTCTGTCTCTCTCTCTCTCTCTCTCTCTCTCTCTCTCTCTCTCTTTCTCTCTCTCTCTCTCTTGGTGCCTCTTGCTTGACCCAAAGTAGGAGCTTAATACATGCTTGCTGGTTGATTGGCCATCCTTATGACTGCTTAACTCACTTGCCTCTCTATTCCCACTCTGTCTCTCTTCTTCTTTCTATATGCTATCCCAGGATGGGGCAGCTGGAAGGGAGAGTGGAACATGAAGGACCTCTGTCCTCAGGGTCCCAGTGATGCTGGGTAGACAAAATTTCACTTAGAACATGAAGGAGATGCTGCCATAAAAAACGATTCTCTTTCATTTAAATTTGTGAGGTGGGCAGGTGCGATCTGTCCCTGAAGGGAAGCTCTTTGGGCAAAGGGATGGTATGGACAGCTCAAGCCTGGTCCCTTCCAGTGGAAGCATAGCAAGAACCCCTCTGTTTTCACAGCAGGTCCCGGTAACTTGATGCTTGCTGTTCAGTCCATCCAAGCACTGGCAGTAGGTGAGATATTCTCAGGCCTTTGAATTCTGCTAGTCCTACTTCCTCATTTCCCAAAAGGACCAGGGCTAACAATGTGGTCTTTCTGGTGAGACTGGCCTTACACCCCCCCTCCTGGCCATGGGAGGTCAGCAGATTTCCCCCTCCCTGTGCTCCCACACACACATGCACAACACAGTTTTACCTTGGATGAGCCCTGCCAAGCAGATCTCCTCATTGATTACTGAGTATTAGAATTCCTGGCCACTCTGCAAAGCTGTTGGATCCAAATATGTTTCCCCATATGTCTGAATGGTTTTGCATTTCTTCCATCTGTTTGGAAAACGTGATGGAATTTAATGATCTTTTCTAGGGTTATTAAACCCACAGCTGTTGTCATTAATAGAGGACATCCTTCCTTTCCGGTGGCAAACTCCAGGCAGAGTGGCAGCCTTTGCATTAGGGGGTGCATGTGAATGGAGAGATTCTCAAGGTGGCTTGAATGTTTTGCCCCCCCTTACTGTGTGACCCAGGTGCTGCCTCAGTTTACTGCTCTATAAAATGAAGACTTGAAGATCCCCAAAACTTTCCTATCTCTCCTCATCTCTAGACATAAGATGCTAAATGTATTGGTTTTTTTTTTAGTTTTTAAAAGGCAATGGGGTTAAGTGGCTTGCCCAAGGGCCACACAGCTAGGTAATTATGAAGTGTCTTAGGTTGGATTTGAACTCAGGTCCTCCTGACTCCAGGGCCGGTGCTCTATCCACTGCGCCACCTAGCTGCCCCAAGATGCTAAATGTTTTAGAACCATTTCTGCCTTTGGGAAGTTTTTGAGTTAACATATATGTCTAGCAAAAGACCAAAGACACCATCACCAATCCTTCAGCTCTTTCCCTCAAACAGTAGCTCAGTGCTAATGAGGGAACAGAAAGGAAGACCCCACCACCCATGGAGCTTGAATGAATAACTCCCTTTTTATCTGGTTACAGACACAGAATGGAATCTGTACTCTAATTTAATATTGAGCAGTTTCTGATATTTCCACTAAAGGTGTCATTCTAGATGAGACTCATTTCTGCCAAGCTTAGAGACTGTATTTGAGAAAGAGGACAGAAGTCTTGCCAGGTAGCCCTCTCTCAAAGAAGGACAGAGCAGTGGACCTCATTGCCCCTTATCTTTCTTCTCTTCCCTTGGAGAAATGTGGGCAATATTCTAGAGCTATTTCTCAATGTTTTCTGGGAACTATTAAAACAACTCATGTGGATGCATGTAAGCAACTTAGGCAATAGCTTACATTTTTATTTCTAGTGACTTATTTTTCACTGTCTAGGCATTACAAATATTTTTATGGGAATATTTTAGGGCTAATTATATTTCGGAGTTCTATGATCTCTTACTGAAATCTCAAATGTGGGCATGCCCAAGAGACCAGGGAAAAGGTCCAAAAGTGTCCTGGAGGCCACTGTTGTGTTTGTTCTTGTAACACAGAAACATCATTACTTGTTCCTTGTGCCCACAATCTCAGGCTATTTTGGGGTTAGTAAGAGTTGTGGTCCGGAGCTCACACAACACAAAGACAGATTGAGGGAAAGTCGTTTAGGAAATAAGACTTATCAGAGCTGCACTGTTCTGTCCTGGCACAATCAGGTCTGACCCACTTCTTTCCTCTCCCCTCCTACTCTCCCCCTCCACCAATACAATTGGCTGTATAGGCACTAGCCCAGAGGCCTGGCATTGCCTTGTGAAATTTTATAAGCTGTTTGTACAGAGTGGGAGAAAGGCAGAGGACTTTGCTATGGTTACAGGCAACAGCTGCTGCCTTTCTGCTCTCACAGTTCAACTGGCCTACCTCCCAGATAATGAGGATAGTAAACACCAGGTGACTTTTTAGTAAATAAACTTCCAGATCAATGTTTTGTTGCTCAGCCTTTGGTTTTTATGTTGGGGTTTTCACACCCCTCCCTAAACAACAATTATAGTATAAAGTCTATTGAGGGGTTGGAATGATGCGGAAAGCTCATGTCTTTTTCTGAAATGACCACCTTGCTAACTGCTTTAATAACATTCTTAGTTTTCTCATTTTCTCCTTAGAATGAGCACGTTTGTAGGAGTCAATCCCAGAGAAAAAGGTCACTTCTGCATGACTGGAGAGGTCAGAGATTAATAGCCTACAGGGGAACACACTGTCTTTTGGGGTTTTATGTTTCATATCTTCATTGAAGAATTACTGACTTGGACCGGGAATGTTTAGCCTGGAGAAAAAGAAGCCCTAGCTGGGGGGGGGGGGTGATAAGGGAGGGGTGGGGGACTCTGCACAGTCTCAGCCCTGTTGCTGCAACACTTTTTGGCCCCAACCATGCAAGAGCCAAGAGTCAAAGAGCAAACACTGAATTAAGACACAGAAGCAGGTAAACAAACCTCTCCATGAGTAAGTAGAACTTCCAATTCTTTATGGTAGTGGGCAGAGAAGAAGTCCCCTGGGTAGGCTTTCTGGGGCAGTGGGGAGATAATCTCTCCCTCCTTGGCATGGAGGTAGATGGAATGAGGTCCCAAGTCTCTCAGCATGAGACTCATAGACCAGGGTCTCATTTGGAACAGGGACCTGTGGACAGCTCCTCAAGGCTTCTTATGCCTCAGCCTAACTTTGGGCTCCCAGATTGTTGCTCTCCTGGGATCTCATAACCTTAGTGCATTCTTGACCGACCTGGAATGCCCCAACACCAGATATTTCATAGTATCAGATTGCCCTAGCCTGACTCTTCACTCCTGGGCACCTGGAGCCCTAACTGCTTCCTACTATCTTTTAAGTTCATGCCTCAAGACACCAGCCTAGCACCCAGGGACAAGACCCTGGGGAATTTTGGATCTTCCCCCAATGGCCAGCAGTTGCCCTACTTTGGCCACAGCATCTGGAAGCCAGGTAAGAGACTTCCAATGAGGACCACTTGATGTGCTCCTTATCCCTGTTATACACACGACAGAAGAGCCTGGCTTCAGAGTCTTCCCCCCTGCAGGATGTCCCCAAGGCAAAGTCTGGAGGTAAGGCCTCAAACCCAGACCTTCTGATCCCCATTTGAGCTCCCTTTCAGCAATATCACACAGATAACCTCATCGAGACCCAGCCAAGTACAATGATTATTGGATGCTCTAGTTCTAGCGAGATTCAATTTGTAACAAGTCTCTGATCCCTTCATAGTTTATCTCTCAGTTTTATGTCAAAATTTGTATTTTGAAAGCTCCATCACAAAATTGGGGATTTGGAAATTGTGTGGTGTTGATCAGCATTTAACCACAGGCATTTGGAAAAAATGGGTACATGACCCACTTGGAAAACAGGTCTGCATTGTGACCATTTTCTTTACCAACTTCATAGGTCTAGATGATTTCTGAGGACTAAAAAACCACAATGAAAATTTCACAGCTAGCTCTGGCACCACCACAGTGGTCTCTGAAGACACCTACCCCTACAATATATTCAAGGAGCCACCAGGTATGAGGCAGTACTCATAGTTTGGAAATTTTTTTACTCAGAGCCCAAATCCAGCAGCCCTTGGTCCTGGGCCCAACAGAACAAATCTATTCCAACTTCCAATGCTAACCTTAAAGTTTGCCTTTGCCTATCTCTAATAGCTCTCTAAAAATTGAAAGTCATATGTCACTGAGTCTCTTCTCCAGACTGAACATTCCCAGCTCCTTTGTGACCCTTCCTCATCTCTTCTTGATGATCTCCAGCTTATCCAAGTCCTTTATTAACTTTGGGGCCCAGAACTGAACAGGAGGAAGAACAGGTGGAAACACGTAAAAATGAAAAATGCTTTTTCCAAAGAATTATTAAGAAATACCAGTTTACTTTATAGTCCATTCCAGGAAAAGCCCCAAGGACATAAGGTCAAAAAGGGATCAATGAGCTCATTGGTGAATGGATTATGGGTAATAACCAGAAACCTCCCATTAGACAGGGAGCTCCTTGACAGTGAGGACTGGTTTTGCTTTGATGACTGACAAGACACTTAGTAAATGCTAACTGACTGAATTCTCAAACAATATCTCCTGTCCTGGGGCAGCATCATAGAGCACAGACGGCTGGCCCTGGAGTCAGGAAGATCTGAATTAAATCTGGCTTCAGACACTTACCATCTGTGTGACCCTGAGCAAGTCACTTAACCCTGTTTGCTTTAGTGTCTTCAACTGTAAAATGAGCTGGAGAAGGAAATGGCAAACTATTCCAATATCTTTGTCAAGACAACCCCACAGAGGCAGCTAGGTGGTGCAGTGGATAGAGCACTGGTCCTGGAGTCAGGAGGACCTGAGTTCAAATCCGACCTCAGATCCTTAATCATTACCTTGGGCAAGTCACTTAACCCCACTGCCTCGTAAAAACTAAAAAAAAAACCTCACAGAGAACATTGTCCACAAGGTCATGCTGACTCAGGCTTGACTACACAACCTCCTCTCTAGACTTGAACACTGCCATGACTGGACTCTTGGTCCAGCTAAGGACACTCTCCTCACTTAGTCCCCTGATGGGAGTAGACTAGAGTCTACCCTCTTCAAGGAGGAATTGCTTTTTATCATTCCTGGGAACCTGAGACACTCGGATCACTTTCTATTCAGTTTGCATTCTCACCTTAGATATGTGGAACAGATTCTGTTGATTCCTAGAGAAGAAGGTCCAGAAGGAAGGGCAGAGTGATGTGAACCCAGACTATATTTTAAGATTGCTTTTTCCAGACTCCTCTTGGAGCAGAGTCATGTAGGAGGACACTGCTGGGGGATCGGATCACTTGAGGCTGCTTTCCAAGATAGAATTAACTTGGCTATGGACTAAGTTGTTTCTGTTAGACCCGATCCTGAACATTTAGTATTAATATTTGCTCTTTAATGCTGCCTTCTCCCTTTCCTTGGAAAAACTGCTCCTCTTCATACAGGAAGTTTGTAGCATCCATCTGGCTGGTCAGCCATGACCAAATTCTTCCCCAAAACTCACTTTGGAGACTCCCCGTTTTTTCTCTCCCCAAATTCTCCCAATCACGTGATTGCTCTCAGACTGGTGGACCATTGTGTATCCATGGACCATTTTATATGCAGGCTCCTCTCATCTTCTCTATGATTAATTTGTTTTTCCTTATGCCCAACCTCCAACACTGTACTGCCTCCTTCTAGACAGGGATGTCAAAGGCCCAGAGTTGGTGACCCTACAGATTTCACTCACACCTGGATTCCTTCTGATTCCCTTCTTCCTCCCTGTCTCTCGGACTGTGCTTCTCTCCTTGGAGACCTTGCTGCCTCCAGGCTCTGGTCTTGTAGCTTCTTCAGGACTCTCTTTGCCTTCTCATGGAATTTTCTATACAAAACTTTCTTACTCAGAGCAGTGACCCTCATGCCAAGGGCACCTTGCTTTGCCAGGTTTGCTGTGGTACCAGATCCTATTGCTTCTTTTTCATTACTTAAGGCTGAGAAAAATCCTCCAGCTCTTTAGCATTAGAATCCTGGACAAGGCTCCCCATGAATACCCCTGAATGGAGGGATGTCAGCTTGGCAGGAGGTCTCTAGTGGAGTGCCCAGGGTTCTGAGGTCGCACCCCTAGCAAGGACCAAGGTTCAGTGCTAATATGTTGGTGAGACTTTTGTCTCCTACTTGGAACCATAATGCTGGAAGGCTGAGTTCTCATTCTGTGGAGTGGGTTTGAGATAGTTTGCTATCTATTGCTGATGTTGTGTAGACAGATTATAAGATGCTTGACAGAATTTTTTTTATCAGGTGATAGACACAAAGGAAAATACTCCATGGTCCAAAAGCACATTTTCCCTGGTGCAGAAGTCAACCAGGGACCAGGAGGGTATGTTTCCTCCCCTGATCCCCTGAAATGAGGTCACTGTGGGGAAAGGGTGCTTGTCTCTGACTGTTCCCTTGACTCCTCCATAGCTTCCTTGGTTACACAATCAGAATTAGTTCAAAGATGAGAAGCTCACCACCATCCCTACTGGGGAAAGGTTGAGCAAGTTAAAGACCATGCTCAGAGTAGGTTAAATGAACAGGAGGGAAGGAATGCAGCCCCTGGGAGATTCACTTTCAAGGCAATGACAGGCCAGGTTTGCTCTCTGATCAGAATCTTTAAATGAAGAAAGGGGTTCTTGGTGCCACCCACTTACCCAGGCCCCATTCTCACCTCTCATCCTTAGCACCTCATCTCAAGGACCTGGCAAGGCTTTGCACAGACAACAGATTAGTGCACAGCTCCAGTTTCAGGGGTGCCTCTGAGCCTGGAGTTTGATGTGATATGTAAGCTCTGTTGAGGCTGACCTGGGGCCAGTAGAGAGGGCAGGAGAAATGGACGGTCAGTACAGAGAATAGACTCAGCTCTGCCCTAACACCTCAGATTCATAGCTCTGTTTATGTATTTGGTTGTAGGAATCATCTCTGTTTTACGGGGGAGAAAGTGAGGCACAAGTAACAAAAGATGAATAAAAAAGTGTAACTTCATCAAAAAGATGAGTTCCAAGACTCTGAGTGAGTCAGTCTGGCCAGGAAAATGGAGGGAAACAAACAGTATGTTTGTCTGAGCCCTTGTGGGGGAAGAGGAAGTTTAAAGGAATTAGAATCCCTGCCTAGGGGCAGGAGGTGGCATAGGATGGCAGTAACTTCTAGAGGGGAGACAGAGCTACTCACTACACATTTAGTTTGCTTTGCCAAGAAATTTGATCTTTATTCCCAAAATGAAGTGAGGAGTCTCCAACCAAGATAAGTAAGAGGATGGGAGGAGGACTCAGAGCTATTCTTGCAGATGGCTGGGGGAAGGGGTATTATTTATTCCTGACTTTGTACCAACTATCTCCCCACAACCCCAAATCAGTCCCCTCCTCACATAGTCAAATGGCAACCAATCCCTCACACCCCTCATCTCTTCCCATCCCTTCCCGCTCTGCTACTCCAGTCAGATTCCAAGATGGTGGTGATGGTGATGAGGTTAGAGATCAAGAGAAACCAGTAAAGGTCTCCTGCAGAAAATGGGACTTTGGCTGAACATTGAAGGTACTGGGTTGTCCAAGAGTCAGAGGCAAGGAGGGAATGCATTCTAGGCATGGGGAACAGACAGTGCAAAGGGGTGGAAAATTCCTTGTGTGAGGAACAAGAAGGCCAGTTTGTCTGGATCATGACTAAATTTCCAATTTCTATTCAAGGTTATAATGACTGGGAAACTCTGGTGCCAACTCACTTAGAATCATTTTTCCTATCTTTCAAGTTAAATATCAAACCACACACTTCAGGTCTTCATTGAATTCCAATGCACCAATACAAGATTATGAAAATATTGTTAAGATATTGTGAGCTCCCACTCTCACTGGACAGAATGTAAAACCCTTCAGTCCATGCTTGGCCATGTCACTCTGGTGAATTTTCTGGCAGCTCCTTTGTAGTTTGGGGAGTTCAAATCCTTCCCCTAGCCATCCTGCCAACACCAGTGATGATCACACTGCCTTCCAGTGACCCTGAAGCAGAATGGCCAGCTCCTGGTCAGAATCCTCTGACCACTCTGGCAGAGACGGCACGATTATCCCCTTTGCAGATGACATAGTTGAGCACTGGGAAGGATGTTAACATGCTAGTTGATTCAATCATAATCCAAAGAGATTTTCAAAGGCTGCAGAACGGGGCCAAACCCAGTAATATGGCACTGGGTAGGGATACATGCAAAGACTCACATCTGGATTCAATAATTCAACTTCATCCATACAATAGGAAGGAGGTTTCATCAAATGGTTTTGTCTGAGGAAAAAAGGTCAAAACTGAGCCTGAAACAGCAGCTTGATGAGCCCACAACTACAAAAGGGGAAGTGATATTTGATGTATTAAGAGAGGCGTGACTTCCAGTCCTGGAGAGGTAGAGGTATAGCACTCATTCTGGGAGCCACAATGGCGGGGGCAGTACACATTTGATCATGTCGGGGGGAAGTGTCCCTTCTTTAGAAGATTCAGAGCATAATCACAAAGCATTAAGGAAACCCTTTCTTGCATAACAAGGTCAACAGGTCCATAATGAATTTGAAAAGATGATAGAGCCTTGGTCATAGGAAGAAGTCAACTCACCACACAGGAAGCATCTTGTGATTAACCAAGAGAATTGGTCACACCCCATGCACAGAATAGGTTATTCAACAGATGAAGAGATCAGTTTATTCCATAAAAGTTTTGGGTATGATCTGGTGCCAGAACTGAAGTTAGGACCTTCCCTAGCTGGGAGACCCTGGTCAAATCTCACTCAGTGTCATTTCTCTTTTCTGTAAAATGGGTAAAATAAGTCTCTCCCTGTTAATCTTTGCAGACCTGAAAGCACCATGTAAATGCTGTCTTGTATCATTATAGTTCTGATAATGGAGTGGTCAGTGGCCAACGACCTGGCCATAAGGCTGAATGTTCCATGAGGGCAGGAAGTGATCAGATAGATGTACCTCTCATTGGGACTGGCTTCCTTGGGGAGGCTGGTTAAGGTTCTTTTTCGGTTGTTGTTGCTTAAGTAAAGGAGGTAAGACATTTTCTTTTGTACGATGGGCTAATACAAAAGTGCCTTCTACCCCAGAAGGATACAAAATGTTGTTCACTTTCCTTGTCCAGAGGAGACAGATGGGAGTTGGCTCCATTTTAGAATTTTGTTGTGTTGCTATAATGAGATAAGATGGCGAGATTTAGCCCAGCTGTCATTGTCATTCCTGAGGCTGTGCAGACACACATTCAGCTCTTGCCCTCTCTGAGCTCTGCTCCTTACCCCCTGAAGGTTCCTCTCTTGAAGCCCCAACTCTGTTTTGTACATTTCCCAAGATAAGATGATGCCTTCTCCAACCTCAGTTTCCATGGACCTTGGTGTGCTACCTTGTACATTTGTAAAATGGTTATGACACTGCTCTGAAAATTGGGATGGGGGTACACATTCCCCTTCTTAGGCAGAAATTCTAAGAGACTTCCAAGCATTGGCCAATAGGCTGAATGATGCCTGAAAAAGCAAAGACCCCCTCTTCTTTAGAGAGGGACAGGAATAGTTAATAAGGAACTGCAAGTCTGTGGATTGTCAGGGAAATGGCCAACTCAATACCAACAGTAGGCAAAGCCTGGAAAATCACAACTGTGATTTGAGGCCTTAATTCTTGATGGATCCCCACATTGCTGCATCTAGTAATCTGTTCCCCCCCCCTTCCTCCTGTCCTCTGTCCTGGGAAAAGCTCATCCTTTAGCCCTGAGGACAAAAGTGCAGAGAAGAGCAGCATTGATGGCTGGAGCCAGTTGGGCAGGAGTAGATGTGGGAGGAACCGGAATGCCCCCCTTCACCTTCCATCGGCTTGGAGTCTCTCAGATACTCTTCCACTCCCCTGGAGGGAGGGCCAATATCACACCTTCTTCATTCCTGATTCCTGCCTTGTCTGGAAGGTCAAGGATACTTCCTTTCCTTCCTCCCTCATCTATGGACAGAATAAGTTTTGTGACTCTCCAGCTCAGACCCAGGACCAGTGATTGTCCCTCTTCTAGGATCCATTACCCAGTGGCAGGTTGGTGTGGGAAAGATCCAGCAGTGGGTCGAAAACTAATCAGTGCCCATGTACCAAGCCACAAGGATGCAAAGCAAGTGACTGAACATTAGAGACTTTGTTGTAAGTGGGGAGAGAGAACTAGTGGAGGTCCAGGGTGGGACCTCAGCTCCTGGGAACCTGATCCAGGCTAAGACATGACCCAGTTTCTCTTACTAATACTATTCAACCTTAGAAAGAGTTTTTGTATCACATGTAAAAGCTTGAAAACAAACTAAAAAAAATCAAATTGACTGTGCAGCATAGCCCCTACCCTGCTCAGAAACTACCATGGAGATGAGGGACCCTGTGCCTCTCCTATGTATGTAAGGAGCAGGTGCCTCTGAGGACTTGCCTTTGGTGATGTCAATGAGGGAGGACAACCAAGAATTAAAAAAAAAATAAGCCTGGCAGAGCCTTCAACTTTTGGAGGGATCTCAGGGACTTGGAGCCTGCTTCCCACATGGCCAGGTATCCCCTTGGAGATATGCCAGACAAGCGATCCTCTCCCTTTAGGGTGGGGCCTTTGGAACCCCGGGCCACCACAGGCATTCCCTGTCAGTTTACGTCAGTAGGTAGCTTTCTAACCTCCACCATTCCACCCTAGTTCTCCCCCTGGCACCCAGAGGAAGAAATCCAGGCCAAGGACGGGACAAGCCTTCACATACTTGGAGACAACTCTGACATTTCCTCCAGGCTGAGCGTCCTTCATCTTTTCACATTGACTCCAGGATACGAAGTCCAGCCTCTTTTCCTCCTCGCGTGATCGGTTATGTCTGTTGGCAAAGAGCACCAAGAAGGGCCCTGAGAAATGATATACAATGCATACAAAGTCCATGCAAGGTGTTTGGGAGTGAAAGGAGGCAGGAGTCAAAGGAACTAAATAATTATTGACTGAATAATTAATTAATTAACTGAATAATTACATAAGGATTGAAATAAGGAAGTTGAAAGAGAGATGGGGATCTATGGATACACAGTATTCTTCAAAATTGAGAGAAAAAGTACTCAACTCTACTCATTTTATGAGGCAAGTATAGTGCAGAACCCAGACCAGGGAAGGACAAAGCAAAGAAAGAGAACTTTAAATCACTATCACAACTGTATATCAAAGACAAATTTTAAAATCTAGGAAAATGTTTTTCACAATATATCCAGTTAATTATTCGCCACATCTAATTTGTATTTATACTAGGGATGCAAAGATGTTTCAACATTATAAAAATAATTAGTGTATTAATTATTTTTAATTTAATTATGAATAATTAAAATAAATACACAAATTTTAAAATGACAATAATATAAATAAAAATAATTAAAAAGAAAGGAAAGCCTCAAACCACATGATTATATCAATGGATTCAGGAAAAGTCCTTGAGGAAAAACAATCCACATTCATGACTAGCATAGAAGAGCCATTTTTTAGATATGAGACAAAGTATATCACTAAAACTAAAAAGGGAAATACCAGATGTTTTCCCATAAACAGTCATAAAGCAAGTATTCCCCCTTTCTCCATGGTTTCTTTTTTCTTTTTTTTCAAGGCAGTGGGGTTAAGTGACTTACCCAAGGCCACACAGTTAGGTAATGATTAAGGGTCTGAGACCGTATTTGAACTCAGGACCTCCTGACTCCAGGGCCTGTGCTCTATCCACTGCCCCACCTAGCCGCCCCCCCCCATTGTTTCTTAATACAGAATTAGAAATGTAAGAAAATCCTATTCAAAATAACTACAAAATGCATAAAATATCTGCGAGTTCATGTATTAAGATACAAACTCAATATTTATAAGTTATAAATCACCCTTTACAGAAATATAGAATCATTACTCATGTTTGGGTTGCTCCAACATAATAAAAATTAGGATGCCACTCAAATTAATTTATAGACATTTCTGCAACAATCAAATCACCACACAAGTATTTTAGGGTGCTATGCAAAATAATCCCAAAATTTATGTGGAGGAACAAAAGTTTAGAATCCCAAGGAAAATAATGAAAAAAGGAGGAACAAAAGGAAATCATAGCCCAGTCAGACCTCACAGGATATTTGGTTCTTACTGATTAAATGAAGAAAAGTGGGTGAATAGATTGCAGAAACCAAAGAAGCACCAGGGACAATCAATCCCCATAGCCCAGTGCTTAATAATTTAGATGTAGTGATTCAAACACAGACTTCAGGTCCTAATACCATAAAGGAGCCCTTCAAGCTAGATAAACACAGTCAAATCAAGTTAAGCTTGGGAAAATAAAATCAAATGAGGACCGTACAAAAGATGGTCATGAGAGGGTGGCCGATAAAGAAGTGCAGTGTTGGGAGTGAGCGAGGCTGGTTGACTGTGGAACCTGGGTCAAATGTTGATGCATCATTGACGATGGTAAGTTGAACAGGAGTATTTTGATTTTTTTGTCAAGAGATAGTGAAGCTTCCCATGACAAAGAGGTTTTCCCATTCACAGGTTTTTGTGTGACTGTCAAATACTGTAGAAGAGGCGGGGGCAGGGGGGCTCATATCTTGATCTCACGTCTGGAAAACTCCCTGCTTGACCAGAGTTACCTAATCAAGAGTTCTGCCACATGCATAGCCTAAGTGTGTGCCTCACTCTCTTAACACAATTGGAGAGTGTGTCCCACATTGAAGGGAGCAGTGCTTTGTAGGTATTATCTATACCAGGCTCTATAAACAAATGCCTTTTTCTCAGAGGTAATCATGTCTACAGGTTGATTGTTAGTGGGTGGAATACTGGTGGGGGTGTCATTATGTCAGACAAAAGAATAAAAGACAGACATCTCTCTTTGCCACCATCCTTCTCCAAGGAGGGGAAGCAGAGGATTAGGGAGGAGGGGCAGAAACTTGGCCACTCTGCTCTCCTAAGAGGGAGGGAGAACCAGGATAGAATTACATCTTTTCACTCCTTTAAATTTTGTCATTCTAGAAGTGATTTTCAGATTCAAACTAACTTCTGATCATTATTTCATTCTTAGGGAAAGGAAGAGTGCTCAACCTCTATATCCAAGACTTGATCCCTTTCCCACCAAATACTAGTTGCACAATAATAGCCAAGAAAACTCATTCATCCAAATAGCAAAACAGAGATCAGAGAAAATCTACATAATAGGAGCTCTCCCACTGGGAAAGAAGTAACTCAGTGTGACCAAGAAAGGGAATCTTAGGTGTCACTCAAGGAGAAGTTGCCTGAACTGGGGATAAAGACGTGTTGGGATCTGATCCCTCTTCTCAAGTTAGTTTCTTCCTACAGCCTTTTCCTTCAGTAACCCGAAGAATGACTGGCATCTTCATCTTCTCTGGAGTGGTAGAAGTACTTGAAAAGACTGGAAGAGACTGGAAACTTGAAGAGAATTGAAATTTCTCCTCTTTCTCCTCCTCACTTATTCCATCCTGCCTCAGTTAATTATAAGACATTCATCCTCACCATTGAGGAGAGAGTCCCAAACCAAGGGACTTTAGGAATGAGATTATATAAATAAATGCCTTTGCTAAGAGGTAATAATATATATTGTTAATGAGCAACACACTGGTGAGGTCTTATGAACTTATACTAGTGAGTTATATCCTTACAGGGTTATCTCTAGGACTAGAGGGTGGTTGGCACTGGGTACTCAGGGGTATCTACCTGCAACCTGCAGCTAACAAGCTGACAGTACAAATTGGGGGAGCATGCCAGAGAAGACATTCAAGGTTTTTTTTTAATATCTCTCCTCTCTCAATTTTTGGAAATGCCTTGCGAGATAGGGGAATGAAAAGGAGTTGATTCAGAAATGCAAGTAAGATAGAAAAAAGATATCAATAATACATTTTAAAATAATAAAGGTTTTATGAAGATCCAGGAAAGTAGACTGTGAAGGAATAATCAGGAAGGTAAGAACAGGACAAAGAAAGAGAGTAAAGCAGCCTTTGATCTTTAGGATGAATCTGGATCTGATAAGGCAGATTTTTAAATGGCCTGGTTTATAGTAATTCTGCCTTTGAAAGAACAGTTATGGAATGGTTTGTGATGATGTCCTTCATGAGAGAAAACTCCAATTATGGACTGGGAGTGGGATGTGGGTGAGGTCCCACCCCACCCCACCACCAGTGCTCGTGAGAGCTAAGATTAGTTCTGTCCAAAGCAGTTTTTAACAGAATAAATAAGAAATGCAATTAGCATCATCTGGTAGTTCGAAATCCTCTGAAGGAAGGGAGGGGGTGGGACAAGAGGAGTTGGGTGAGGGTACCCACTTCTGCCCCATTCTCAAACTTGTTTTCCTCACAGTGCTCCAGCAATTGGAGTGAGCACTTGTGATTAGAAAATAAAACAGAATAAGACCTAGTCATAACTACAGAACTCTCAGCTTCTTCATATAGATGCTGCCTCTCTTGGTCTCAGGGGACCTTTTTGGAAGACAGATATCACTGCCACCATCCACTAAAATTATGGTGCTGCTCTACCAGTCTGGGTTGCTCCCCTTTTTCTCTCTCTTTTTCTCTCCTGAGATTTCCCCTAAAATTCCAACTAATACTGGGGAAAGCCCTAATGGCTAGTCTGTTCATTTAACTTCTCTTTTCAAGCCAGGTAGTAAAAAATACAAAGCTGTCCAAGAAGTATCATACCAACTTAAGAGAAAATGAAATATCCAGAAAAAGAGGGCAATCCACAGTGTCAAAGGATTCAGATTAAGGGGCACGAAGGATGATAGCTAAGAAAACATGAACAACTCGTTGTGACTTGTGAAGGGAGCATTTTAGATGGGTGGTGAGGTTTGAAGTGCAATTGAAGATTTTAATCTTTGATGGACTCAGATGTGGGTGGAGGACTGGGTCTTCCTATTAGGTCCCAGCAGGCCTAGGAGCATAGGTTGGGTGTTCAATAAATTTGCTGAATGAATGAAAACATGCATATGATTGATTTAGAACAATCCTTTCAGAATGTGGAACCTTCTTTATTAAGGCAAATCTCAATCACTTTCTTCCCTTGTATGAGGTCAGATTTTTCCAGAGTGGTTTGTTTCCAGTGGAATTCGCCTGCCTTCACCCAGTGACCATGGAGGTCACCCATGGTTTTCTGGCTGATCACATCATCATTTCAGAATCACAATGGATTCTGAGACATTCTCTAAAATATAAAAGAGGATTATCTTGCTTTTTTCTGTATTTTGTATTAACAGGAGAATCTAATAGTATACTTTTTTATGTTGTGAGAAGGGAAAATGATGTTATAAATATTGGTTATTTGAGATGTTGAAAAAAGTGTCCTTGCATTTGTATGCAGCTACTAATTCAGTCCAGGAGCATGTGTGTGTAATGAATAATGCATCCCAACATTAGGCTGTAATTTCTAATTGCTTTTTCCTCCCCATTGGCCTCTAGCTCTCATTGCCACTCTCATTTTTGAATTGATATTTTGAGTCCCACTTAGCCCAAGAACAAAGAAGCGAAGAATGGCCAGAAGAAGAGGATTTGTAAAAATCAGACAATCCCAGGCTGATTTTGTGGAAAGGGAGTAGTCAGCCCTTGTCGGTACTTAGGAAAGAGACAATGGGGTGGCTTTGTACAGTAGGATTCTGAAAACAGTTCTGGAAGCACAAGATACTGTCAGATCTACTGCCAGTGGAAGAGCCTCATGATGGGTTGGGATGTTTGGACTGATTCCTACATTGACTTCTTCATTCTTGACTTTCTGGGTCACTTTACATCTTATGAAAACCAAGGTCTGCCCCACATCCCCAACACTTTTTTTTTCTCAAGGAGATGGATCTTTTGAAATATGGCTATGATAGAAAATACTTAAGTGGGAGGCCTCCAGTATTTTGCCTTTTTCACATGACAGTAATTGAAGGATAGATTCATATAATTCTGACATTTATAATTCAGCTGTGGAAAAGGTCATCTTCCTTTGTGTTCCTGTATGAGCCAGCAGGATCCAGCTCAGAGGTGTCACATTGAGTTTCTTATATTTTCAGTGATGCTTTGATTAATAATACCCCCAATTTGCAATAGATAACCATAGAATTCACAATCTCCCATATGAAATGACAGGAAGAGACAAAGCCATAATTTCACACCATGGAAGGTTTTGATTAGGAGCCTACAAAAGCTTGGGGGGGGGGGAAAGGGGGAGAAAGCTCTGGAACTACATTCTGTGGCTTAGTCAGCCCTGATTGGTCCAGTCATTTCTGCAATTGCAGTCTGAAATGGGGGTAATGTGGGACAGGGGAGTGTCTGAAGCCATCCTTTCCTTTCTTTGAGTGACTTTAAAAGAGAGATCCGCACACATAATGTTTACCAAGTCTCACAGACCATGAACTGGAAATTCAGATCTCAGGCTCAGCTGGGAGTTTTACCCCAGGCTGGAGGCACTGTAAGGTAGACTGTCCAGATACCAGGGAATCCACCATCTCCAAGTGACCAAGTGAGCTCACAACACCCATTAGTGCTGCCAGCCTTATACTCTTGGAATCAGAACACTGGGTGAACAAGTTTGCTTCCCCTCCACCCCTTCCTCATGAAAATAACACAAGTTCATGCTCTGGGAGATGAGGTCATTATGGAGGGCAGGTGAAAAGCACGCATGTATTCCAGACATGGAAGACAGACCAAACAGAGACGGGAGATTTTTCCATGTGAAGAACAGAGGTAACAAGAGCAGTTCAATCACTGAAGAGCCAGTATCCTTCTCCATTGTCCAGCTCTCCCTTCCCATCCCTTTCTGTCACCTCCCCCACTCCACAATGTGCTAGGCTCGATCTTTCTTCTTCCAGTCTATCCTCTGGAATGTCAGATCCATAATGAACAAACTGCTTTCATCTTAAACCTCTTCCTTTCTCCTTCCTCCCCCCTTCTATCATACATTGAGACTTGGCTCCAAACTGTTGGTGATGTGCTCTAGCCACTCTCCCCAGTACTGGCCTTCATACTCCTCCCCCTTCTTCTTGGAATGGGAAAGTCCCAACATTTCTTGATAACTGCTGTCATTTCCCTTATCTTCTTTGGCTGCCAGCATTCAGCAAACACTTTCCCTTAGAGATTCATTCAATTTAAATTAAGCACCCAATCTACACCAGGTTTCCTGAGATATTGCATTCCTTTCTCAGAGAGTTTGAGGTCTGGCTCACAGTTTTCTTCTCCATCCTGTCTTCTCCCCTCCTTCTAGAAGAAATCAATCTACACGTTGATTTTCCCTTAAATATCTGACTTGCCAGATCCCTAATCTACTCACTTTGCATGTCTGACTCCTCTGCTTCCCCTCAGCTACTCACAGAGTTGTTTTTGCTTTTTCTGTTCATAATCTTGTAGCTTTCTATCTCCCTTTGTTTCACCACTAAACCTTCATCATCATGGTAACATCAAATCCCTCCATGTTGTTTTGGTTGTTCAGTCACTGTCTCTGACTCTCTGTGACCACATTTGGGGTTTTCTTGGCAAAGATACTGAATTAATTTGCTATTTCCTTCTCCATCTTATTTCAGAGATGAGGAAGCTGAGGCACCTAGGGTAAAGTGACTAGACCAGGTTACACAGCTAGTAAGAGTCTGAGGTCAGATTTGAATTCAGGTCTTCCAGACATTCCCAATTTCACTTCTTCCAGGTTGATGAAGGTCAATCCACATGTGTCATCAAGTTGGTATCTCACTTAAATACATAACTCTTCCCAAATGACTGTGCTAACCAAGCACAAGTCCTCATTCCCTTGCCATCATTCATAGGAAAAATGAGAACAGCAGGGCTCTTCAGGGGTGCTCGGTGCTTCCAAAGGCATGGAAGTCATGATGCAATGGATGACCTGGAAGGAAGGACAATCAGTTATATACTTGTGCTTGAACTTGGCTTCTAAGGGATCAACTACCTCTAGTTCCTCCTCCCCAGACATCAGGCCTCCCTATACACCACTGTCCTGGCCCTGCCTCCCATCAAGAGATATCATGTCAGAAAAGAGGTTATTATCTCAGCCCAAGCACAGATTATTGCACCTAGGCAGATGCCATGATGGACATGGGCCCTTTTCTTCTGATACAGCCCATGTCCTTGTAGTTCATAATAGAAAGAGCTATTAATTACATTTATTAAGGCAAAAGGGAGACTGGGTAGTATTAGGTGGGAGGTTACATGGGCACTCAGCTCAATGTAGTGTCTTGGAATATTGCTTCTTCTAAGGAAAGGGGGGTACAAAGGTATGAAGCAAGCAGGATCATTCAGCTTGGGACTATGGCCACTGGACAACCAGGTAGTCTGCAGGGTACCCCAGAGAGCAGGCAGTTGAGATAAATACTAGCAAGTTACCAAGGACTGACACTGGAGGACTGATGGGAGTGACTCAAGAGGGCAGTATCCACCTGGCCCAGCATAACTTCCAGACACCATCTCTAATCTTGGGAATCTCTCTTGTGATGTTATTCCTAGCACCTGTGATTTGTACCCAATTAGTCAATTAACATGAATTAAGTACCTACTATGTGTCAGACATAAGTGCTAAGCACTGGGCAAAGGAGGCAAAAGACAGTTCCTGGCCTCAGGTAGCTCACAGTCTAATGGGGGAGACAGCATGCAAACAAATAGATCCATATTATGCTATATACAGGTTAAACAGGAAATAATTAACAGAGGAAAGACACTAGAAAAAAGAGGGATTTGGAAAGGTTTCCTGTAAAGAGGACATTTTAGTTGGAGTTTAAAGGAAGGCAGAGGGGTCAATAGTTGCATTGGAGAAGGGAGCAAGTTCCAGGCATGGAATGGCCAGAGAGAATGTTCAGCACTGAGAGGTAGAAGATCTTGATTAGGCTCCCTGGTTTGAAGAGTACCTGCTGTGAAGTACAGAATGAGGTTCTGAAAGGAGAAAGGTATGAGAGGACTAGAGTATGAAGAACTTTAAATGCCAAATGGAGCTCTCCATATTTGATCCTGGAAGTGATAGGAATCCTTTGGCCTAACAGAATCCAACCTGGACTAGGAAAGTCACTAAGTGATTGAATGGAGGATGGCTTAACGGGGAAGACATTGGAGGGAAGCAGACCCACCAGCAGTTGTTACCATAGTCCAGATGTGAGTTGATGGTGATCTGATTAAGGCAGCATTAGAGGAGAGGAGGGGGCAGATAGAAGAGATGCTGCAGAGGTGACATCAACAGAAATGCTACAAAGATGAAATCTTAGGTCTTTGCACCTTCTTGGATATGGAGTGAGAGACATTGAGGAGTCCAGGATGAATCCTGAGCTGAGAGTCTACAGGACTGGGAGGATGGTGATGCCAGAAGGAAGAAATGGGGAGGCTTTAGGGGAAAAGGCAATGAGTTCAGTTTTGCTTACGTTGAGTTTATGATGTCTGCTAGATATCCAGTTCAAGATGTCTACAAGGCTGCTGGAGATACAAAACTGGATGTCATGGAGAGAATTCTGGTCCTAGAACTGATTGATCTGCCAGTTTGCCAGCCACCCAACACCCTGGAATCTGGATAACAACATGTATGCTGGGTCTTCTGAACTATAGTAGGTTCTACTCGTTTCTTTGTCAATTCAAGCTTATCCTCATTGCTGGATGTGTAATCTCCTCTATTGCATCAAAGAAATATTGCCTTTAGGAAGCCAATATTTTGATCAGATTCAAAAGCCTGGGTCTGCATCATGTCTCAGACCCCTTGGTAACTATTTTGAACCAACAAAGAATGCCACTTCTGCCACAGGACATTTCTAGAGTGCTGTGGTTCAAAAGTAAAATGACAGATAATAGACCTGGGTTGTTTGCTCAACAGACCCAAGGCCTTAATGATATTTTAAAAAATTAAGCTAATAAATTAGCTTGCCATAGCATGTTGAACCTAAAATTTCCTAATAGCAGGGGGTTAATTTCTGTTCTTTTGTGATGTTGTCAGTGCCTCAGACAGTTACAACATAAATTTGTATTATCTCACACTCTCGGCAGGAAATAATGAGGAAAAAAGTGGTTTTGACAAATAATTATGAGCAAGCTGAACTGAATTCATAAGAGCAGATAATGCATTTTGAGATTTAACAAATCTTATCTACTTAATGATCTAGAATGTGACTCTGTGGCAATCTCAGTATGAGTGTCTTGGGTAAATCTGTGAGGATAAAATGTACAGCTGGAGCCTGTGAGCTTTGGGGTTGAGGCGAGGGACATCTGACATTCATTGACACATTCAGATTTTGTCATTTAAAGTAGCTTAAATGATCATGTTCTAAGTTACTTGCCCACCCATATTGCTCCTGGTCCATTGGTAGGAAGTGGTGTCTGACCTCTAACTTTAATATCCAGAGCCGTCACTATTCATTGACCTGGTTTGCCAAATGACTCACATTTTGCAGAATCACAGAATCACTGGAATCTGAGAACTGGAAGGTCTCTCATCAAATACTTGTCCAAGCCCTCTCTGCACAAAGGATCTCTATCTGTGTACTAATAGACAGCAAATGCAAGTCTTCACATAGGAAGAAAGTCTTCAAAGTCATAAAAAACCAGAGGCCTCTTCATTTGGGGGCATCTTTCTACAAATAGCACCTGAACTCAACAAACCTCGGAAGAGACAGATTGGGAAGTCCGGTCCAATGTCAACATGCAATACATACATTCATAGAACATAGATCCAACAGATCCCAGTCCCTTGCAAAGTACCCTTGAGAAAACCCGGAGTGTGGGATGCAAGGCTGCATCTGAAGTAGGGGGTCTGGCCTGCCCCATTCTTGGCCAAAAGGTCATAGGAGGACAGCAGCAAAAAAAGCTGTGATCTGCAAGTGGGGAGTGTAGTTCAACTTGGCTGATGCCTGGAGGGAGCCTAGGAAACAACAGGATGCAGGATCTATGAACTGATCCATCAAACCCAGGGCTGAGGAATCTTGAGGATTCTCTTAAAGATTGGACTTAGGTTCTATGGGGGGAGCGGAGGGGGAAGGAAGGGGGTGGAAATTGTCAAATTCAAAACCTTACAAAAATGATAGGTATATATTATATTATATATATATATATATATATAATATGTATATAATTGGAAAACAGATAAACTATTTATATAATAAAAAAGATTGGACTTAGGGCTCATAACAGTCACCCACAATCAGGTCATTGTCTCCTGGCTGCCTTCAGATGGTTGGACTCCATGGTGAATGCATATTCTTCAGCAGACTTCAGACAACTAGCACCTACTGAATGCCTAGAAAGACAAGATCTGGGTCCAGAATCACCCATCAGATGCTGTGTTCTTTGTGGACTGACGGACACATCCTGGGAAAACCTTAGATCAGCCAGAGACCTCTTGGTCATCACTACAGAGGGAAGTGATACCCTCCAACACCCCAACATACCAGAGATCACAGAAGTCAATAGTGAATGCTCTCAAGGTTCAAGGGACCTCCCCAAGGGGAAATAGCATTTCTCAGGAAGGGGAGACTGCTCTCAAGTCTCTCTTCCTTGGATTGTCTCTCCCTTTGCCAGATTGTCTGTGAGAAGATGGAGAGAAGAACAGGCTCCTTCCGCTCTCCCACAGCTGGGCCTATTGTGCCTGGGCACCAGGGTCATTGTGTGTGTGAATGGAAGTGTTCACACATATGTGGGTGTATGAGCACATGGGGGGGAAGTGACCACACTCCTTTAGGGCACTGTAGTGGGGGGGGTGTCAAAAGGAGCCCCTGGGCTGTGGAAGAGTACCATCTCTTCCACACCCTACTTGTACCACTCTAGTCTGCTGCCCACTAGGAGAGGCAGTGCAGAGCAGGGCAGCTTGGATGCTTTTATTGAAATATTTACTGGCATGAAAAGTCCCCATTACCTGCAGCTCGTGGGTAATAGATGGATTTGAGGCTCTGAAGGAAACCAACAAGAGAAATCACCTTAATAAAAAGCCCACGCAGATAAATCCCTCATTGAAGCAGCTCTGGCCATGCTGCAGTGACCGAGGCCGGCACTGGCAATGGCCAAGCCACGTCTCCAGAAAATGTGTTGAGCTCATGTCTCCTCTGACTGCTCAGCTCCCAGGGAGTAAAAATACAGGCCCTGATCCAGAGGGGGAAGCCAGGTTTCAGCAGAAACCCCCAACCATCCCTTCTGCTACTGCATTTGCCTAACGATGGGCTTTGTGGGACCTGAGAACCCCAGGTCTCAGTTGGAAGGAAGGTCCTTGGAGTGAGTAGACCAGGCTCTTCTGGGCAGGAACCCTCTCAACAGCCTCCCTGGCTTTCCTTGAAGTCCCAATGATTGATGGGGAGACCCCCCCCACATATTGGCAAGTGTTTCTCACTTCCCCTGCTGAATCTGACTCTGAGGTTCTCTTCCCACAGCCCTACACAACCCTTGCTCCTGATTCTGTCCCTTAGGACCAAACAGGGAAAGATTTAATAACAATAATGATGACAATAATAATACCTCTTCTGATACCTGTTATTCAGACTTTTAACTGCTGTGCCATTTCCCCCAAATTTTCTCTTTCCCATGTTGAACACCTCCAAGTCTTTAAACAAACTCTACCCAGTTTTCAGAGCAGGCCTTGGCAGACTCAGGGAAACTGAGCTCCAGATGTTCCTCAGAGGTCCTACAATGCCTGGTGATGCTGTGGTCTCACTCTCAAAACCTGGAGGTGAAGGCTGGTGGAAGAAGGAAGGGGGTGGGGGGTGTTGTTGACATTGTAACCTCATGGAAGCCAGCATGGCAGGTCCTTCTGGCCTTCCCTGTCTCTAGAAGTCTGTCCAAGCTCATGTTCATCACTTCCATGATGCTCTCTATCCATCTCCTCCTCTGTCATTTCCTTGTCCTTTAGCCTTCAATCTTTCCTGACATCAGTGCCTTTTCCAGTGAATTGTCTTCTCATTATGTGGCCAAAGCATTTAAGCTTCAGCTTCAGCATTCGCCTTGCCAGGGAGTAGCCTGAATTCATTTCTTCAAGCATAGACTGAGTTGATCTCCTCCCTGTCCAAGGGACTCAATAGTCTTTAGCACCACAATTCATAAATATTAGTTCTGCAATGCTCAGATTTCTTTCTGATCCACCTGACACAGCTATACATTGCCAATGGAAAATCCATAGCTTTGACTATATGGCTCTTAGTCAACAAGGTGATGTCTCTGCTTTTTAGTCTGTTGTCCAAATGGGCCATAGCCTTCCTTCTAAGAATCGAGCATCTTTTAATTTTTTTTAGGTTTTTGCAAGGCAAATGGGGTTGAGTGGCTTGCCCAAGGCCACACAGCTAGGTAATTATCAAGTGTCTGAGACTGGATTTGAACCCAGGTACTCCTGACTCTAGGGCCGGTGCTTTATCCACTGTGCCACCTAACCGCCCCGAGCATCTTTTAATTTTAATTGTCACCATCTACAATGATCTTTGAGCTCAAGGATATACAATCTGACACTGCTTCCATTTCTTCACTTTCTATCTGAAGGAAGTGATGGGATGAGATACCAAGATTTTAGTTAAAATCTTAGGTTTCTTAATTCCTCTTAATTTCTTTTTGAAAAAAATAATATTTTGTTTTCCCCAAATTATATGTAAAAACAAATTTTCACTTAACTTTTTAAGTTTTCAGTTCCAAATTCTAACTCCTCTCCCCTTTCTGAAATGATAAGCAATCTGCTATGTTACACATGCATGATCATGTAAAACCTTTCTATATTAGGCTTTTTGTAAGAGAAAACTCAAAAAAGAATGAAAGAGCAATACTATACTTTACTATACTTTGGTCGGTATTCAGGTAGCATCAGTTCTTTCTCTGGAGGCTGGAGAGCATTTTTCATCATGAGTCCTTTGGGATGATCTTGGATCATTATATTGCTGAGAAATAGCTAAGTCATTCACACTTGTTCATTATATTGCTGTTACTGTGTACAATCTTCTCCTGGTTCCATTCACTTCACTGAATCAGCTCTTGGCAGATTTTTCTGAGAGCATCCTGCCTGTCAGTTCTTATAGGATAGTAACTGTATTCCTTTATATTCATGTACTCCCATTTTTTCATCCCTTTCTCAACTGATGGGCGTTCCCCAATTTCCAGTTATTAGTCACCACAAAAAGAGACGCTAGGAATATTTTTGTACATATGGGTTCTTTTCTCCTTGTTATGATTTTTCTGGGATACAAACCTAGAGGTATTTCTGGGTCCAATGATATGTGCTGTTTTATAGCCCTTTGGGCATAGTTACAAATTGTTCTCCTGAAAAGTTGGATCAATTCACAACTCTATCAACAATCTTGCTACTCCCTACAGTTTTTGTCTTCTAGCAGGCTCATTTTATCTTGAAACTTTCCCTTATTATCTTTAAATTTTCTTGAAGAGATCCTATCTGTTCCATGATTTTGTTTTCTTCTAATTCTTTGCATTGCTCATTTAGGAAAGCCTTCTCTCTCCTGGCTCTCCTCTGGAATTCTGCATTCTTTTCCTTTCTTTTCCTTCCTTTGTCTTTCACTTTCTTTCCTCAACTATTTGTGTGGCCTCATCAGACTTTTTTTGCTTTCTTCTTTTTCTTTGCACAATAAGCCAGGTAAGGCAACTGCCAAACAGCCCATGGATTCAGGGCTCCCCTATTTCAAGCCCCAAGTCTCTTTGGATACTGTAGAGGAGGGTGCAAGGGAAAGGCAGAGATGACCCAATGCAGAGGACAAGGCCCTTGTTCTCTCCTCCTGCTCAGACCCTTGTTGAGACTCTCAGAAAAGTCCTGGGAAGAATCGAAGGTAGGCACCTTGACCTTAGTAATAACCCCTTAAATCTGGTTCCCCCTCTGTAAATTTGAAGTTTTGGGTCTAGATTTGTCTTGTCAAAGAAAGTAATGGTGGATTTTAGTCCCCAAAAGGGAAAAGTCCAAGAACCAGACTGGGGGTGGGATGCTCTGGGGAAGCTTCCAGAGTCTCCAACCCAGGCTCCAGAGGGCCTGTGGAGGGGGGATCTGGAAGGGCCACCACTTGGGAATTCTTGCCTCCTTGGGCAGACTGTTGCCTCAGAGGCTGCTGCCTAAAACCCCTCAGCTCTGCCCACTCACACTCTTTCCCTGGAAGGTGGTGGGGCAGACCCTGCTGAGTTGGCATGTGTACCCCACCCTAGTTACACAGCCCTCTTAACAGCCCAAGTTCCTTCTTTGCACCCCACCAGATGCAGCAGAGATGGGGCACACTCCAGGCCGCCTGCTCTTGACCTCCAGAGAGGAAAAAAGTCTGGCTATGTCTGGGTGCGTATTGGACCAAGGCTAACAAACAACAGCCTTGGCATTTGTCTCCCAAAAGGTCTACCCTGAACCTTGAGGGGGTGGGAGGTGGCCCCTGGAGGTCCTTAGGGCAATGGGTGAGGCCTCCAATCTTGCAGCAGAGGGCTCACCCCCATCCTGGCTGTGACTGGGGCTTGGGAAGGCCTTCTGCATCCTCCCCACAGCTGCGGGAGGCACTAGGACAGCTGGAGGCGTGGGCTAATGAGCCTGGAGGATGGGGCTGTGAAGAGAGCTGCCACTAATGCTTCTCGGGTACCCTTGCAAAGCATCAACTGTGACAACGCCGAGGCTGCAGCCAAAGAATGCAAACACAGATGCTCCTGCTCTCTTCGTCTTCCAGCCCCCGCCCTGGGCTGGGAACATGCTGCCAGGTCTGCTGTTAGAGGAGGAGCAGGAGGCCAGTCTGGACCCTGTCCACCCAGGCCTCGGGACCAAACCCAGCAAGGCTCTGCCCCTTCAGGCTTGAATGGAGTGCTCCTAAGTCATTCAGGCCCCCCTCAACCCCCCCACCTGGTCTGCCCAAAGGGCAATGAGAAGTCTCCCTTCATCTGCCCCCAGGCGCATGATTCTCCAAGCCCCTGCCCAAGTTCACCAGAACTTGGACATGGAAGCCCTTCATCAGCTGCCGAGTTTCAAATCTCGGAGACTGATTTCCTCCCCAAGTTGGCTCACCTGCCTCACCTGCCCCACCTACACAGGCTGTGAGGGCCTCTTCAAGAGTGGCCACCTCGGGGGCAGCTAGGTGCTGCAGTGGATAGAGCACCGGCCCTGGAGTCAGGAATACCTGAGTTCACATCTGGCCTCAGACACTTAATGATTACCTAGCTGGGTAGCCTTGGGCAAGTCATTTAACCCCATATGTCTTGCAAAAAAAAAAAAAAAAAGAGTGGCCACCTCCCAGCAGGATACTGGAGTTCTGAAGCTGGCTTCCACCTGGAGAAGAGCTGGGCAGAGACCCTGGGAGAATAGATCTGGGCAGCAGGGCCAGGTTTCATCCCCACCAGGAACTTCCCTGGCAGGCCCAAGCTCTGGGGCCAGTTTGGAGGACCCAGGTGTGAGCACAGTCCTGTCCTGATGTGACCTCTGCTGGTTGGGCCTACTAGGGAGCTCCTGAACCTCACTCTAGAGGGGGCCTTATTCCTGGGGAGCTTCACTCTTGGGGAGCCTCACTCCTGGGGAATCTCACTCCTGGGAACCTCACTCCTGGGAGTCTCTTAGGCTCTAGGAATGGCCTTGCCTGGAAGCTGAGACATGGAGATCCTATGGGTTCCCCAAGTTTCTCCCTCTCCCATAAAGGGAATTAGACAGGACCCTCCCCCCCCACACACACACATCTCCCCTTGGCCACACTGAACCCCAGGCGGCTCAGCAGCTCCTTTCTCCCAGGCTCCTTGGCCAATAATTGTTCCTCACTGAGACTGTGCTTCTGAACCCCTGGAGTGGTGTGAAGTGTGAGAAGCCCAGGAGGGGGGCTAGGGGCAGACTTTGAAGGAATTTAAGGACCAGTCAGAGCCATTAGTCTTTGTCTTTGGGGCCATGGGGAGCCCCTGGAGCTTCCTGAGCAGGGGGTCAACCCCTCAGACCTGTACATTGGCAGAAGGGGGATGGATGGTCTGGAAGGGTGGGCTGCTCTTTTAGACATGGGGGCTCAGCAACCTTGAGGAAAGTCTCCTGGGCAGGGCCTCATGGCAGGGGCACTGGATCAAGGCTTAGGAAGGACCTTAAAGGTCACTGAGACTGAGCCTTCAATTGACAGATGAAAAAAGCAAGGTCAAAAGTGATTCAGAAGGAAGTGGCAGAGCTGGATTAGATCCCAGATCCTTTCCCTGCTGTGCCCTGTCAGTCTGAAAACAGGAGGAATGGAAACAAGATGCCTTTCTGCTTTCCTTTTGTTAGTGGCGTGGACTTCCAGGGGCATAGTGCTGGTGCCACTGTGATTCTTGGGCAGTATAAGGGCAGGACCTGTCATGGCTAACAGCCCTGGGGGTCAGTGCCTGGAGGGGTTGAGCCAATTCCATCTTGAGGATCACCTATGGAAGTGTCCCACCTCCCCACAAACATCCCTGGCATTTTTGCCCCTGCTCCTGAATCCCATTCAGAGGCTTCATTCTGGAACAAGTGCCTTCCAGCTGAGTCCTGTCCTCTCCAAGTATCCTTTGTGGGCCAATAGTCAAGGGCAACTTTTTGGAGCAGGTGCCCCTTCTCCCACCCTGGGAGATGCTCAGGGCCCTCATCAGGGTGGGTACCTTCTGTCCTTGCTTGCCCACTCTCCTAGGTACCCTCACTTTCAGGGCAAGGTTCTGCATGGACAGGCCCATCTTCATGGGGCTCTGTGTGCTAGATGGTTTGTTGGATCACGTAGTAACGAGAGACATTGGATCACGTAGTAATGAGAGGCAATATGTATTCACCAAACACCAAATGAGTGCCTACTGGAAGGGCAGGAGGGGTGGAAACTTGGGTTCATCCTTCCTGTTCCGCACTTGGGCAGAATGTCCTGGATTCTCCTGCACTCCTTGTCTCATTCAGGGACTCTACGAGTTCCACATGAAGTCTTTTCCCCCAACTCTCTTTGGTGAGGAGGGAACCCCAGAAGCTTATGGAGCCCCAGCTCTGCAGCCTCTACCTGCTAGGAAGACCCAAAGTATGTGGCTGGAAGCAAGCTGAGTTGGCTTCCCCAGGACCAACCAGAGAACACGATGGTAACCCCAGGAGCACACCCACCGGCGTTCATCTGTGACAGATGCTTAAGATAGGTCATGAGTTAGGTCCAGGAAGAGGAAGTGAGGGGATAGGGATCATCTAGAAGGTGATAGAGCAGCTGGCAAAGGGAGAACAGAAGGAAGGGCTAGCCCAGAAGAGAGGTCTGGCCAGTCATGTGGTGAGCTGGAGGGTCAAGAGATGGGGCAGGAAATGTGCTCCATCCAGTGGTGAGAGCATGGGGGAGTCATGGACCACAGGCCAGGGAGGCAGCAGATGGTGCCCCTAGCCATGGAAGTGTTTATAGGGAGCTCCTGGCTCTCTGGTGAGGAATGGACAGAAAGTAAGGGAACCACCTCACAAAATGTCCTGGGAATTGTGGCCAGAGGCACTGTCAAGGGCCCTGCCTTTTTCCTCCTATTTTTCATAAATACTGTCTCCTTCAGATCTTCTATTCTCTCCCCTTCCTTTCCATCCCCCTTGCTAAGATGCCCAGATTATGGAATTAAATGATTTTCTAAATTTCATATTTACTGAGTAGTTTTGTATTCCCCATCTTGTCCTAGAGTAACCCAGGGACATGGAGGAGAATCATGCTGGGAGATGGAAGACCTGGGTCCTGGCCCTGGCCATGAATTGTGTGCATGTGGGGTGTGTGTGTGTGTGTGTGTGTGAGAGAGAGAGAGAGAGAGAGAGAGAGAGAGAGAGAGAGAGACAGACAGACAGACAGACAGACAGACAGACAGCAGGCAGAAGACCACAGACTTGACTTTGCTCACCTGTTAGAACAAAGGTCTGAACTGGCTGCTCACCTCTATGAACTGGTGGTGGTGGGGTGAACAATCAGCCCCGAGCCACATTGAAGAGGCTGAGGAACCTGCCTCTGGGAGTGGCCTGAAGGTCCAGACCTTCTCTGGCCAGCTCCAGTCCACTCTCTGAGCAGCAACAGCTGCAGAATTGGGCCACACACAACCTTGGAGCCTGTGCTGCTTCTTTGGTTGACTCAGCCCTAGGGCCAACATTCCAGGTAGAGGTGACAGTTTCCCCTTGGACCAACATCAGCCTGTGGCCTGGGATGATGGGCCTCCAACCTTCACTGCTTCCTTTGGCCTCGGTTCTTTCGTTTCCAAAAGAGAGTCCTAGCAGCTTGTGAGCTTTGAGAAGTTAGGGGGCTGGACACCCAAGGAGTCAAGAATAGGGCTTGTGTTGGGTGGATGATCCACTCTGAGGCCCTGGGGTAGCAAGGAGGGACCTTGGAGCCCAGTGACCCCAGAGAGTGGGCTCCTCCAGCAACAAATGAGGTGAGCCCAAAGGAGACAGATGCTGGACTGTCTGCCCCCCCCCCCCCCCAAGACTAAGATGACCGAGAAGAGCGGTTCCCAAGCATGGGGAGGAAATATGTGTAGTTCTGACCTGGTCATGGCATTACAGGAAGGAAAAGCCAACTGAGTGAATTGGTTAAAAGGAACTCCTCCCCAAAGTAGGGACTCGAGCAGAAAATATTCCAAAAGTCCCTTGGGATCCCAGTAATCTCTCCTAGAAGAGCCTCAAGAATCCTACCTCGGCCGTCCTTGACCCATTGTTTGTCTACAGATCCTCAGAAGGAAAACAAATGCTTTTTAAGCCTGGCCTGCCATCAGGCAAACCAGAAACATTTATTGGCAAAGTCCCATATGTAGTCCTTGATCTCAGTCTCTCTAGGGTGATAATACACATACATAGAGAAGCAAAGAGAAATCACTAAAAGGTCATTTGTAGAGGGGAGTAGCTGCTGAGAGAGTCAGAAAAGGCTTCAGCTGAATAGAAATGACAAGAATCTGATATAGGGATGAGGGGGGAGGAAGAGTCTTAGGTGACTGTGAGATCATAAACCTGGGGGGACCAGAAGGATGCTGAAAGAGGGATGAGTTTGGATGCCATTCTTTGAGTTCTGCTTTGGTCACATGGAGCTTGAGATCCCCCAGAGAAATAGACATGATGAAGTCTGGTGGGTGTCTGACCAGAGCTCAGGAGAAGGACTGGGGCTGGATGTATCAATCTGGGAGCCCATGGAAGCTGATGAAGGGGGAAAGCAAGGAAGAAGAGAAGGCCTGGGAGGGGTCCCTGGGGGATGTCTACAGTTGATGAAGCTGATGAAGCAGAAACAGGTGGTCAGCCAGGCAGGAAGAATAGTCACAGATGCCACAGGAGAAGAAATGAGGGTCACAGAGGTTCCAAGTGGCTACAGCAGCAGGACCAAGAGCCCAGGAGCCCCCTTGAGCAGGTTCATCTGGCCAGACTTCCTGCAGAGTACCCAGGGCTGAGCCCAGAGCAATCTGGAGCCAAGATTGGGAGGGCAGTTTGGCAGCACTGCCTTGGCCCAGGTAGCCCTGAGATTTAGTTCTCCAATAATCTTGTCACATGGTGTTCTATTGAATTTTAAAATCTACTGCCTTTAATTGAGGCACTAAAGCCATATTGTAGGCAGGATAAAAACAGATACTTAGCAGCGACAATATAGTAAAATATTAATAAATACGGTGCTCCTGTTTGCAGCAAAGCTGCCGGCTGCTGCTTGCGAAATGGAGCCTTTTATTTTTACTAGATGGATGTGGCAGTAACTCATCCTCAACCTGCCAGGACAGAGCTGCATACAGCAGACAGAGTTGGGATGCTGCTTGGCCAGATGAAGGTCATTGGGTGGGTGTGCATGATACCTGGCAGGGACAAGCCCCATGGAGCCAGGCTGGAGGCATTTCCTGGGGAGACACTGACCAGATGGGGAGTAGGAGCAGAGACTTCAGTCCATCCCTGGTCCTCATCCGGATGCACTCAGGAGGCTCCTAGCTTTTCTCTGAGGAAAATACCCCAAAGTGGGGACCCTTTGGGAGTCAAGGTCCTGACTGCCATTTCAGCTGCTCTGATGGCACCACCTGGCCCACGGCCCCTCTTCCCACCATTTTCATTTCTTTGGCATATTTTGGCACCTGGATCCTGGGCAAGGCAGAGACTTGGAGACTCCCAAGGATGTCTCCCCTATCCCGCCCAGCAAAAGAGCCTTTCATAAAATCTTCAGGGAGTGCTTCATTTTTATTGGGAGGGAGGAAAAAACATTTTGACATTTTCAAAACAGGCACTCATACCCCTTCATTTTGATCCCTGAGATTTTGACACCAAAGACCACGACTTGGCCATTTCTCTCTGGCTTTACCTGGGTGCAGGGGGAGAGGGTCTGTTTCCTCCAGCCCGAGATGAGGTTGATCAGTCCTCATCGTCTTCCCTGGGGGAGCCTCATCCCTTAGTCAGTGGCCAGAAACTATGCAGAGCTGCATCAGTGATGCAGAGAAAGACCCCAATGATCCTGCCCTCAAGGAGATTGCAATCTCTGCATTTGAGGACCAAGATGGTAGGGCCCATGAAATGCATGGGATGAGTCAAATGGAAAAGACCTGACTAGGAGAAGTTCTAAAAGCCAAATGGAGGCAATTGAGTGAGGGGCGGCATGCTTAGCCCTCTCCAGTGGGACACTTCTTTTGGCAGATGTGCAGTGGATGGACTGGAGGGGGTGGGGAAAGACCAGAGAGGTGTAAGAGCCTCCAGAGGGACACTGGCCAGGCAGGAGTTGCGGAGAGAAAGGGGAAGGCAGCAGTTTTCAGAAAGGGAACTGATGTGAAGGTTGAAATGTGCTTAGTAAACAATGGGATTGGGTTGACTGGATATATGTGGGGTCTGCAAGTGCCAGGGAAGAGGTGGAGAGCCTGGGGGCAAGACAACAGAACCCTTAGGAAGAGGGCAGGAGGATGAACTCATTTGATGAATTTGAGACATCTAGGAGGCATAGATTGAGGGACACCCTTTAGGCAATGATGGGGGCTGACATTCAGGGGACTATTCCTAGGTCTGGGCATCCTGCCTCTGACACTGTGTGTATCTTTGGGTTACTCACTTCTTTAAACTGGGAATAATAACAGATCAAGTTTGGAAAGTTCTTGAAATAAAAGTCAAAAAAATGACCTGCACAGCCTGAGTGATCTGAACCTGAGGGAAAGAAGCAGTCTGGGCAGCCTCCTTTGGACCACAATAGGAGTCAACATGGACCCCACTTCTGGGGAATGCCACTAAAAAGAAGGAAGAGCATGACAGGAGAGGTCTGAGAGCAGAGTCTATCCCTATGAGGGAAGTCTACAGGCATCTCCATGTCAAGCTTCCTTCCTCTCCTCTTTCTCCATCCTCCCACCCTTCTCCTCTCTTCCTTCTCCAACTTTCCCTCCTCCTTCCTCCCTCCTCCTTCCTCTTTCTCTTCTTCCTTCTTCCCCTCCTCCTTCTCTTCATCCTCCTCCTCCCTTCCCACTTCCTTCCCCTTCCTGTCTCCTTCCCCTCCCTTTCCTCTTCATCCTCTCCCTTTTCCTCCTCCCTCCCCTCCTCTTCCTCCCCTCCTTCCTCCTCCTTCTTCCATGCCCTTCTCCTCCTTCCTCTCCTTTTCCATCTTCCCCTCCTCCTCCTCCTCTCCCTCCTCCTCCTGCTCCTCCTCCTCCCTGCCTCAGATTGATCTTCAGATGATTCATGAACCATTTCCCCAAGCAGACTGGAAGCTCCCCAAGGACAGGAACTGCATCTGCTTCCATGTCTCAGACTTTTCTTCATGAGTAAAGGGGGAACCTGAGCAGCTGCATAATTGAAGACATGATGGGCAATCTAGGGCAGGGGGTCTTTCAGCCCTTGCTTGCCCAGGCAGGAGCTGAGGGCCTTTTTTCCCCGATACTTAGCTACACAGAAACTATATGCTGGTATTTCTAGGAGGAGGGGAAAGCAATCAACATTCAGAGGTTTTCATAGGAAATTCTATGTGGGGCACTTGGGGGTTTTGAAAAAACCCCAAGATTGAACCCAGGCCTTGTAGCCTCTGAGTGAGTGACTCTGGTCCACAGGTTCTAGGAATAGTAACAAATGAACTGGAAGTTGAGACCCAGGTCTGAGTGGTTACAAAGGTTCTAGAGAAGAGACTGAAGACCCCTCTCAGCCCTGACCTCACCCACCTCTGCGTCATCTGGGGTGTCCATCCTCTCTATGAGCCTTGGGCACCCCATCTGGAAAATATCCCCCAATCCTAACTGTATAGAAAATAAATGTCAGACACATTCACGAGTTGGGCTTGGAGATGTTTCCATTCCTTTCCACTGATCTTTGGGCTGTTCTTTGCTCTCTCTGAAGTGGCTAATGTCTCCACACACAGAGTGTTCCCTTTAGTAGAATAAAAATGAAGCAAAACGTATTTATTGTATTAGAGGAAATATCCCAGGAACAGGATAATAAAAGTAGAATGTTACTAGGCCTTGGGGAGGTTGAAGGAAGGAAAGGAGAGAGCCACATTTCCCAGATGCCCACCACATGACAGTAGTGTTGCTGTAAGCCCCCCTTAATTGACATTCATTGTGGACTGGAGTAGCTCTAGTTGAATGACCCTGGGTTCAGACTGGGGGGGGGCACCCCAAGACGGGCTCCCTCACAACCAAAAGCTCCACACAATTCTGAATTGATTATCCAACTACAGTGAAACAAAATCGGCTTCTTTTATAGAGAGGTATTAAGGTATCAAGGTGGATGATTTAATCAGCTCTGTGGAGGAATGGTGGCATAGGAGACCTTCTCTTCCTATGAGCTCTCAGACTGAATTCTTTCTGAAGCCATGTGTGTTCTTCATGGGCCATTCCCATCTCTGCTACATGACTGTGTTTTCATGAGTAGGAGTAGAAACTTCAGATCAAAGTCTGATTTACCAATTATTTTTAAAAATGATACTTTCAGTCCAAGTTACAAGTAAATAAAGTAGTATCATGGTGATGACATCAGAATAGTCCTCACATCAAACCCAGAGGAGGAGGATGCACAGCTATGACACAGACCGGTGATGACCTTTAGTTCTCAACAGTCTGGGGGAGGGGAGTGACTGCTGGCTCTAACACCTCCAGGAGGAAGGAGTGAGACAGCTCAGGGAGAATGTGGAAGGAACAAAACAAGGTCCCCCACTCTAGGAGACTTCACTTTAGAGGCTGATTCTCCTGTGCCTGTCTGTGCCTGTCTGAATGTGAAACTGGAGGTAGAAGATGACAGGAATGTCTGCCCCCCCCCCAACTTTGGAACGTGGGCATTGCTGGCCAGATCTAGCCATACCTTGACTACTCCCAGGGATAGTGAATAAGGAGGGGAGACAAGGATGAGTGGGCTTCCCATGTGGCCCAACAGCCCAGCTTTATCCAAGGCAGCAAAATGGCATTCTGACTCAGGCTAGCCTGAAGGGTAGAAGGAAAATCTAGATCCTTGGCTCTGCCTTTTAGGAAGTTAATAAAAAAATAATGAATTCTCAACCATAAGATTATTTCTCATTTTGGTTCACTTCCCAGCCAGAAGAAAGTCGGACAGTTTTGGACTGTGGATCCAAGCCTGGCCCCCTCTGCATACCAATATTAAGTTCCACTTTTACCTAACATGACCACTCCCTCCCCTTCACAAATGAGGCAACAGACAGATCATTGTGAATAATTGATTGAATAGATTTATCTGGACAGCAAAAGAAATTCAAGCTACTTAAACAGAAATGAGACTGCAATAAGCTTTGGATTCAACTTCAGTCATACTTGGGCAGAGAGGAGGGGAAAGTCAGGGGAGACTGAAATGCAGTTTGCCACCTAGTCTTTGGGTAGAATGTCAGAAAATACCAGTAGCTCAGACTCACTCTTTTGTGCCTCTACTTATCTCATTCTGATTGCTTAAGGCTTATGCTCCTTCTGAGACCATCTCCAACTAGGGGATGCCACAGTGCACAGAGCACAAGGTCTGAAGGTACCATGCACAGAGCACGGGGCCTAGAATCAGGAAGACACATCTTCCTGGGTTCAAATTCATCCTCAGACACTTCCTATCTGGGTGATCCTGGGCAAGTCTATCTCTGAGACCATCTCCAACTTCCCCTGCCTAGATCTTGTACCAAATTCGACTATAAGCTCCTTGAAAAAAGAGATTATCTAACTACTACTACTACTACTACTACTACTACTACTACTACTACTACTACTACTACTACTACTAATAATAATAATAATAATAATAATAATAATAATATTAGTTGTCCTTCGATTTTGAAGAGGGCCATGCTGACCAAATTAATGTTGTGGTGACTTGCACAGTTGTGTTCATTATAGTGAGGGCTTCACTATGCAAGGCATCCTTATCACTTGGTTGTCTTATGCCTCTTTTAGAATCCTCCACATAGTGCAGCAGTTGGCACATAGTGGGCACTTAATAAATGCTTGTTGGTCCTTGTTTGAAGGATTTCCCCTCCAAAATGTTCATTTCATCTTTTCTTTTGTTATACTAATATTCCTTTAAAGTCTTCTGCCACAATTTGTTTAGTCATTTCCCAGTGGGGTATACCCCTTTGCTTTCTATTTTGGGCTCTCATAGAAAGAGGATCTATAAATATTTTTGTGCATTGAATCTCCTTTTGTTTTCTAAAAATTTGGGTGGGGAGTAAAGGCCCAGTGGTATAACAGGATTAAAGGGCATGCATTGCTTGGTAAATTTCTGGACATAGTTCAGATCACAGCTCCCCCATAGGGCATCAGTATGTCTATTTCCCCATAGCCCCTCTGTCATTTTCCTCTTTTGTCATCTTTGTCAATCTTTTTAACTTTGTATGTTCAAAAATCTAGGTTATATTTATCCAAATCTAATTTCTATCAGACTAAGGTCCAGTTTTCAAAAGATATTTTCCCCAAATAGTGAATCCTTCCAATATCTTTGAGTTTATCATACATATATGTTACTATGTTTGCTTGTTTCTGTGTGTTGTGCCCCTGATCTGATTAATGTCTCTCTTTTTAAGAACCTATGCCAGGATTTATAGGAGTTAATTTATAGGCTCTCAGACCTTCAGACCCGCACACCAGGTGAAAATGGCAATGTCAGCCCCCTTAAAGTCAATGTGAAACCTCTCTTTCTTGCCCTTGGCTTCCGAGGGAGTGAGGGAAGAGAATGTGGGGGAAATGTGGCTCCACTGATAGGCAGGCCTTCATAAGATGAGGGAGTGATATGGCATCAATCCAGCATCTTATCTGGAGACCCAGCTCTGACTCCATCCTTCCCTGGCCTCAGAACAGTTACACGAGGTTTGGGAAGAAATCGTTCACGACCCAATTCTCCCGGGGGGGCTCATTGCTTACTCTCCATAAAGTTAGACACAAAGATGAAGTTGCCTTCGGTCACTTTTATGCAGTGGCCTTCCAGGGTTTTGCAGGCTTAGAAATGGGGAACAAGAGCAGGGAGGGCACCTGAACCCTCTTCCCTTGTGCCTCTACACCTGAAGGTTTGAATAGAAATGGGCAACTTCCTGGCTTGTAGGCAGTGAGCTCCAGTCGGGCTGGGCATGGGCTGGAGGAGGGCCGGCAGGGTGGTACAGTGGTCTCCTCCCTCTTTTCAGCTCTCAAAACCTAAGACTGGGGGGCAGAAAGGACTTTTAACAGAGGAAAACACCCAGTGGGGAGGAGGGAAGGAGGAAGCAGCAGATCTGGGACTGGTAACTCATTACTAGTACTTGGCTAACCACAGTCTTTCCATTCTAAATCCCTGGGTGTGTCCATTCTACCACAATCCCTCTCTCAAAGAACCAGAGGAAGCCAAAGTCTTGGTTTGTGGCAAGGACAGGAGTGTGTAAATATGTGGTGGCCCTAATCTGTTTAATGTCTCTCTTTATAACAACCTATGCCAGAATTTATAGGAGTTATTCAGGCTCCCTAACCTTCAAACCTGAACACCAGGTGAAAATGGCTCCTTCCAAGTCCTTCTAAGTAAAAGCAAGGCAAATTCGGTTAAAAACAATTGCCAGAAAAAATGAAAACTCTGATCAGCACAATATTAAATCACAATTCTCAAGGACAGAGGAGGAAGTCTGATCCAGTTCTGGAATGAGAGAGTATGGGCTACTGTTTAGAATCACACACACACACACACACACACACACACACACACACACACTTTGGACTTGGCCAATTCAGAGAGTTTTGATTGTTTTCCACTGTTTAATTATGACTTTTTTTTCTTTTTTGCATTGGAAGGAGATGTGGAAGAAGGAAAAGAATATTTAATAACTGGCGGGGCGGAAAAATAATTGCCAGGTGCTCAACCCATCATCCTGATTATCTAGACTGAGGCAAAATCATGCCTTACTTCTGTGTGACCAAGAATTCCCTTCATCTATAGGCCACTTATTCTCTGTTTGCAAACCCCCCCCCAGGCTATGACATCCCCTTCCTTTGCAGGTGAGGAAGATTTGTGCCTCTGAAACTTGCTCTGAACCCAGGACCAAGGCCACTGGCCTCTGACCTCTGTCTTCTTCAGTCCTCTCACTCCTATCTCCTTCAACTCTACTACACCATCCCCTAGGAGGAGCTATCCAACCCTGGACACTTGGTGCACAGGAAAACCTGATAGTGGTTGATAACAGGCTTGCCTTCATCTTAACTGCTTTCTCAGACTCCTAACTTCTGACTCTCTCTGAGACCTGGCTCCTTCTGTGCCACCTGAGGGATCACTCCTGGAACAGGGGTCAGAGAACATTTCTGCTTGAGTCACTAAAGGCCAGTGAGGCCCCTCCCAGTCCTACATTGGCAGGGTTGACCCCACTGCAAGCCAGGGTTGAATCCCTCCCTGTGGCAAGGTCTCTCTGAGATTAAGACCCCACTTGTCTGCTACTGAGAAGTCTGTCTCTTCTTCATGAGCACCATTAAGTCTGAGCTTGTGGATTTTTTTCTGACCTGGATGCTAAAAGCCAGTCATCAGGAGGCTTGTGCTGACCTAACATCAGCCACTTAGCTGGGAAGGTAGTGTTTCCCACCTCGGCCCAAACAAGATGTCCAGATCTCAGAACAGCTGGGTCCTGACTGCTGGACCAGTATGGGCTGCCTAGAATGGACCATCCCAAACCACGCTACTCCTTGGAGGTCAAGAGGGGGCCCAGGCTGACGGATGTGTATTTTCTTCTGGGCCTGGGGAAAGGAGAGGTAACTTGTCTGCAAAAGGAAACCTCAAGAGAGAGAGAGTCGGATGGATAGGAGGAGATAGCCAGTTGGACAAACAGACACAGAGAGACACGCAGATGGTAACCACGAAGAAAGAAGGAGCCCCAGAGAATTGGCATGGGCCTCTGGGCTTTGGGCACAAGCAACGAGCGGCCCAGAGACATCCTGCCCCTGCTTCTGCAGAGCTGGTGGAGCCATGCCCACATCAATCGCCAGCTGCCAGCAGAGGTGTTTATGGGATGCGGGGCTTTCCCATTTCCAGCGACAGCGTTGGCAGCAGTCACCTGTCTTCAGTGACTCAGGGTTTATCACTCTATAGTTTAGGACTCCTGGTGCCATGTTATAAAAATGATATTCCATTAAATGGATGGTGACCCGGTGCGTTTACAAAGCTGGAGAGTAATTCTTTGGAAAGCTTCACTCCATTCCCGGAGAGACCGATTTATTGCTTATGGTCAGCAATTTTGTGGGGAGGCTGAAGAGGCGGCCTGCAGGTTGCAAGGGCGTTCAGTTGTTCTACAGACAGCCACAGACAGGGGCATTAACATACCCACACACTCATACATCCCCACTCCCATGCATACCCACACATTTATCCACACATCCACATACCCACTCACATACCCCTACACACTCATACCCACATACATCCACACACTTAGCTCCTCACTCACACTCACATGCACTCAGATACCCACTTCTACACCCACTCATACTCATGCCCACACACTCACACCCCACACCCACTCACACACCTCTACACTCTCACTCACACATCCACATACCCACTCACACACCACACACACACACATCCACATACCCACTCACACACACTCACACACACACACTCACACACTCACACATCCACATACCCACTCACACACCACACACACACACATCCACACTCACACATCCACATACCCACTCACACACCACACACACACACATCCACATACCCACTCACACACACTCACACACACACACTCACACACCACACACACACACCCACTCACACACCACACACACACACACACATCCACATACCCACACACACACACCCACTCACACACCACACACACACACACACACATCCACACACTCCCCCACCTCTACTCACCACCCCACACTCCTCTCTCCCCTTCAGCCTCTGAGAGCAGGCACTGGTTAAGACCTGCTGCCCCTGCCTCAATTTACAGAGTCCCTTGACAAGTACTGCAGTGGCAAAGGGTTGGCAGGGTCCTCCTTATTCTTTGCTTTATCACTGAGCCAGTTTGGCTGGGCTTCCAGGAGATTTGGTTCACAGCCAGACTCTTAGAGTATTCCATTTTTCCCACTCCTGTGAGGAGGAGATGGTGCGTTTCTTCATTTGGAGAGGTACCATTTTTCTCTCTACCTGCTGAGTTTCTCAGCCCTTTTTAAGGAGCTGGCTAGCCACCAGAGGGTCAGGTGCTGGGCAAGGGATCAAATCTGTCCTGGACCTCCTCCTCAGGTGCTCCTGGGATCTGGAGGTGACTGTTCTGAGGTCCCATGTCCCCGGGCTTCCTTTGCATTGGGGTCCCTGCTCCCTCCCACCCCGCTCCCACCATAAAGCTCACCCTTAGCCCCTGGGAGCACCATGGTCCTTTTAGCCCAACCACGGTAAGTGGGTTTACCCAGATTTACTGGTTCCAGCTGCGAGTGGAGCCCCCAGAGAGAATCAAGGTGTTTTAGTGAAAACCAGAGTCCAAAGAAGGAACCAGCTCCTGAGGAGGTGGCGTGTGTGCATTCAGAGGGTCAGCTGTATGGGCCAAGGCTAAACCAGGAGCAGAGAAATCTGGCAGTTTGTGGATGAGACTTGAGTGGGAGTCCCAGAGTGTTTGCTCCCGTGTGGAATCTGGCTGAGGGTAGGGACAGAAAGTGCCAGGACAAAATGGGGGCTTCCGCTCTCAGAACTGCCACTGCTGCACCCTCAGTTCAATGGAGAAAGCCTTCCAGGGTGGACCTTTGTCTTTCAAGGGCTATGATACTTAACACCCTGATGCCCAACTGCCTCTGTTCTTGGCCATGAAGCTTCTCCATCACCACACATCCTGTTTGAGGGAAATGGGTCATTGTGTGGGTCCCACATGCACAAAGCTTCCACAGGAAGGATTCATGTGGTCAAGGGGTCTGGCCAGCATTGTGGAACTTAATTCTGTCTGAGAGCCATGAAGCCACTGTTCCCACTGTCGACCATGATGAGGATGGTGGACATTTACACAGCACTGACTCTGTGGGCTGCTGCCCCCATTCTACAGATGAGAACACCAAGGCAAAAAGAGGTGAAGTGGCTTGCCTAGAGTCACAAATCTAATACATAGCTGAGGTCAGACTCTGGTCTTCTAGACCCCAAGCCAGGTGCCATCTCTGAAGATACCATCATCTCCATTTTTACACCCAATGCTATTCTATAGGCATAATATTGTATATTAGGTAGGTGTCCTCAGCCTATTCTGGGAGTTTATCAGGAGAGGATTCTTACAGAGACAGAGGACACTAGGGTCATTCACAGACTCTCCTGTTTAAGGGCTAGATAAATGGTGGTCACCTTGGGACAGACTCAACAAACCACAGGGTGGGAGAATTGGCCCCAATCCCACCCCCCCCCAAAATACTCCTTTCTTCTTGTCTCTCCCTTTGTATATCTGAAACCACAAACAAAGCAGTGCTGCCATAACCACTGGAAAAGTCCTGGCCTATTGGTCTATAGCTGCCCTCATCACCCCAGGACCACCCCCACCCAGACCACATGCATTCTTCCCCTCCATATAAATGTCAGCTTCTTGAGGGTAGGGACTGCTCTGCCTCCTGAACTTGGTGCCCTGGCCCACAGCACAAGAACACAGGTGTGATTAGACATTCATTTATTCATGTATCTATCCAGCTTCATCCATCTTGCTGAAATGATTTTCCTGAGATGCAGATTTCTCCTCATATCCAGATATCCCAGGATCCTGAATCCAAGAGCCTTAGAATAGCAGTGCCCCCAACCCACCAGGCCTATTTCCAGCTCAATCTCCACAGCCATTATATCACCATCATCATGATAGGTTATTCACTGAAAAAAGACTTAGCAAGATTCAAAGTACAAACCCTCTGCCCTCCTTAAGACCATTTCTGCTTCAGGAGAGGGGTTTCTCGAATGATGTCTCAGAGACTTGAGCCTGCTAAGGTGCTGCTACATGGTGCAGTGGATAGAACACTGGCCTTGGAGTCAGGAGGACCAGAGTTTGAATCTGGCTTCAGACAACTGCTACTAATTAGCTGTGTGACCCTGGGCCAGTCACTTAACCCGTATTGCCTCTCATCCAGAGCCATCTCCAGTCATCCTGATTCATATCAGGTCACTGGATACAGATGACTCTGAGGAGAAAGGGAGGTTGGGGACTTAGCACAGCCTCCCCTCACTCCAATCCAATTCACATGCTTGTCATGGCATCACCCTCCTGATGTCATGGCCTTCTTCAAAATTGAAGGACAAACATTATGACCAAGGGCTAGGAGGTGGTCCAACCCCACCCTCCCCAGGGAGGCAGGAGTGGTCCAACCCCACCCTCCCCAAGCTACTACAACAACCCCATGGGCTGTAGGAACTGGAACTCTCAGAAAGCCCTGCAGGGTAGCTGGTCTCACTCACTGGATGGCTCCCACAGACTCAGGAATGGGATCTCACCCCACTTCTGACCTTTGAAGTCCCCAGATGCCCAACCCTTCCCATGTCCAATGCCCCTCCACCTCAGTCAAGAGGAGACATAGATGAAACAGAAGCAGCAGTTTGACCACATCACATGCCTTCCATTTTTGGGGAGGAAAGGACAAGTCATTGCAGAGTGGGATGGTCTGTCCACCCAGTCTTATAGCAGTTACTGCCTCCTCCCCTAAATGAAGCCAGAGAGGAGGGAAAACGAGGGAGTCCCGAGACCTCTTGTGTGGGGCTAAGTTTTGGCAGACACCTTCTTTGCTGTGGTGAGTGGATGGGAAATGGTGGAGAATAATTAGACATTCTCCAGTGTCTGCTGGGGGGGGGGGTGCATCAAGCTGAGTGTGCTGGGGATCTCCATATGGGTTGGGGCTGATGGGCAAGGGCATTAAACTGCTAAGCAGAAAGCCCCCAATTGAAGACCTTAGTTCATTGACTGAGTTCATGGCCCTTCTCAGTAACATCACAACAGAAAATTGTGGTGATGGCGAGGCTCCCTGGGGTGCAGTTTGGGCACCAAGGGTGATCAATATGGATGATTCCAGACTTTTCTTTACTCTCTCTCTCTCTCTCTCTCTCTCTCTCTCTCTCTCTCTCTCTCTCACACACACACACACACACACACACACACACACAAACTGATCCTGGGGTAGAAGGAAGGGGATCATCTGTGCTTCCACAAGACTCAAATATCCAACTGAGGCATTTGTCTGGACACTTGGGGATGTCTGGATTCTGGTCACAGTGCTCACAAGGCAATAACTAAATTCCTCACTTTTGTGTCTTTTTTTCCTTTGAATGTGGACAAAGCATCATTTCCTTTCTGGACCTACCAAGTCTGGACGGTCAGTCCTATTGCCCATCTAGATATGTGATGGCGGAGAGGAGACCTCATTTCTCAATCTCAGAGCCCCAGATCCCCAGGGAGAAATTGCCTGAAAAATCAGCAAGACCCCCTTGGCCTCAGGCAGCCTAGAAGACCTGGTGATCTTGCAGCCCTGGGGCGTTGTGATAGCATGAGGACTGGTGGCCAGCTCTCTCCCCTGCATCCCTCAGCACCCTAACACCACTGAAGCCTTTCTCCCTTCACAGATCTGGAGGCTTCTCTGAAGGAATGAGAACAATGAGAAGAATCATGTCTATTGTCATCTGTGCCCCTAAGTTGGCCCCATCTGTGACTGTGAGGAGTGAAGGCCAGACCCATCTTCAGTAGGGAAATATGGGAGCTGCCGGGGTCCACAGGAGGGCTCTCTCATTCTGGCTGAAGATCTGTGGGAGTCAAATTAATTTGTCAAGTGCCTGTGTTACCAGAGCTTCCAGCTCCAGTGCCCCTGAAGAACCATGAAGCTGGCCCATTGAGGCAGCGGTTTTACAAAGCACATAACAGATGGGCAGAATGAAGGGGGACAGCAGCAATAGCTTGCCTTCCTACCTTCTTTGCATCAATCCAGGACCAGGAGTCACCTAGGAAGAGGGAGCTATTTATGGAAGATAAACATCCCTTCTCATCAGAGAGAGACATGTCATCACTTCCTGAGAATTCTCAGGTCAATGAGGGTTTGAGTTTGGGAACAGAGAAGCTGCTTACCTCACAGAGAACTCAGAATAAGAACAGTAAATGGGCTCACCAGAGGGGTCAAAGCTCAAGGCAGTGGGGGAGGCAGAGGGCTGCTATCAGAAGCCTTCTACATCCAGAATCAGAGCCCAGCTGAACCCTGAGATCCCTTCTTACTCTCTGGATCTTTGGTTGGGATGGCTGCCACCTCAGAAATGAACCCTGGGCTACTGGTTCTGTTCAATGAGTCACTGGAAATCAATGATGGTGACGAAGTAGACAGTGTCACCCAGGATGGATGCTACTGAATTGAATGCCCAATTCCTCCACATCACAGCCCCAGACTGTGAGTTTACCTTGAGTTCCTCCTAAGTCTTTTCTGGATTTGCCTCTCTCTTCACCAGCTTGTTTAGAGCTACCCAAGGGGTTTCCTAATTTCTAAGCTCTACCCCATTTCTGGCCCACCAGGCTCCTTTTCATAAGCGGTTAGTCCTCGAATTTTCAGCCAACATTACAAGTGACCCTCCTCCATATCTCCTAATTCCCATTTCTTGGGATGGGCCCATCTTCTGGATCCCAGTCTCACTTTTGCAGCTCAACTCAGGGGAGCTTGGGAGTCCCACTGCCTTTATCCAGATGACAACCTTCAACTTGGCTTGACCCCTGTTCTAAGAGGATGCCTCACAAGGAACATCATGGTTCCTTTGCAGATGGCTAAGCCCCAACCTCTCAAGAATGCCAGTGCCCTGGCACTCATCCTCTCCTCCATGGCTCTGGAGTGATTGGCTGCTCAGGAGAGCTGAGATGAAGAGCTGCTGACACAAGAGGAAGGGTTCTTCTGAGGAGGATGAGGATAAAGGAGAGGGTGTCCAAGGGCAAACCCTGGTCCAGGTTCACCATGGCCTTCTGATGCAGCCCTTGTAGGAGTCAGAAACCATCTGCTTGGCCCTGGGCTGCATACACTCATTATCTCTAGAATTTTGAAAGCAACCAAGAGCCACCAATTCCCAGGCCCCCCAGCTATTTTGGGCAGAGTACACTTAGGGCTCTTTGGAGCAGGGATGGTTTGTCTACCCTGCCTTATCTGCAGCCATCCACTGAGATCTCAAGGGAGGGTGGGAGGGAGAGAGAAGGGAGCAGGATGGGACCTTAGGTCCTCTCTTTCTCTCCAGGCTCCTCCTTCCTCAGATAATGGAGCAATGTATGGCAGGCAGGACATGGCTTCAGAATGGGTTACATATGATATCATCTGGGCTGATCATTATGATTGGCTTGTGAGAGAGTTGGGAAAAGTGACCATGGGCATCCATCCCAATGCCCCTCATCCTTTCCCAAGAGTCTCCTTGACCCTTTTCTTGGCAGATAGATTCTGGCATGGTGACCAGACCCCTGAAGGGAGTCCCCTCCCTCCTGAGCTAGAGCTAAGAGTGAACAATTATTTACATGGTGCTCATGAGGTATGTATGAGGTGCTGTGTGAAGTTCTCCCCAGTGATAGTCTCATTTGGTCCTCACAGCATCCCTGGGAGGGAGGATCTATGATGACCCCCATTCTGCAGATGAGAAACTGAGACAGACAGAGGTTAAGTGACTTGCCTAGGGCTACACAGTAAGTATCTGAGACTCAGGTCTTCCTGACTCCAGGCCAGTGTTCTGTGCAATAAGACACCCCAAAAGCACAGTACTGGACAGCTCTCAATGTGAAAGTCTGGGACCAGGGTCGCAGCCTCTCTTCCAACCTCTTCTAACCAGTTCACCATGGTGCACCATTGGTCATGGGAAGAAGGGTAAGAAAACATGAATACAACAATGCAGTCTATCTCTACCATTGGAAATGCATCGCCTGATGCAAATCAGTGCAGTTCAATTTAACAAACATCTAGTAAAGCCTCCACTAAACATGAAGGGGGACAGCTAGATGGAATGAATAGAATGCTGGGCATGGAGGCAGGAATACCTGGGTTCAAATCTGACCTCAGACACTTCCTAGTTGTGTGACCTTGTGCAAGTGCCTTCATCCCTGTTTACCTTAATCCATTGGAGAAGAAAATGATGCACCACTCCAGCATCTTCGCCAATACCCTCAGACAGTAGTGTTGTGGTATATAGTCCATAGGTTACCAAAGAGCTGGACAAATGTGCCAAGTCCTGTGCTGGGTGCTGGGGATTCAAAGATAAATCCTTGCCCTCAAAGGGCTTATATTCTACTGGGGGCATGTATTACATGTGTATCCATGCCACTGTAAGAGAGCAGCACCTGAAGGAGATCAGAGATGCTCTGAGGCAGAGGGAAGGAGGAAGTGGACGCCAATGGGGTGGTGAGAAAAGAAGATGGGAAATCACGGGCAGGGAAGAGCCAGAAGATCAATGTGAGTGCAAGAGAGGGTGGGTAACAGTGGGGTCTTGCTGGGCACCTGTTGAGTCCCTTTCTGGACTCTCTCAATCTTCCCCAAGTGAACATGGAAGGGACAGCAGACAAGGAAAACAAGGATGACAAGTTCTCCAAGATCCCTAACTACTCTGTTTATTGAACCAAATGCAAGTGCTTAAATATCCTCTCCAATCCCTAAACCACTCCTGTGGCACTTAGTAAAACAATGTTCTGGTGCTCAAGCGCACCAGGTGATGATAGTTTACAATATTCCCACACATAACAGTCCCTAGCAAGTACCCAGGAGTTTCACCACTTGAAAAAGATGTCTCCAACACTGGAATTTCCCATTTTGGAAGTCATTGATTCCATGAGTTAAGTGCATCATCAATGAGGCTGTTGGGAGAGAACAAGAAGTGATACCGTGCAATGAACCCATCTTTACAATAGATCAAAAAGTGTAGAGAAGAGAAGACTCCACTGTGCTCATTTATTACAAAACAAAAGCTAAACCACTAGACTGGACAAAAGGAGTTGTCTCCTCAACCACATAACAAGATCACTTAAGATTCTTTGGAAGATGAACCAACAAAAATATCTCTATTCATAACCCTTTCTCTGAAAATAATCCTCAAGGAAGCACAAAACTGGATGGTAGTTGCTTGACAAAAGTATTTGCTACCGTGATGCAAGAGTGCTAGTAGGGTGGGAAGAATACAGGTTGAAGAGAATTCTCTGGGGGGTGACAAGATTCCTTTAGATGCTCTTCTTGGAAGATGACATTGAATTGATTACATCAAGCCCCATGGTACTCTAGAACCTCCTAGAAGAGGTTTGCGATCATTCAAAGGAGGTTGGCTCAACCACTTACACAGGAAATACCAATTGAATAAAGAACTCTTATTGTTCAAATGTCAACCTGCATCTGAATGCAGATTTTGTCCAACAGTTTGCATAGTTACATCATCCCATACTGGCAGATATGGAACTACCCCAGATGGAAAAGTTGTTTGTCATATACTACCATGAACCTATTTGGAGTTTTCTTGCAGAAGTTTGCTATTTCCTTCTTCAATTCGTTTTATAGATGAGGAAACTGAGGCAAGCAAGGTTAAGAGACTTGGTCCAGTCACACAGCATGTGTATGAGGCCAAATTAGGGCTCAAGGCTACTCTACTTCAGGCCTGATACTCTATCCACTGTGCCACCTGGTGAATAAGATAGAGTCCATGCAAGATGACGAGGAGGCTCAGTTATTATATCATCCACGTTTTAAAAGTGTGACCTGTGAGGACTGGCCCAGGATCTCCCATAGGGCTGTCTCTCTCCTCACTGGTTCTGGGTTCAATCAGGACGCAGAACATCAGAGCCAGTATGGAGTCTCTAGAAGTTGTCCCCATGAGATGGTACTCAGTGGCAGAGAGGTTTGGAGATGAAGGGTACTCCCTTTTCAGAGCTGTAAGGCCACAGTCTCAGATTAACTCTTGGGGGGTGGTTTGTGGGGGACCGAGAAGTGACAGCTAGACAAGTTCCCTCTTGGATTGCATTTTGCTATTTGCTCTTATTGATCCTGAAGAGCCCCATGCAGCCTGCCACCTGCCTCCTGGAGAGGGGCTCAGGGCCTGTCAGTGCTCATGCTCCCCTCAAGCCTCTGAAGGCCCTGAGGCTTCCTGCCTTTCCTCGGAGCTTCTGACCCCAGTCTGTGCCTGGGTCATTAGAGCAGCTTCTGCCAAAAGGACCTTGCTCTCCTCTGGGGCTTGAGGCCACCTCCCCCCATAACCTCCTGAGTAGACCAGACTAAGCAGTGTAGCAAAGACCCTTCTAGGCTCTCCATTGCCTTCAGAATAAAGTGCAGATTAGTCCACATGGTGTTCAAGGCTCCACCACCAACCTCCCCAGACTCTAGACCCTTCCTCACTCTCCCTCTGGCATTCCACACTCATCCCCTCTTTTATACCTTTGTTCAGGTCTCCCTCACTCTGCCCCATGTCTGCCTCCCTTTTCCCATTTGCCTGCCCAGATGTGCAATGGCCATCTCCCAGGAAGCCTTCCCTAGGTATATCCTCTTGGGCTCGCCTGGTCATAGGAAGCTCAAGATCCATCCTTTGTCAGCCACCATCTTGGAATCTCATCATGTGTATGTGGTCTTGTCTTCTTTCGCTCTGAGGGCAAAACCCATTCCCCATTGCCTCCCTCCCTCCATGGCCAAGCCCTGGCCTGAGTGAACTGAAGGTGCTCAGACATGCTCCCTGCAGCCTGCTCCCCTTGCAGGATGGGGTTATCAGGAGCCTGCCCTGCTCAGGGAAGCTGGTAAGGGGGCCCTGGCCCAACATGCCCTGGGGCAGCAGAAATTGGAGAAAACCAGAAGTCAGCTTCTGTAAGAACAGGCACCTCCGGGAGCTCATTCCACAGGATATTCTTCAACTTTATTAAAATCAATAGGAGTTTTTATTACAATATAAATTAAATGAACCACACAGAACAATGTGGTGAAAACTGTCTGGGCACTGGCTAGTGGCCAAGGCTAGGGTTCTCCTGCATCAGGGGCCTCCTTGCCTTTCTCTCCTTTTTTCTGCTGAGCTCAGGGGGAGGGTGGCCAGGGCCTGAGAGAAGGTGGGAGGGGGATGGTAAAATCTTGGTGGGGAGTTGCGTTATATGGTGGGAAGGGGCTCCCTCCTTACTGGAAGCACTGACAAAGCTATCCAGGAGGAGAGGTCTGGTCCTGGCAGGCAGACCTAGAGATCTCAGAGCTGGACTGTAGAGGTCAGCCACAGGCAGAGCAGCCCCTGGCAGGGGAGAGCTGTTGGGCTGCCTGTCCACCCAGAAGGACACTGCTCTTATTTGGGTCTCAACCTAAACTGGGTAGTCAAACAGCAGGGAAGGAGGGAGGGAAGTAGCCATCACAGTGGGGGGAACCATGCTATTAGATCCTCACCAACACCCTGGGAAGAAGCTGTGATCTTGGGCTTACAAGTGAGGAAGCCATGGCTGCTCAACTAGGAAGCTTCTGGGTTTAGATTTGAACTCAGGGCTTCTTGATTCTGGCCCACATTGCCAGCTGCCTCAGAGGTAGAAGGAGCTTTGGAGACCCTGATTCCATCTTCCTCATGTTGTTCAGTTGTTTCAACAAGGTCCAAATCCCCCTCCCCCTTTGAGATATTGTTGGCAGAGATCCTGGAGGGGCTTGTCATTTTACAGATGAGGAAACTGAGGCAGGGAGGTGAAGGTTGAATAGCTATGAAGGACCCTTCCCAACTCCAGTAAAGCATCCTCCAACCTCACTCACTGGGTGCTGCAAATCACCACTGCTGTGGGCTCAGTGTCATCCTCTAGGGCTCGAGTCCTTGCTGACTGGGGCCAACCAAAGGGAGGGGCTGCTGCAGGCCTGGGGCTTGGGAGCTCAGGCCTTTCTCCCTTGAGGACCTGGGATGAATGCAAATAGCCCCTTCCAGTCAGAACTGACTAGCCCTCCCTGTTCCCACACTGGAACAGACCCTTGTCCCAGCCCAAGATGGTCAGGGGTTTGAGTTTGAGGGTGGCTCCTGCCTTTCTATTACACAAGTTCTTAGGGCAGCTCCCCAGCTCTGGCAAACACAAGAGGGGTTTGATGTTTGCTGTGTGAAGTACAACTGAGGGCAGGAGTGAATATTCTAGGTCCTTCTTTGTGGGGGTTGACTCTGGCAGCATCTGTCTACACCAGCCCATCCCCTCCCAGCAAGGATCTGTTGGAGGAGGGTTACAGGGCAAAGAATCCAAGAAGGATGTTCTGGGCCAGAGAAGGTGCATGTTCACAGTGGCTCAGCGGGGAATCAATGTGGGGTCCAACTGACCCTCGGGGAGCATTCTGTGGCGAGCCCCTTGGTAGAGGAGCCTAGATGCCAGACCAACCGTGGCAGAGGTGCTGAGAAAGCACAAGTTTAGCTTCACTTGGAAAGAAGCAGCAGCACCTGCCCCTTCCAGGGATCAGTGGCACACCTTGAAGGTCCACAAAGGGCTTCCCTCACAACTTCCCTCGGAAGAAAGGGGCAAGAAGCAGGGGGCCCCCATGTAGAGGCCCAGAGATGCAGAGCCAGCAAAGGTTAGCAGCAGGATTTGAATCCACGTCATTCCCCAAAGGCCCAAGGCCCTTCTCACCCTTCCATTAAAAGTCACTGAGAGGGGCTAGGTCACAGAAGGGAGATTCCCATTATGGAGGGTCTTTATTAGTATTCACTGCTTGACCCCTTTTCAGGGATGCTGTCAAAGGAGTTTGAGTGATCCAGTGCTTAGCATAGTCCTGGCAAACAGTAGGTGCTTAATGAATGCTTATTGTTAACTGACGGGTCATAGCCTGGACCATCCTGGAGGCCTCTGAGGTCTTGCCCATCCTGAATCTGGGCTGATGCCATGCTAATGAGTCATATGCATTTGAAGTTGTCCCATCACAGTGACAGCTCGGTATTATATTAACAAAGAATGGATGAAGTGAAGAACTCAGGCCTAAAGTCTGTGCTACTATTGGGAACCAAAAAATGGGAAAGGCCAGGACTAGGGCAGCCAGGTTCTCCTCAGTGTGGGGCCTTGGAGACATGGTCAAGGGAAGACCAGGGTCTGGAAGAGGACTGGGCAGATCAATGGTTCTACCCCAGCAGGCATGTATGCACACACACACACACACACACACACACGCACACACACATGCATGCATGCACTCACACTTACACTCGAGGGTAGATTAGGTACAGAAATAAATCATACCCAATACAGAAGTGGAAGGGCAGGCATCTGGGGGGGGGGTGGATTTAGGAAAGCAGTGGTCAGAAGCAAAATGGAACAGATAGGGGAATAAACAAGAAAATATGATGGAGGGAAGTACACAATAATCATCTTAACTTTGAATGGGGATGGGATAAGCTCACCCATAAAATGGAAGCAGATTGCAGAGCAGATTAGTAACCAGAATACAAAAATGTATCACCCTTGAAACAGAAAGACACACACAGACACCTATGGGAAATGACCAAAGCTAAAGCAAATAAGGAAAAATAGGGACACTACAAACTGTTGTGGAGTTGTGAACTGGTTCAACCATTCTGGAGTGGATCTATGCCCACATACCCTCGGACCCAAGAATGCCTCTATTAGGCCTCTACCCAAAGAGATAAAAGAAAAATGACAAGTGTTCACTCTTATGAAAATTACAGTGGCTCTTTTTGGAAATCAAGGGGATGCCCATCAATTTGGGAATAGTTGAACAAGTTGTGGTACATGCTTATGATGGAATACTACTGTGCTATCAGAAATGACAAGGGGGTATTCAGAAAAAATATTACAATCCATATGAACTGATGCAAAGTGAATTGAGAAGAACCAGCAATAGTGATCAACTGTGAAAGACTTGTCTATTGTGATCAATACACTGATCCAAGACAATCCCAAAGGACTCGAGATGAAAAATTGCTATCCACCTGAAGAGAAATTTAGACGCACTCTGAATACAAAGGAAAGTATAATTTTCTTGTCTTTTGGGGGGGCCTTGTTTGTAATCTGGTTAATATGGAAACATGTTTTATATGATTTCATATGTATAATTGATATTATTTTGGCTGCTTTTCCATTGGGTAGGGGAGGAGTGGTAGGAAGAGGGAGAATTTGGAACTCAAAATTGAAAAAAGATGTTATAAATAAATAAATAAATGCATTTATTAAGCACCTACTATGTATGCAGTATGTGCGGGCTGAGAATGAGGAAGACTCCTCTTTCTGAGCTTAAACCTTAGACACAGTAGCTATGTGACCCTAGGCAACTCACTTAATCCCTTTTGCCTCAATTTCCCACTGTGGTTCTGAAGTAGTCATAAACATTTATTAAGGACTTCCTACATACTCAGCACCCTGATAAGGGCTAAGCATGCAGAGAAGGGGAAAAGCCAAACTCTCTCCTGGAGGAGCTCACAGTCCCTGGGGGGGGGGGGTGAAGAGTAGACATACCCCTAAGTACAAGTAAGTGATAGTTGGGTTACAAAACAGGAGATGACCAACAGGGGAGAGATTCTGTTGTTCTTTGAGAGATTCTATGATTTGATGATCATTCCATTTTGTGAACCAATTCTTCTGTGGTTCCAAAATTCTGAGGTTCTGAGTCTTTGGGTTCTGTTAGTCTGAGAACCAGTGAATGAGCTTCCATGGGTTTTTTCCCTGGTTCTCTGTAATAGTGTCTCCAGGTGAGCTCGCCCTTACTTAGGGCTCTTCTTTGTACGTGTGATCGCACTCCTCCCGCCCCCTTCCTCTCTAACAACAAAAACTGAGTAAAGAGCCATTTTCAGACTGTTGATTTCCCGTTGAAAAGCCTTTTGGCTCAGCACATTCACACAATTTGGAAGAATATTTTCTAATATATCTTAAACATGGCAGTTACATTCACTAAAGTGTGCTGGCAAAGGAATTACAGTATTTACTGCAGAGACAGCAAGATTGATTCTCCCTTGGAAAACCTGCCAAGTTCTTTGATTTAGAGAGCCAGTAACCAAGGGAGTCTTCAGACTAAGATTGATCACCTTCTCACTGTTGGCATGTTCCTCTCCCAGCCCCAGGAGGTCTGATGGCCCCCTCTCTGAGGGAGGTGTTCCATCAGGAAGCTTATGTCCCCAAGCTCTGGATGTCCTTCAGCCAGACTATCCCTCACTTTCCCATTGTACTATAGTGCCAGTCTTTTTAGTACTTCCATTTAACAGATGGGGAAACTGAGGCACAGGAAAGCTAAGCAATTTACCCAATTTCATATGGCTTCTAAGTGCCAGAGTCAGAATTCAAGGTCTTTGCTGATTCTTGTTCAACACTCATTCATCTGTGACCCATTGTCTGCTTCTGTGATTGCTGATTTTTAAAGGGACTTCTCTCAGAGTTACACAGTCCAGTCTCCCATTCTTCCCTGGACGCTCATCTTCTCAGAGATCCAATGTCTTCCAACTGGAGGTGGTGGTAATGGTGAATGGTGGTTGTGGTACTGGACCAGTCTTCCTTGCTCTACCATGGGAGAGAGAATATTTTTGGGGGGTTTGTGGCTCAAAAATTATTTTTTTTACAATCAGCAAAAATTTGCCTCCTTCCCCAAAGGAGACAAAAAGATGGGGGGGGGGGGAGAAGAAAGGTGAAACCCCTTTATTACAAATATGGAAACAAAACAAATTCTTGCATCAATCATATCCAGTAAAACATTCTGAACTCTTAAGTCTCTCTCTTTTTTTTTTATCAAGAAGTGGGTAATATGTCTCCTCACATTAGTCCTCTGGCATTATCATCACTCTGACCAGAGTTCCTATTTCTCTAAAAGATTGTTTATCTTTAAAAAATTGTTGTTACTATATAAAATTGTTCTCCTGGTTCTACTCTCTTCATTCTGTGTCAGTTGATAGCAGTCATTCTAACCCTCCTCTTCATCATTATCTACATTTAAATTTCATAACTTGTGCAGTTATTCCTCAATTGATGGGCACCCCTTAAATTACCAGATCCTTGTCACCAGAGACTCATCCTTAGTCATGCTCAGGACTAATCCCTCTCTTAATCTACCCTGCCTCTAACTGCTTCCTTTTTTTCCCTCTTTCCCTTCTGAATTTCAGTGAAATAAATTTCTGTACATAACTGTGTTTGCATGTGTATTCTTACATCCTTTGATCATTTCAAATGAGAAGTAGGTTCAAGGGTCAATCGTTTCTCCCAATCCCTTGTTCTCCTTTTTTGTATAGACTTTTACTTGCACCCCTTGATTATATGAGGTAATAATCCCAAAGCTTCATCTCCCTTACCCACCAGTATTCCTCCCTTTCCTTTCCATTTCTCTCTTAAAATCAAGGCACAACAAAGCCACTTCCAGGTCCTCAGTCTAATCAGACTTCTTCGATGCATGATGCATCATCTCAAATTACAAGGCAAATGATCGTTCCTTATTTTTTTATGCTTCTCTTGACCCTTTGTGGGTGCACTACAGTTTCTCTGGAGCTCTGGTCTTTTCATCAGGAATGCTTGGAAGCACTCCATTGCATTTAGGGTCTTTTCCTTCCCCCTGCTCCCCCAAAGAATTATAATTTATTTTTTGGTTGTCAACTTTACCTTGTGAACTTTTATCATTTCTTTAGAGTGGTAGCTGCTACATTGTGTGTGATCCTCTCTGAAGCTCCTCGGGACTTGGATCCTTCTTTGCCAATTGCTTACAGAATTTTCTTTATGATCTATAAACTAGATTTTGACTATCATGTTCCAAAAAGATTATTTTTTAGGATTTCTTTCAGGATTCCTGGCAGATTCTTCCTATTTCTGTAGTTTTAAGAGATCTGGGCAGTTTTGCTTTGAAATATAATGTCTAGAATCTTTTTTGGTTATGGTTTTAGGTACACCAATTATTCTTTTTTTATTTTTATTTTTTAGTGACACAATTGGGGATAAGTAACTTGCCCAGGATCACACAGCTAATAGGTATCAAGTGTTTGAGATTATTCTTAATTTATTTCTTCTTGATCCATTTTCCAGGCTAGTTGCTTGATTGGGTGTGTGTATTTGTGTCTCTGTGTTTTGATATTAGATACCTTACATTTTCTAAAGGAAAAATCCATGTGACACAATGTTAACAGATCAGTGAGCTTTGTGGTTGGAGAACTTATATTTTCTTTTATTTTTCAGTACTTGTATTTTGGGTTTTTTAAACTTTGTTTTAATAATTCTTGTTTTATGTAGGTATTGGCTTCTATTTGATCCTTTTTAATTTTCAGAGATTTTGATGCTTGGAAAAGGTTTTGTAACCTTTGTGCCAAATTGTTAATTCCCTTTCCAGTTCTTTTTTCCATAATTCTCATTTTTTCTTTTTTTTTCCTTTAGTGCTCTCATTTCATTTATTATTTTTTAAATCTTAATTTAACTCTTGATTAATCTCTTCTAGGAGTTCTAATTGAATTTGTGCTCAAGTTGTATTTTTCTTTGAGACTTTCCTTGTAGATGTTTTGGAGTCATTTTCTTCTGTTTTTTGGTGGGGGGTCTGCCACTATAATTGCTTTTCATGATAAAATTCTATTTGTTTGTTCATTCTTCCAGCCTATGTTCTGACGTTTGACTTTATGTTAAGGTCAAACTCTGTATACTTCTGGAGGGAATATCTGGGCTGGTTCTCCTGCTGTTTTCCTTAGTGTTGTGATATTTTTAGGATCTCAGCAACAGCTCAGGCTGGGGGCTTGAAAGCATTCAGTGCTCCCAAAGTGGACCAATAAAGTACAATTATTGTTACTGGCCCCTGGACTGAATTCTGATTATTCTTGAAGTGGGTTGGAGTCTAAGCCACACTGCTGTAGGCTTCATCTATTTGAAGTCCCAGTAGACTACTGGGGGTCACTTACCAGGAACCCACTGGAAAACTCTATTGGTTTAGAGTGACACAAATGAAAGTTTTCCTTTGGTAGGGGATTCCTTTGATATTCCTCTGTGGGCTTCAGACAGGGTGGGAGACTGAACTGAGACCCTCGATTTGCTCCTGAGATTGGAGCTTTTGAACTTTCTCATTGTTGGGAATTTAGCCCTGGTCCTGTGACCTCTCCTCACCATGGAATGTCACTGCTATTCACAGGTCCTTCCTTGATCTGTCCTGAATATGTGAACAGGAGACAGGTGGTGAGGGGCTTAGGTGCCAGATGGCACCTATTCTAGCACAAGATAATGCCCCTCTATCTGGGTCTACTTGCCCTGGTGGCAGACCATGTTCCTGGTATCCACCAATCTCTGTCTATCGCCCTTTGTAGACCTGGGATGATCAAATGATCCATTGTGATTGCTTTCTTGAATATTCCAAACAGGATTAGATCTGGTGAGTTTTCTAGATCTATTTGGAGGAAATTATTTTGGGGGGGAGTGGGTGAGGGAGAAAGTTCACTATTCTTTCCACTTCTCTGACTAGCGGGCATGATTTGTTAACACTGTGTTGTATGGATTTTTCCTTTGGAAATAAAGAGTGAGAACTTGAGTGAAATTATTTTTAATTCAATGATTTTCAATCTCAGAGTGATCTCTGTACACAAAGACTCATTTGTGTTAGCAAATTTCCTTAAAAACACAAGTGATGAGGAAAGGCAAGCTGGTCATGTATCCAAATGCAAGGGCAGCAGTTATCTGTAAGACTCACGCAACCTCCAGCATAGTGACGAGATCGCCTGGAGAGTCACAGGAAGGACTCAGGCCAGACATATACAATGAGAAGGCCTGACTAACCTGCTCTCTGTACCACTGGAGGACCACTCACAAGGGTGGAGTCCCAGGATCATCCAAGCAGAGATAAAATATGCTTATAAATCTTTGTGGTTAAGTGAAATGAGGAAGGTGGCGCGCACACACACACACACACACACACACACACACACACACACACACACAGAGGATTCCGCCTGGAATGAGGTTTTCTCTTTGCCACCTGCCCCTTTCTGATTATTGTCTCCTCCCAGATATCTTTTGGGATTCCCCACCTAGCCACTCCTCTGATGGACTCTGAAGGACACTAAGGGAGAGGAGAAAAATCCTGCTATGGGATGCAGAGAGCAGAGGTGCATTTCCTAGATTTGGGAGCAATGAACATTGATCCCCATCCTAACTTTCAAGCTCAGGATCTGAAGTCCAGACTATTTTGCCTGGTAAGTTTGGGAATGCTTTGCAAAGCTACCTTCTGATATAAGGTGCACTCCGACTTTTATACTTGCACGCACTCATTCACACACAGTCACTTGGATTTTTATCCCCCCATCCATCTGTTGGTCCATCCATCTATCCATTTATCTATTCATTCATTCATTCATCCACCTCTTCAGTTTTTCATCTCATGGTGTATCTACTTGAATTGGGAGCTGGAGGAAACCCTACATTTGAATACTCCTGTAGTGTGAAAGTCTGAAAGTCCTCAGAAGTCATTTCTCATTTCAGAGATTCAGTGACTCACTTTAGTCCTACAGTCAAGAAAAAGGAGAGCTGGGATTCAAATGGGGAGGGGGCGACTCTGACTCCAGAGGTGGCATTCTCTCCCTCTTTGAAAGGGAGAAGACAATAGCCTAGACAAAGACACAGAGGTGGGGAAATAGACCCATTCAGAAGGCAAAACTCCTATCCATAGGGCCAAGCACAGTGCTGTACACTGCCAGGAGCCAGGAGAGCCCAAGTTGTGTGTGTGTGTGTGTGTGTGTGTGTGTGTGTGTGTGTGTGTGTGGAGAGAGACAGAGACGGAAAGGGAGACAGAAAGAGAAACAGAGAGAGAGAGAAAGAGAGAGAGAGAGTATCAGGGATGCCCACCCAATGGATTCTGCTCCCACCCTCCAGGGGGTGAGCACTAGGGTGTTGCCAGGCTCACTGATCTGGGGCTCTGGTTATATTTATACAACTTGGACAAACTGATCATGAAATCTTATTAAACCAATCAAAACCAATTATCATAAACAATTGATCTGGTTGAGCCCAAGCCTACCTGACAGGTGGGAACCCAGCCTGAGGGAAGTCTCTGACTCTGACCAACTTAGTCCATCACAAATATTTATGAGCAGGCGAGGCCTGCAGTGATTAAAACAGTCGAGTTTCGTATCAGTCTGCATCGAGACAATTACAAAGCAATTTCATTAATTAAAAGTAAAACTTAATTAAAGCTAGGGAGAGTTGGTGGTGATACATCAATGCCCAGGCTCTGGAAGAGATGAGGCAAGGATGAAAAACGCAGGCTGGGCAGGCGGGCTGGGCGCACTCCCTGCTCAGGTGCAGCCTGGGCCACTCACGGAGATTAATCAGCCTCGATGTTCAATAACAGGCCATAAGCCAGCTCCAATTGCATCTAATAAAGGGCTGTAAACTTTAACACAAGCCATATTAGCAAGGCCGTGATACCAGCTGAGCAGACTTGGCAGGTGCCAAGGAGGCGTCCCCTGCCTCCGAATGTGCTGGGTCTTCAAAGCAACAGTCAGAATAAATAATCGTTAGTCTGTCTAATTGATAACAAATTATCTTGATATTGAATTTCCAGTAAGTAACACATTAAACATTCCGAGTCTGTCCTGATGCATTTCTGGTAGCGTGGAGCAAGGTTAATCAACACCTTCTTTGAACAAATTCCCCATGTGTAATATGGGTAAGCATCCTTGGGGATGTGAAGGCCACCACCCAGGGTGGGCAAGGGAATGGAGTCTTGGGTCCTGAAGCTGGAGGGGGGGGGTTCTCTCCTCTTTCTGGGATCCATCCTCCTTACTCACAAAAAGAAAGCTTTGTGGATCAAATTGAGTTTCACTCATCTCACTCAAGATGCCCTGACTTTCCATCCGGAAGTGGCTTTTGGGCCATGTCTCCAATTGTCCTACTCATGGCTATTGTCGGGGCCTCACATCATCTCTGGGAAGCCACCCTCATACATTTTCTTCAGAATGCTCCCATTGGTTTATCCCTCTCTCCTGAGCATTGGTCTCCCATCGCCAGCTGCCTTGAAGCATCTCTCAGTAAGTCATAACCATCCCTCACAACCTCCTCAATATGGGGCCAAGTCTCCTCTTTACTCCCTTTGGGGCTCTCCTTCCTCTGCCATGGCACTGCCAGACCCCTGGTGCAGACCCTGCCCCCTTGTGTCTGCATTCTCAAGTAGCTGTTGGGTAGTCTGCTGTCTCTCCCCATGCCAATCCACCCTCCATTCAGGAAATGTCCAAAGATCCAGTGGCCCCAGGCCAATGTTCTCAGGGTTCTGAGTCCAGTAAGTGGGCCATCCCAGAAGGCTCACCCCTCTGCTGAGGAGGCTGCTCAGAGGACACTGTGTCAGACCTTGATCTTGCCTGGAGTCTGAGGTCCAGGCCACAGGGAGTGTGTGCAGGTACATTTGGTCATCTGAGTAACTAGCTCCGGACACATGCTTCCAGGGAGGTTGGCACCACCGCTATGGGCAAACCCTCATTGACACAGGTCCCACATAGATTTGGCCTTTCCATGCTTTGTGACACTGTCTGTCCAAACAGACTGGCCAGACTCCTGCAGGAAATGGTCTGTGCCCGCCTTCTAGGCCAGCCCTCACTGGAGTGTGTCCACACCTTTCAGGTTATGCTCTGCTAGTTGGCCAAATCCCTGGGCAGGCTGGTAGAGGCAAGCTCCATCCATCAGAAAACAAATGTCCCTGGTCAACCTCTGGCCCAGCTTGGAGCAAGCAAAAGAGGAAATGGCCATCACAGAGAGATTTTACGTAGCCAAAATTTCCAAAGAGAAGCACCTGGGAAAGATGGTGTAGAGCCTATAGGGAATGAGACTCCCATGGGATCCCAACTTCTGCTCAGAGCCCTCCAGGGATGCACCCCTGCGGCCAAGTAGAACAAGATCATCCCTCCTTCACAGGGAAAACAACCCTTCATATAACCCCACCCCAACAGAGTCTTTTCTTGGCCAGACTGACTGCCCATTTCTTTCAAATGATTGGCTCCAGGCCCTGCCAACCCATCCATGACCTTTGTAATCTGGGGTACCCAGGACCAGCCTTGGGCCAAGGGAAGCATGTCCTGATAGTTTTCCAACAAGTGAGTGACAGCAGGTAGTGAATTTTCTGTCATTGCAGGCATTCCTGGGATACTGTATCAGGAGTAGGCAAACCCCATTCATCATTCTCATTCCAATCCAACTCCCAGGTTTGTCGTAGCATCAACTCCATGGCATGGGCTTCTTCAAGAAAAAAGGACAAGAGGCAGCTAGGTGGTGGCACAGTGGATAGAGCACTGACCCCGAAGTCAAGCGGACCTGAGCTCAAATCCGGCCTCAGACACTTAATAATAATCACCTAGCTGTGTGGCCTTGGGCAAGCCACTGAACCCCATTTGCCTTGCAAAAACTAAAAAAAAAAAAAAAATACATCACTGTGTCACTCATGATAGAATGCAGACAACCTGGCTCTGGAGATGGCCCCCTGGATAACTTCAGGAGAATCACTTCAGCCCTCTGGTCCTACCATAGACCTCTGAGCAATAGGTGGGCCTGAGGGGCCACTGTTGGTCTGAGATGCCTTGATCTCTTATCCCAGGCCTCCTTGGAGGATGAGGAACCTAGGCCTTGGTCTTTGGTGTCCTCAGAGCTGGTCCTTCTCTTCCTCCACCCCCTCCAGACTCCAATCAGCCTCTCTGAAAGCCAGAGTTAGAGTCAGCTCCTGAGATGGGCTGGGATCCTTGGGTTCTTGCTATAGATCCTGGACAAAGAAGCCTGCACCTCTGGGCTCATGCTCTCCAAACTTGGCACTGTTCAGTAGGAACAGGTGAAGCCCCATACTCCTTGAGAAAAGTGGAAGGCCCAGGACTCCCCTACACTCTCCCAGGGGCCAGAGGAAGATCAAGGAGGGCCTTGTTGCTCTTGGCTTATGGGCCAGGGACGATGAACAGAGGCAGAAAGAAGAGTTTGGATGGGAGAGGACAGAGTAGAAGGAAGAAGGCCAAGGGAGCCTGGCTGCTCTGGGTGACCTCCAGCTCCCTGGTCCCGGGGCCACATCCTTAGTCCTGGAAGAAACAACCTTGTCAGTGACCTTGAAGAAACTACAGCGAGCAGGAGGGAGGGGGAGGAGGAGGAGGAGGAGGAGCAGCAGCAGCTGGTGTCACTGGAGGGCAAATGCCCTTCAGACCCTTAAGTCCTGGAAGGCTCTTGTAGAGACCCAGCTGTGGAGCTCCAGAGGAGGAAGCCTCCCCCTCAGGTGGCCACCTCAGAGACAGAGCCCTGAGGAAAGAAAAAGAGGGGGTGCTGACCAGCGGAGCTGAGGAGTGGGGCTGGGAGGAAGCAGGCCTTGCCTGAGATGCTGGCTCAGTCAGTGCAGTTTTCATGTTTATGGATGCAAAGATGGGAAAGGGACTTCTCTTCATCCCTCAGTTTCCTCATCTGTAGGATGGAGACAATCCCATGCAGCCTCCCCTTCCAGTTTATAAGTCACAAAAATGACCTAGCAATGCCAACAAGAGGGTCCTTATTCACAAACACATTCTGATACTTATCAGGACACGCCCCTGGCCGGCCTTAACAAATACTAGGTGATCCAATAAGAGAAAGGTAATGGGGCACAAGGTAGGTAAAGGTGGTGAGGTGTTGTGGGGGTTAGACAGCAGAAGAAGGGGGATTAATATGTTAGAGAAACTCTGTGGGCCAGGCACTGCCCACCAGTGCCCACCCAGTGCCCAACCTCAGAGTCTCTTTTTGTCAGATTAGGAGCCTAACTTCCCCCCAGAATCTGGCTCTCTATCCTCCCAAGCCTGGGCAACTGAGTCTCTCTGCAGACATGCCCAGGACAGCTCAGCACCCATCTCTCCCTCTGGCAGTGCATCCCTCTCCTGACCAGGTCGAAGGATGCCATACGAGGAAGGGCCTCAGTCTCTGAGGGCAAGCTGACCCGAACCACATCCCTACAGCTGCAACTTAATAGGAATGGGATCTTCCATCCTTTGTGGCTTTTAATAAAGTGTATGGCTGGAGGTCAGGGACCTGGCAAGGGTGGGTACTCAGTTGTGATGAACACACAGAGTGAGTACTGAAGAGCCGAGATTTGGGGGCCAACTGTGCTGGGTAAATCTCTGTGGAGGGGCTCTAGGTCCTCCCTCTGGCTCCACTTCTCGGGATCCATTGCTTCCTCAGGTGGGTTCCTTCTAACTTCTAGGATTCAGGGGGAACTTCCTGAGATGTCCTTCTCTGCCCTCAGGGCAGGGCTGGACACAGAAGGGAGAGGCCCCTTCCAAAACAGGAGGAGATGAAACCCAGGGTCTGGTCTACTGTCTCCTCCCTCCCAGCTCTTCACCCCTTACCCCCACCTCCTGTGAGGGGCTGGGCAGGGTGACCTCCAAGGATCTTCTTGCCTGACCCCTCCCCAACAGCTGGAGGAATCCAGCCACATGAGTCTAGTTACATGGATGTATCTGGGCTCTTCTGACCATGTGGTCAGTCCTCATGATTACTGACCTCCATTGACCATGCCAGGGTGAGGGCAGCAGGGACCTGACATCTGTGTCCCATCTCAGAGGCTGCTCTCATTGGCCATGTCCCACCTCAGAGGGTGCTCTCATTGGCCACCTCCCTTGATTTTCACAAGAGCCCTGAGGCAGTAGCAATACCGACACATACTTCTTTTTTTAAATAAATTTATTATTTTTGAATTCTACAATTTTCCCCCAATCTTGCTTCCCTTCCCCCTCCCCCCACAGAAGGCAGTCTGTTAGTCTTTGTATTATCTCCATGGTATACATTGATCTAAGTTGAATGTGATGAGAGAGAAATCATATCCTTAAGAGAAAAAATAAAATGTGAGAGATAGCAAAATTACATAATGAGATGACAGATTAAAAAAAAATGAAAGGTAAAAGTCTTTGGCCTTTGTTCAAACTCCACAGTTCTTCATCTGGCTACAGATAGCATTCTCCATTGCAGACAGCCCCAAATTGTCCCTGATTGTTGCACTAATGGAATGAGTGAGTCAATCAAGGTTGATCCTCACCCCCATGTTGCTGTTAGGGTGTAAAACATTCTTCTGGCTCTGCTCATCTCGCTCAGCTTATGAGTCAAACCCCTGGGAAACTAGAGAGCTGATACCACAATTAGGAGTGGTAAAAGTGGAAGTGGTAGAAAGGCCAGGTGAGGGATGGACAGAGAGTTGGAAGGAGGGATGGAGAGAGCAGAGGAAGCTCAGTTCATGCAAATCCCTCCAAGTTTCCCTGAATTCCTGTCCCTCCTGGTTTCTAATAGAACAATAGTGTTCCATGACATACATAGACCACAGTTTGCTAAGCCATTCTGCAGCTGAAGGGCATTTACTTGATTTCCAATTCTTTGCCACCACAAACAGGGCTGCTACGAATATTTTTATACAGGTGGTGTTTTTACCCTTTTTCATGATCTCTTCAGGGTACAGACCCAATAGTGGTATTGCTGGGTCAAAGGCTATGCACATTTTCATTGCCCTTTGGGCATAGTTCCAAATCTCTCTCCAGAAAGGTTGGATGAGTTCACAGCTCCACCAACAATGCATCGGTGTCCCAGATTTCCCACATCCTTTCCAAGATCAATCATTATCTTTTCTGGTCATATTGGCCACCAACATCCACTTCTGTAGGTCAGCAGGGGTGTCTTGGACAAACACAAACTCATTTCCTCTTCACCTTAGCCCACTGATACAGGAAGCACAAATCTTTTTATACCCATTTCTTAGATGGTGAGGCTCATCCAGAGAAAAAGTCTCAGAGCAGGAATGAGAACCATTGAATAGGGTAGACAGCACAGAAGGGAAGGCAAGAAAGTAGTGAAGTGGGGCACACCATAGATTCCTGGCAGGTGGGCATCTTGTTCATGGAGTTGAAATCAGGCAGAGTACCAGATGCAAAGTGAAGTGCATCCCTCCCTTCATTCTGCTTTTCATTTATCCATCCTTCCCTCCACTCCTCTTTCCATCCCTTAATGTTTTTTTCATACTTCCCTCCCTTTCCTTTCCTCCTTCCATCCATTCTTCCCTCCAAATACTTTCTATTTCTCCATCTTTTCTAATATCCCTCCATTTATCTTTCCCTTTACTCCCCTATTCCTTCATTCTTTAATTTCTCCATTTTTATTTCCATCCATCCTTCCCTCCATTCCTGATTCTACCTCTTTTTTCTTTTCAGCTCTCTATCCTCTCCATTTATCCTTCCTCCTTCCACCCATCAATTCTTCCTTTCATCTGTTCCCCTATCCTTCCTTCTATCCCTCTATCTCTCCTTTCCCCATTCCTCATTCCACTTCTATTTGCCCTCCCTCCATCTCGCCTTCCTACATTCCTCATTTTACCTCTCCTATCTTTTCCTCTCCCCTCCCTCCACTCTTCCTTCCATCTTTCTATCCTTTCAAACCTCCATTCTTTCTTCTACTCATCCCTCCTTTCACCCCTCCTTCCATCCTTCCTACCATCCTTTCATCTTTCTTTCCATCCTTCCTTCCATCCTTATTCTATCTTTCCATCCCCCTTCTATTCCTCCATCTCACTTTCCAGCCCTTCTTCCATTTCCCATTCCTCTGCTCTCTCCATCCCTCCTTCCAACTCTCTGTCCATCCCTCACCTGGCCTTTCTACCACTTCCACTTTTACCACCCCTAATTGTGGTATCAGCTCTCTAGTTTCCCAGGGGTTTGACTCATAAGATAAAAATGTTCTCTAAGTGTGGAATGTAGCATCTGTTTTCAGGTTTTGCTGATATATTGATCTGTTTGGCAGCTTATTTTTCCTCTTTTCCCTCTTTCCCTCACCCTCAAAAATCTTGGTCTGAAGATGGGTTTCTAGGAGGGGGAGAAGGAAAGACACTGCAGACATTAGGTGACATAAAAATGAAATACATCAAAAAGCACAAATATTTTTAATTAAAGAAGAATGGAGTTAGGGTTTTGGCTCAACAGATCCATTTCAAGGATCCAATTTTCTTCTCTCCTACCCAGGGCCAGGCATCCCAAAGCAGAAGAGCTTCAGTTAATTCCCACACAATCAATCAAAGCTGGTGGCTTACTCCCCCCCCCCCCCCCGCTGAGATCTAGTGTCTAGGGCTCAGTGGTCACTGGCAGGTCAGTACTGATTCACAACACTGGCAAAGACCCGGACAAGGTGGGCAGTAGAATTCACGCATCCAGACAGAATGAACTGCTCTCATTCTGGGGGAATGAGATCCTTGCCTTCACATGCAGGTTGAAGCTAATGCTTCTGGGCAGAGATGCAGACCTGGCCTTTTATCAGAATTTCCACTGGACAGAGCCAGGACCAGACTCACCAACAAAGTTCCCTGTTCCACTGTGGCACTTAGGTCACTGGCAAAAATCTCGAATGAAGTTACCTCTCCAGGTCGGGGCTTCTGGCTTAGCATCCTCAGAGCAGAGGCATCCACAATGCAATTGAGATTGTCAATCTACTTTATTTTCATCTATCCATCCATACATCCATTCATCCATTCATTCAGCTGGGTTAGGCTTGCAGCCTAATGACTTTCCCAGATCTTCTTCAGATAAGTTAGTTAGGCCTTCCTACAACAGGAACAGATGTCCCCAGTGCCTTCCTTAGATGGGGAAGCATATGGCTTCTTTGTCACCCTACCTTTCTGGCCCAGGGAGAAGGCTGCTAGGTGGGGTGGGGCACAAATTTTGGGCTTAAGTCTCACCTCTGGTTTGCTGACTGTGATTCCCCAGTTTGTTTCCTCCTGGGCAAAAGAAGAGAGCCAAGTGGAACTAAGTGGTCCCAAAGATTCCTCCTAGATCTGAGATCATAACAGGCAGCCCCCTTCACTTTCACTTTGCTACTAGGTGGGGGAGTTGGCACAGGAACCTTTGGTGGTCACTCCCAGCCCCCAGTCTCCAAATGCTCAATCTGTAGTACAAATATACTGGGGCTCTTTAGGGGGTCTCCTCCTTATAGGTAGAGAGGTCAGGGTGCGTCAGATCTTCTCCAACCACTTCAGCCTGGTAATCTGTCCAGCTTTCCATGATCCCTCCACACCAAGACAACATATCTAACCTTTCTCAGTCCAGAATTCCCAAAGAGCCCACCACAATAGGAAGGATGTTTCCCATCATATTTAGAAGGTGAGCAGCATACTTCAGGTCCCTGGAACCAAACCCATTAGTGGGAGCCCAGGAGTCTGCTTTCCCAAAGGCAATTTGAGAAAGCTTGAGCCACAGGGAGGAGTGGAAAGCTTTGGATCTAGCATCTTTAGAGCTTGGTTCTAGCTGTTACTAGCTGATGCCCATGGACACAGCCTTCTCCTGAGTCACATGTGCCCTTGCTGTAAAATGAAGCATGTCCTGGGTGATTTCTTGGGTCCCTTCCAGCCTCCCTGTCTAACATCTTCTGGGATGACGTATCAGAACCAGGAAAGGTTCAGAGACCTTCAGAGCTGGAAGGGCAGCACAGTCCAGCCTCTCTATCTCTACAGATCTCTGCTAAGTGAAGAAACTTAGCTGTTAAATGAACCTTCCCAGGACATTCAGCCCTCCACTTCCCCCCAGACCAGAGGTTGAAACTATCTTCTCCTGGAGTGATACTTTCTGCAGGAAGCCCCTGGGGATGCTGCTGGCACCTTCAGCTTCAGCTGCTTTGGGATGTATTTGGCCTGGCTGAGGCCCACCAGGAAAGGGTGGCAGGAAGCAGGAGGAGGCCTGAGGCTCCTTGGAGTCAGTAAACATCCTGTTTTGAATAGACTCAGACTCTGCCCTAGTTCCCAGCCTGGGATGAGGTTTCCAGGAAGCTTCCTCACAGGAGCTGTGCACTTGGTCCTACTTTGTGTCATTGTGACACTGGGGGATTTCTGCTGATGAGAACCAAAGGACAGTTTGCCTGGACTTCAGGATCAAGAGGAGAATTGGGCTGGAATTGTCAACTACAATGCCATGGTGAAGGGTTTTAGAAGACAGATTCAGCTAGTCAGTTTACAACATGAATTTAATAAGCATCTCCATGTGCTAGTCATTGCACAATGCACTGGAGTGGAGATATAAAGAAGGGCCCATGATCTACCCCACCTCTGGAACCCCACATTTGGTATATAAGATCTATATAGAGTGTAAATGGGAGGTGATCTCAGAGGCAAGGGGAGTTTGTATTTTGTGTATAAGATCTATCTATCATCTATCTAGCCATCATCTATATGGTATAAGTCAAAGACAATCTAAGAGGTAAGGGACTAAGAGGATAAGAGTTTATATTTGATCTTAATATCCACTGGGAGTCACATGATCTAATTTGAGTTTAAGGAAAATCCTGTTGATAGCAGTCTGGAGGCTGGCCTGGAGCTTTGAGCCATTGGGAGGCTCCTGTAACAATGGAGGCAGAAGTGATGAATGCCAAGCCTAAAGTCGTTCCTGTGTGAGCCAAAAGATGGGATGGAATGGGCTGAGAATGAGGAAGATGATGTGAAGGCAGGAACGGCAAGGTTTAGTCAATTGATTGGTCATGTGGGTGAGGGGCTGAGGAGGGACGGTTTAGGAGGCAAAACCATGGGTTTAATTTGGGACATGTCCAGGTCATGGGGCTTAAACTGTGTAATCGTTACTGGGTTATCTAGGTCCGTCCCACCCCCCACTCCTCCCATAGCTCCACTCCTCATTCTCTGGATTTCTTTACTTTGCTCTCTCTTGGTTCCTTCCCCTCCCCTTTTCAACTCTTACTTTCCTCTTCCCCATTGGATTGTAAACTCCTTAGGGGCAAGTCTGGCTAGTCCTTCTATCTGCAGTCTCTGGCCCAGAGGAAGGACACAAGAAAGGGGGGCTGCCTTGCTGCAGTGAGAACCCAGGAGATCATGAAGTGGGACATGAGAATCTCCCCATCAGACAAGCTGCCTAGGGTTGTATCTAAGCAGCAGAACAAACGTGCAAACATTTATCAGCTGGGCACTGGCATCTTGGAGAGGCCCAAAGCCTCCTTTTCCCATCAGCCTCAAGACCAGCACTTGCAAAGGACTCAAAGCTACAACAGGTACCAGAGCTTAAATACTGAACTAGACAAAAATCATCTCCAAACAAATCAATCCATCTTGAAAAGGAAACACACTAGAAAAAGTGACGTAAATACAACAGGAGAAAAGAAAGTCGGATTTCCTGTCACAAGGAGCCTCAGCTGTGACAGGCATCTCAGGATGCCCCTGAGAATGAGGGCATCCAGCAACAAGAGGCCCAGGTGGAGAATCTCGCCAGGGCAAGCCCTGCCAATAGAAAGGGTCCAGGTTTCTCCCAGTCCCATAGGCAGCTTTTATGTCCCTAGCTTAAATCCAATTCATGCTTGATGAGGCAGGACCTTGACAGCCAGCTGAGTCTCTCCTTTTGATGAGCTACAGAGAATCTCTTGAGCTGAACTTTGAAGAAACCCAGAGATCTAAAATCTGCCCAGAGTTTCTTTCCATCATTATTATAATCACTGAGAATTGATCTCTGTGAAGAAGTTTTATTCTTATTCCCTCATTGGTTTTCCAGAGGAGCTCTTGTGAGGCAGGGACAAAAGGGATCATTAAGTTATTTTAGAGATGAGGAAACTGAGTCTCAGAGCAGGGCAGTTACCTAGCCAGGATCATGCAACGGCTGGTATGCATCAAAGGGAACTTTCTAAACTACATCCCTTTTGCACATTCCATCCCCAAATCTAGGTATACCCCAGGTCAATGGAACACCATATTTCAGGAAAGGAGACTGGGCTGAGTTCTCTGATGCTGAGCCCTGGCTTCCTGCACCCTCCAGTTTCTCAAACTATGACTTTGGAAAGACAGTTCTAAACCTGAGCACATCTTCAGGCCAGGGTTAACAAAGACTATCCAGACAATAGTCATTTAGATTCCAAAGCAAAGCCATGGAGGAAGCCAAGAGCTCCTCACTCCCAGCACCCAGCCCTCTGCTGAACAGGAGCTTCATGGAAAAGGAAAACAGGAAAGAAATCCTTTTGTCAAATCTTCAACAAGACATTGGCAACACTGCCTTCTCCCAGCTGCCCAAAGGAGGGGGGTGGGAGCAGTTCTTCACATCAGCTCAGTTCCTATGTGCTGGAACAAACAGCTGAAAACTGTGGGTTCTTCTGAAGCCTTTGCTGATGTTTCCTTGGAAACCATGAATTGAGAGCTGGTTCTGTGAATGTCTGTACCATCACACAGAGGGGGGAACTTGCTTGAGGGAGAAGGATTTGTGAGTCACCAAACTCAGCCTCTCCTCCCACGACCAAACATCCCAAAGGAGACAATGGTCAACCCTGACTCATATCTTCACTGGCTGGCCATAGATTTCTCAAAGCCAACAAGGTCAACACTACATTCTTTCTCCACACCCCCATCCCCCCAGCTCTCCCCTCTTCTGGTTATTATTACAGTTACATCCTCCCAGCTACTCAGGATCCCAACCCAGGTGTCATCCTGGACTCTTCATTTAAACTCCCTCCACACATCTAATCTGTTGCCTAGTCCTGTTGATTTTACCTATACAGCATCTCTTGTATGGTGGGGGGGGCTTTCTCTCCTCTGGCATTGCCACCTCCTTGGGGGCTAAAGCAGAAATCTGATCATGTCACCCTTCTATTCAATAAACTTCAGTGACTCCTTATTACCTCCAGGATCAAATATAAAACACTCTGTTTACATTCAAAGCCCCACCTACCTTTTCTGTCTTTTGAATCAAAACAAAAGCAGGAATTATAGTCATGCTATCAGATAAAGCAAAAGCAAATATCTACATTAAAAAAAAGAAAAAATGGACCAGCTTACTTGGATTTAGTGTAAATAATAAAATGGAGGTAGCCCATTGAATTCAGTGCCTGGGAGCCAGGTGAGAATTTTATTATGACTCTACACATTCTGTCTGCATTTGCCTATCATTGTGCGTGGATGTGATGTGTGGCTCCTGAACACATCACCAACAGATGAGTCTTTTTAAAAAGAGTCCTTTAGAAAGTGGGCAAAGAAAGAATGCTTCAGATAAAATCACTGCATCACAAAAAAGATGTTCTGTTATTAAATCAACATTTGAATAATTGACAGAATTGAAACATCTGAATTTGGTTCTAGAAACACAAAAATAGGACGCAATGTCAAAATGCCTGGATCTACAGTTTGGACTATTAGAAGCAATATAGAATAAAAGCAAAAGGCAAAGTTGCCTCAGTCTACAAACAACTACAAGGGATAGAAAAGGGACATTTTGTACTTGCATAGATGGAAGATTGTAATAAAAAAGAAGCATTTCCCATACAGAGCAGCCATTCAGACAAAAACTTCAAGATGTTTTAAGCCAACAAAGGAAAATGGAAATGAAGGGAAGAGTGACAACAAAAAATGTTGGCTGGTTTTCTCCCTTTAAAAGCAAGTTGAATACATAACATTAAAATAACACTGAATTTACTGAAGGTAAATTTGACTTAAACCCCAAGCTAAACCCTAAGTCAAGTCAAAGATCATGGAAAAACCTAATATTTTGAAACAAGGGAATCTGATCAATTGGGGAATGAATTTTGAATATGCTTATTCTGGTGAAGGACACCTTCCATAATGTACATTTCTAAGAAAGAAAGAAAGAGAGAGAGAGAGAGAGAGAGAGAGAGAGAGAGAGAGAGAAATAAAGCTTGCTTCAGTCTGTATTCAATCAATATCTATTCTTTCTCAAGAGGCAGATATTATGCTTCATCATTAATCTCTTGGGATTTTCTTGGATCATTGTATTGCTGAGAATGGTTAAGTCATTCATAACCTTGCTGTTACAATGAACAATGTTCTCCTGGTTCTGTTCACTTCACTCAGCATCAGTTCACATAAATCTTTCCAGATTTTCCTGAAATCATCCTGCTTCTCATTTCTTATAGCACAGTAGTATTCCATTTCAATCTTAAGCACATTCCCTAAATGATGAGGTCCTTTTAATTTCCAATTCTTAGTCACCACAAAAAGAGCTGCTATAGATATTTTTGCACAAATAGGTACTGATCACCCCTTTTTTGAATGTCTTTGGGTTATAGACTTGGTAGTGGTATTGCTGGATCAAAGTGTTTGCATAGTTTTATTGCTTTGGGCATAGTTCCACATTGCTCTCCAAAATGACTGGATCAATTCACAACTCCACCAACAATATATTAGTATTTCAGTTTCCCATATCCCTTCCAATATTGAGCATTTTCCTTTTTTGTCATATAAATCACTTTGAGGGGTGTGAGATGGTACTTCAGGGTTGTTTTCATTTGCATTTCTCTGATCAGTGGTGATTTAGAGAATTTTTATATGACTAGATAGCTTTGATTTATTTGTCTGAAAACTGCCTGCTCATATACTTTGATCATTTACCAATTGAGGAATGACTTGTGGTTTTCTAAATTTGACTTAGTTCTCTATATATTTGAGAATAAGGCCTTTTAGCAGTGATACTTGTTGCAACCCCCCCCGCCCCAGATTGCTGCTTTCCTTGTAATTATAGTATTAGTTTTATTTGGGTAAAAAAGCATTATTTTACATGTCAGAATCTGACACCCTGAGAGGGTGTCATTGATTCCTTCCAGTTCTTTGGTAATCAAATCAGAAGACCTACATAACTAGTCTCCATATAATCATTTCAGTTATATCCAATGTATTTTTGACTCCATTTAGATTGTTTATTAGCAAAGATACAATAGTGTTTTGCCAACTAAGGTAAACAAGGTTAAGTGACTTGCCCAGGATCACTCAGGTAGTAATTGACTGAGTTCATATTTAAACTCAGGAAGATGAATCTTCCTGCTTCCAAGTCTAGCACTCCATCCCTTGTGCCACCTAGATGACTTGGGTACCTAAAGCTGTTTTCAAAAACTAGGAAGCATTATGGCAGAAACTAGGAATAGACCAATATCTCACACCAAATACCTAGATAAGGTCAAAATGAGTGCATAACTTAGATGTAAAGGAGAGCATGGAATAGTTTGCCTATCATAATAATAAATAGAGAGCATAAGAAAATGTAATATGGGTAATTTTTATTATAATAAATTTAAAATGTTATGCACATATTTCTGATAAAGGTCTTATTTCTCAAATATTTGGAGATGTGAATTAAATTTATAAGACTACAAGTCATTCCCCAATTTATGGTCAAAGAATATGAATAGATAGTTTTCAAAGGAAGAAATCAAAGTTATCTATATTAAAATATTTTAAATCATTATTGATTAGAAAAATTCAAATAACTCTTAGGTACCACCTCATGCCTAACAGATTAGCTGATGGGAAAAGGAAAATGATAAGTATGAGAGAGAATGTGAGAAAATTGGGATACTATTGCATTGCTGGTAAAGTTGTAAACTGATCCAACCATTTTGGAGAACAATATGGAAATTTATTCCAAGGGCTATAAAACTGTTCTGACCCTTTGTTCCAGCAATACCACTATTAGGTCTATATCCCCAAGAGAAGAAAAGGGGAGAAGACTTATTTGTACAAAAATATTTACAGCAGCTCTTTTGTGGAAGCAAAGAATTGAAAATTGAGAAATGACTGAACAAGTTGTGCTATATGATTTTAAATGGAATATTATTGTGTATTAAGAAATGATGAATAGAAAAACCTGGAAAGACTTGCATGAACTGATGCAGGGTGAAATGAGCAGAACCAGGAGAACATTGTATCAGCAATATTATATGATGAAATACAATGATCCAAAACAATCTCAAAAGTATTCATTATGAATAGTGTTATCTGTCTCCAGAGGAAGAATTGATGGAGTCTGAATGCAGACCAAAGTATAGTATTTTTCATTTTTTCCTTTATTTTTTTAATTTTCTTCCACAATATGGAACTATGTGTTATATGATTGTTAATGTATAACCTATATTAGATTGACAGTCATGTACAAAATTGATATTGTTTTTATACGTAATTATAAATAAAAGACTATTACAAAAAAAGCTAGTTTTCAAGTTCTTTTACCTTAACTGTTGAAAATATTATAAGACCAAAAATATCACATTTAGAGCATATTGATTTTAGATAACTTTCAAGGTCTCCTGACTACATTTGGTTCATTGTATGAAATTGTGATCATGCAAATTTGCAGAAATGTGGATAAAGTTCTCTGCACTGGCCAGTGTATTTATAAAGATTTAAAGAAAGAGAAGACAGTCCAATCACTGCTGCTAAAATATTTCAAGCAACAATAATATTTTCATTATATTATCTGTAAGGTTTATCTTTAGGCAAAATATTCAGCAATTTTAAAATTTGGCTTTCTACAACTCCTCTATTACTTTATAACCAGAAATACATTTTTCTTATCCTATTATGCTAATAAAGAGAAAAACTTATTTAAAATTGTTTTCATTGCTTATTCCCATTGGGCTGGAACCAATTGGTATATTTTTGCATATATTATAATTTCAAATGGTGCAAATTTAAATAATGTGAATACTTCATAGGATTCATTATTCACACTAATTGGAACCTAGCTATATGCTGAAAGGAACCATAGACCACCAACTAATATCAACATTAAACCTATATGGTCCAAATACTTTATCACTTAAATTCACAAGAGAATAATTAACTGAACTACAAAAAGATACAGTGAGTAAAACAATAGTAGGAGAGAAACAAAAATGGAAAACAAAGGACAGAGCAAATTGCTAGAGAAGCTAGAGCTAAATGGGCGTGCCGAAGAATCTTTCACCAAAACTGACCTTGTGTCAGGACACAAAGATATTTCAGAAAAAATGTAAAAAAGGTAGAAATAGTCATTCTTCCTCTGCAGACCATCGCACAAGAAAAATATTAAACAGACCAAAGATTTCAAGGAAATGACACAGACCCAGATGGAGACTAAACAATGAAATTCTAAATAATGTGAGAATCAGAAGGAAAAACAATAGAAACAATAATTATATGAAAGAAAATAACTATGAAACAACATGCCAAGATTTCTGAGATGAAGTTGAAAGGAATATCCAATGAAGCTGGAAAGATAGGTTGGAGCCACATTACATATGACTGTTCTTAAATTTTTTTTTGTTTAAGGCTTGCCCATGGTCACACAGCTAGACAATTAAGTGTCTGAGGTCAAATTTGAACTCAAATCCTCCTGATTTGAAGACCAGTGCTCTATCCACTGCAACACCTAGCTGCCCCCCTCATATGATTTTAAAAGTGAAACAGATATATTTATTTTTGATCCTGGAGGTAATGGGGAGTCTTTGGAGTTGGTTGAGCAGGAGAGTCACATGATCAGATCTGAGCTAAAGGGAACTTACTTTGGCAGGATTTATAGGAAAGATGGGAGTAATAAGGCTAGAGGTGAGAAGACCATTAGATATGTGAAGTGAGGAAGACTGAAGGATCCAGATCAGTGCCAGAGTCATGAAGCTGAGCTACTGGAGAAAGTCTGAAAGAAGAGATAGTTCTTCTGGAGCCCCCCATTTGTACCCTGGAGCCTAGTACTTCATGTTCCCTTCTGCTGAAGCTGAGACCACTCAAATGATCTGGCCAAGGGCCTTTTGCTTGGTGAGAATTTTCCATAGTTAGCTAGACCCAGACTCAGCCTCTGGCCACTTTTTGTCATGTTGGTATCTGTGACTCCATTCATTTCCTGTGACTCCATTCTCTCCCCTTCCATTATCAGCCACTATTGTAGACGACATGTCCATCCTATTGCCCGGCTTTTCATCTCTGTGACTTCTATATCTAAACCCCAAATTCCCCCATATGTGCTATCATGTTCAATTAGCCCTCAAGATCCTAGAGAAGTAGATAATATATTATGACAGACTGGACAGATGAGGGAAAGGAGACCCATGAAAGTTCAGTAACTTGCCCAGTGTGACAGGCATGAAACGTAAAACACAAGAGTAGAAACTATGTTCTCTAGGATCCCTATGAGGTAAATGGCACAAGAATGATTACCTCCCACTTAACAGATAAGTAAAATGAGGCTCAGAATTCTGAAAGGACTGGGGAGTATTATTAAAGAGATGTTTTTTGAAAGCATTTAGAAATGAGGGTAGTGAGCAGTAAAAGTCTTCATAATTTCATCAAGATAAGGTCACATACACTAATGCATTGTTGGTGGAGTTGTGAACTGGAAAACAATGTCCAAAGGACAATAAAACTGTACAAACTGTTTGAACCAACAATACACTTGGTCTATATTCCAAAGAGATCAAAAGAGAAAAAGACTCACATGAACAAAAAGATTTACAACAGCTCTTTTTGTAGTGGCAAAGAATTGGAAATCAAGGGGATTCTTATCAATTGGGGAATGGCTGAACAAGCTGTGGTGTTCTAAAATGGCAGGATTTCAGAAAAGCCTGGAAAGATTTTCATGAACTGTTGCTGAGTGAAATAAGCAGAACCAGAATGTTGTACACATTAACAGCACCATTTTGAGATCAAACATGATGGACACAACTATGATGGACACAACGCCTGGACAATCCTGAGAGAACTGTTAAGGAAAATATCATCCACATCCAGAGGAAAAAAATTATGGCTTCTGAATGCAGAGCAAAGTATACTATGTTCAATTTTAAAAAGTTCTTTAATGTTTTTTCTTTCTCATTTCTCCTTCATTCTAATTCTTCCTTCACAACATGACAAATGTGGAAATATGCTAAACACCATTATATATGTACACCTCTATATAAAATTATTTGCTTTCATGAGGAGGGGGAAAGGAAAAGAGGATGGTAGAAAGATATGGAACTTGGGGAAACTATGTGGTGCAGTGGATAGAGCTCCAACCCTCGAGTCAGGAGGACCTGAGTTCAAATCTGCCCTCAGACACTTAATATTTAGTTGTGTAACCTTGGGAAAGTCACTTAACCCCATTGCCTTGCAAAAAAAAAAAAAAAAAAAAAGAAATATATGGAACTCCAAAGTTTGTAAAAGGGTGAATGTTGAAAACAACCTTTTCATGTAATTAGAAAGTAAAGTAGGAAAAAGATAAGGTCACATAAGATCCTACACACACACGCACACACACACACATACACACACACACACAACAACAACAACAACAACACACACACACACACATACACACACACAAAAGGCTAGGGGATTCCTGCCAATTAAGTATTTAGAAAGGCTTCTGACAAAGTCTGTTACATTTTTCTTTATGGATAAGATAAAGCAACATAAGCTAGATGGGAATCTGTACACACAGATAGATTCATAACTGTTTGGATGAGCAACCCCAAGGAGTTGTTTATAATGAACCGATGGCACCTTGGACAGAGATTTCATGTAGTGTGCTCTAAAGGATTGTGCTTTGCCATGTGCTGATTTTATCAATGACTGAGATCCAGGGATAGATAGCATCCTTGCCTGGGTCACATTGCATTTGGAGTCTTGTGCTTAATTAGGGGTTGGGCATAGAAAAGACACTGATGAACCAAACAGGAGTTCAATCAGAATGGGGAAAGGTCTCCAGACCTTTCTCTGTATAAAGCTAGGGTAGATGAATGAATGAATGCACTTACTGTTTCATAATCTAGCCCCCCTCTAACTCTTCCATCTGCTAACAACATTCTCTCTGTCATGTACTCTTTGATCCAATGACATAGCTATTTCATGAAAAGTCGCTCCATGTCTTGGCTCTCTCTAGCTGTTCCCCAAGCCCTCCTCCCTGGCTTTCTTTAAGTCTCAACTAAACTCTTATCTTCTACAGAAAATCTTCCTGAATCCTCTTTATTCCAGTAAGTCTGTTAATTCCCTCTGTTACTTACTTATTATCTATCCCACATCATACTTTGTATATGTTTGCTTGCATGTTGTCTCCCCCATAAGATTGTATTTATTAAGACCAGGCGCTCTTTTTGCCTCCTCAGTCTAGAGCTGGTAGAGATATTATAGTCTTTCTAGATCAACCTCTTCATTTTACAGTTGAGAAAACTGATGTTGATTAGAAAATTAGAAAATAAATAAATTAGAAAAAAGATAAGGTCACCTAAGATCACACACACACACACACACACACACACACACACACACACACACACACACATTTTCCAAGGTTGGAAATCTACACAGGGAATGGTGGATAGCCCCAGGATTTAAACCCAGTCCTTTGGCTTCGAATCCAATCATCTCTCCACAGCATCACACTGGACCACCACCTGAACTGCCCTACCTATGTACATTCTGCCATAGAGTTCTCCTTAAAGCAAATCAGATGAGAGGGAAACCCTCATCTGATTTGGGCTTGAAAGCCCAAGAAGTGGAAAATCAAGAGTAACTATGAGTTTCATACATAGCCTAGGAACATGAAAGGAAAAGTCATGTTGTGTAATTTTCCCCTAGATGACTCTTGATATGATCACAGTTTCCTTTTAGGGAGCCTTATATACCCTTCTGGAGTCTGGGGGAGAGCTTGCCTCAGGAACAATTCACAGGAAGCAGATTTTTTCATGGGTAGTTTCCTCTATATTCAGACTTGGTGCTAGAAAAAATGCCTACACCTGGATAGAGACATTCCTGCCCATGAGGACAAACATAAGCAAGCTCACCACTGCAGGGTGAGTTGGGTTTAGGGATGTGGAAGCAGTTTGTCAAGCCAGCAGGAGTCAGTATACCTGGTCCAAAGGCTTTTAGGCTACATGGGTAGGGGTCCTTTGGATGCTTCATTTTGTCAAGATGGCTTTACAAAGCCCCAGTAAACTATCATCCTCAGATAGGTGGTACAGTGCATAGAGCACAGGCACCTGAAATCAGGAGTATGTAAAGTTAAATTCAGCCTTTGATACTCACTAGCACTGAGATTCTGGGCAAATCACCTCTATCTGCCTCAATTTCTTCATCATGGAGCAGGATCAAATGAAATCCCACATTTAAGGCACTTTGCAAGCCTTAAAGCATGATCTAAATGCTAACTAACATCATCATCATCATCATCATGATTTTAAGGGAGAAAGGCTACTGGAGGGCCCAGCATTGCCTTCCAAAGGGCATTTATTTTTTTTAGTCTTTTGCAAAGCAATGAGGTTAAGTGGCTCGCCTAAGGCCCCACAGCTAGGTAATTATGAAGTGTCCGAGGTCAGATTTGAACTCAGGTCCTCCTGACTCCAGGGCTGGTGCTCTATCCACTGCACTGCCTAGCCACCCCCCAAAAGTCACATATAATTAGACCATAGAACCTTCAAAGCTCAGAAGCTCAGAGATGAAAGGGACTTCAAAGACCCCAAACACAACTTAACTCTGTTGGAGCCCGGACACAGAGATACAAGATGAAAGAATATTAGATTGGGAGTTCCTTGAGGGCAGAGACTTTGCCTTTGCATCTCCAGAACTTGGCATAATATTTATTGCTGATCTATGTACATTGACTTGTTGACTTGAAAGATAAAAACCAAGTACTGTACAAGGTCTGTGTAGGGCAGGCTCATTACAGGTTGAGATTGTCAGTACTGATCATTAAAAGATAGATACATACATAAATAGATATATGGACAGATGATAAGTAGAAGAGGTAGATGATAGGATGGGATAAATGGAGAGATGATAGGTATATAGATGGAAGAATGCACTGGATGGATGAATGATGGATGGATGGATTGGTGGATGGATGGATGGATGGATGAATATTTATAGGGAGGTAGGGAGATCAAAGATTACTTAAGCGGTGATTATGTGACAGATACTGTGGGAAGCATTAAGACTATTAATACAATCACAAAGAAAGGTACTTCCTGCCCTCACAGAGTTTACCTTCTAAGAAGGCAAAAAACAAAAGAAACCATGTAGTGAGGGGTTGGGATGAGTCTGGAGAACCATAGTGAAGCTGGGAGGGCAATGAATCTGGCTGTCCTGGGCACTTCTTCTGGGCACTTACCCTTTGGAGAAGGAAGCTGAAGGATCAGGGACCTTTTTGAAGGCTCCTCCAACCAATGTGTAAAAGTTTGAAAAGTCATGAATGGAGAGATGAGCTGGGTATGAGGTTCCTAGCGGGGCTCAGGATTTTGCCCAAGTTCATGGTGGTAGATCCTCAAACAGCAGGTCCTAGGTACATTTCTTCTACTCACTTCATTTTAGTTATGCCCAATTCTCCATGACTCCACTGGGGTTTTCTTGACAAAGATACTGGAGTGGTCTGCCATTTTCTTCTCCAGCTCATTTGACAGATGAGGAAACTGAGGAAAACAGGATGAAATGACTTGTCCAGGGTCACATAGCTGATATATATTTGAGGCCAAATTTGAATTCAGAAAGTTGTCTTCCTGACTTCAGGGCCAGTGCTCTATCCATTGCACTACTTAGTTGCCCACTCACTCACTCACTAAGAAAAGCCAGTTCCTACTCTCCTGCCCAACAAGGGGATTCAAGGTAGTCAAGAAATGAGAATGGAAGAAGGCAATATGGGGGGCATATTGGTTGAATGGATCCCACCCACTGGGAAGTTTCACAGAGAAGATCAGATTAAAGCAACTGGACCCAGGGTCTAATCTATTCATGTTACAAACCCAGACATGGAGACTCATAGACATGAAATAGCAATAAAATTCCCTGTGACTGTGGCAGAGTCAAGACTAGGTGCTCTCCTTCTCAGATCCCAGTGTCCCTCCCTGAACTATTCCTATCCAGTTTCTAGTCCAACTTTTCCCAGATAAGGAAATGGAGATAATAACAAGCATTGTGTGAGGTTTATCTAAGTACATGAAATAAGGGGATTGAATACAGAATGACTTCAGTAGTTCTCTTTCACTGTATCAATCTAATTTTGGGATTCTGAGCCCCAAGAGCAGAAATCCTATGCTTGGACTGGAAGGCAAAGCAACAGCAAAAGTGCAAGATGGAGGAGGTATGATTAAAGAGTAATTTATCGGAGAAAGATCTGGAGCTCAGAGGACCACAAGTTCAAAATAAGTCAACAATGTGATATAACAGTTCTGTACATTGCATTGGAAGACACAACATCCAACTCAAATAAGCTAAGGGTGTCCATGTTCTCTGTTCAGACCCCATTTGGAACTTTATATTCTGTTCTGTTCTTTCTTCTTGAGAGATGAAACTTGTTCCATTTGGCCCCAACAGAAACAACTGTGAGTATGTGTAAGGAGTTGTAACCAGGCATTCAGAACTTCCAGAGCTATTTTCTAGTAAGAGATTGAATTCCTCCAAGTAATGTGAGACCTGTCTAGAGTATCTAGTCCTTTTGCCTTATTGCATTTGGATCCAAATTTATCCTGCTTGACCACCCATACTTCATAAAATGTATTTCTCCCAAAAGAAGACAAGGTCTTATATTAAATTTTGTTCCCAAAGACACATAAGAGCTGATTTTCAGGAGATGTCTTATTTTTTCATGCACAACAAACTACATTTATTCACACACAAGAATCAGCATTTATCCTAATACAGTCATGTCGTCTTCTTCTGGAACATCATCATAACTCTCCAAACCCCAAATTCTGGTCTGAATGTTTTTCTCCATTTTCTGTAAAACCATTGGTCACAATCTCTCCTGTCCAGCCACAGAGTTTTTCTTAAATGAGCACTTGCTGTCCCTGTAGCCTACTCATAGAGCACAACTGTTGGTGCTTTTATCCCATGAATTCTTGACCGAAGTCATGACCTCTTGTGGGCTCAGCTTCATAAACTTTCTACACAGATTTCTCTCCATTCTGTTCTCAATGTGCTCATTGATTTCCATGCACAAATGGTCCTTGAAGGGTTTATTTATTGCAATATCAAGTTTGGCGGCAAGCAGTCATTTCTGCGGGATCATTACTTGATCTAGTCTTCTCTCTGCATGGAAGCTCTTCATGTCTTTAGCACAGGAAATGCTGGCTGAATCCCAGACCAGCTGACCTCTTTGGCCACCTCGCAAAACAGGGGCAGCATGAAAGCGACCCACTTCCTTCTAACTGTTTGGGTGCACTAGGCTTTTTCTGTTTGAAGGACTTAAATACCTGAAACACACTCAATCTTACCTTTTTTTGCCCTTAGTGATGATGGGCTGGGGGTGGGGCTTTCTTTCCCATCTGGACATTATCAAGCACACACATGATTCATGCAATGTATCTGGTCTCCAATTGTCATTCAGCAATGTTTCAAATCATTTTTTACATAGGCATTTACCTATCATCCAAAGGTGCCCACTTGGATATGTACTGATGCATAATTATAATAAGTATTATCATTTATTTTAATGTCAATAAAATTATTTATTTATATTTAATTGTATATTAATAATATTGTTTGATATTTCAATATGTCTGTTGTGTGTTGCATCGGACATACTAAATGTATCTGATGATATTAACTGGAGCTCAGGCTTATATTAAGAACACTAAAAATCATGCTAGGGTTTATTTTCCAATCAATTTTTATTTGGGGGGAAAATATAGTATTTGTGTGTAGATATCAAAGGCCATGAATACTGCTCCTGTCTCCTGTCCTGAATTTTGTTTCCTGTGACTCTCTGGATATCTTAGTAGCTAAGTTTTCTTTCTTCTTTCTTTCTTTCTTTCTTTCTTTCTTTCTTTCTTTCTTTCTTCCTTCCTTCCTTCCTTTTCTTCTTCTTCTTCTTCTTCTTCTTCTTCTTCTTCTTCTTTCTACATTGTAGTTACTCCATGATTATCACATGGGACAAATATTGGTCTCTTTTTCCCTTTCAGTTAAGAACCCTTTGGATTAGATTAGTACAACTACACTCAGGTCCACACTTACTATCCAGTCCTGTATAGGTATACTGTCTCCCTAGATGGGACATTGTTCTTCCTGTATTTTAAGCCATAGTCTCAGAAATCCAGATTATATTCTCAAGCATTATCTTCCCAATTCTGCCCGTATCTCTTCAGAATCCATTGTTTAGTAAAACACCACTTGTCTTTCTAAGGTTTCATTTTTAATACAAAACTGTGCAATTTTTCCCAAAGTCAGAATCAGCTGGATGAGGAAGTGCCTGACCTGGATTTCTGTTCACTTAAGGTCTTCAAGAAGAGCTTGGATGGTCTCTTACTAGGTTCCTGATTCAGGGACTGATGGACTAGATTGTGAGGTCCCTGCCCATACTGAGTTTCTGTGAAGTTAAGTTTCTTGCTGTGAGAAGAACTGTAGCCACAGGAGGACCTAAGATTAAAGCAGAAATTTGGAATCACAATATGGAATACCAGGTTCTAAGGCATGTGTTGCCTTCTTACATTGTGATCATCAGAAGTCCACTGTCAGTGACTAAAATGTACCTGGAAATGACCTGTCACTCCTAGAACTTTTCTTCTTCCAGCCCTAAGATCTCTTCCCTCCCATTATGCTTTCCTTTATGGGCACTGAAGTAGCAGGTGTCATTAAATAAGCATTAAGACCCAACAGGGCATGTTTTACAGGACTATTACCACATGCTTGGTGTTCAGTGACAAATGGAGACCCAGCCAGGCATGATGTATAATGGAACAGAAGCACCCCCTGGGGGGTGGTAATGCTATTAGGATGTGGGGCTCTTATTGTTAAGAGTCATTTAAAGTATCACAGCAGTCTTCCTTCTGACGTGGGCTTAATGCATGCTCTGTCTACACTTCCTCTGGAAAGAAACTGCATAAGAAGGTAGAGGAGGCGAGAACATCCATCCCATAAGTATGCAGTCATCCCAAGAGGAGCTGGTGTGGGCTTTGTTTGCTGGCTTCTCCCTTTAGGGCTATCCTACCTTCCTCTGCCTTGGGAAGTTGTCTGGGACTTTCCCAAAGGATGACTATCAAAATGTGAATTCACCTTAGAAGTGACCAACATTAGCTAACATCTCTGGATGACTCTGCAGAATACCATTTTTTACCTCATGCCTATGTGGTTTATGTGGTCCACAGAACAAATAGTAATCTCTGTATTTACAATCAGGAATCAAAGTTCTGGAGAAGCTGAATGACTTTCCTTTGGTTTCATAGACTATTTGCAAATCTTAAATGCTACATAAATTATAGTTGTCATCATCTTCACTGCCATTATCTTTATTCTTCTCATCTTGTAGCTAATGGCAATCAGATCAAAATATTCCCAGGCCATGACACCATCAGACCATTGTTCTTTTATGGTTAATGTTTGTTGCATTACTGTGATGGTGGGGAAATGACTGATCTTTGGCATGAACAGTTTGGGGATTTAAGCTTACTTGCAGTAGATTTACTGGAAGAACTGGAGCAGAGAGGATGATGGGATGATGTAAACCTCATCCTCCTTCTGGGCTATTTTTATTTCTTATTATAGATGTCTGTATCTTGAAAGATTTTTTGCTCCACTTATTTGTATATTATAAACACTCGGTGTGAAAAATATTGCCCTTAAATCTTCATGACTCTTCACATTATGTTGAATGATTATAAGCAACAGGTTTGTCTGTGATTATTCTCCGAAGCCAATACAGTTATTTGTTGAATCCTCAAAGAGATTGGGAATCTGTTGTTATTGTATGGGGACTTCTTGTTCATTATTGATGAAAGATCATGAGCTTTTGGCGTATAATTCTAGCTATCTACTTATCTTTTGCTTGGCCCTTGGGAGATACGAAATTTTTGTCACTTTTGGCAACATGTTGTTTAGTTATCATAATTCCCTTGCATGATCTATGTTGATCAGTGAGTCTGGATTCCCCGAGGGGAAAACCCTTCTATAATTTCTAGTGATGGTGACTTGGTCTTGTGCTGCTATCATAGGCTCCTCTATTACTACAACAAATCTATATTACTCAACTATTTGTTTATTATCTCATTGTTGACATGTCAGTTGAATTCCTGTTGATGTCACCCACAGCGGGATGATAGTTTCTTCCTAGGCTCCATCTGGAGGTAAATCTCTGGTTTTCACTTAGGAAATCGAGTCATCCCTATGTCCAGTCTTGGCCTGTTGCCCCATGTAGTGAAAAGTCTGTTCATTCCAGAAGGATTTTTACAAGTCTTCCCCTTTTACTGTGTCCCGAGCAGTTCAATTAATGTTCTCATGCATTTTTCTTGTGATGATGATCAAGACAGATCAGGACTTGAACCCTTGTCTTCTTGACTCTAAACCTAGCATCTTGTCTACTAAGTCTCCAGGGCACATTTTATTATAACCATGTTGCAGATGAGGAAACTGGGATCCAGAGGTGTTAAATGATCTATTTGTGGTTGGGTTTCCCAGCTGGAAACCTTTTGTTTCTACATAGAATTGTTGTTTTTGTTGTTGTATTAAATAGCAGTTGCAAACACTAAACTGAGGTGTTCTGGCTTCAAACCCAATGCTGAATAAGGAGAAAGAAGGCACATCAAGAGGGAAGAATAGCCTTCATAGCCCACAGCCTCGTCCAAGCTGGTTCTGGGTCCCTAACCCAGGATGATGTCAGGACCCAGAAAAAAACGATGTATCTTCTTTCGCCACCCACAATTCCAACCAATCAGAATGGGGATAACCCACAGAATGCACATCAACTTCTTGGATAGAAGTACTTTCTCCAACAGCAAAAAGTACTGGATCTTTCCATGAATCAGGAGATTCTGGAAGTAAGTCCTGGCTCGTCCCAGATGTATCCATCGTTAGCCAATATACCAAAGACTATCCTTATTAAAGCTTCCTATTCCCATCTTCTTACCTTCACCTCAAGAATAGCCTCTTTTAGGATGCAGAGCATTTTCATGAACATTTTAAAGAAATGAGACAATAAGCCCATTGGTCAGATGTTTCTGATGGCCTCTCACTCTACACTTGAACTTTTCTTTGAGGGGGAAACATCACTGATTTTCTCCAATCATTTCAGATCTTTTTTCATAGTCTTAAGGTCTCCATAGCATTGTCTGTAGTTCACATCTCTTCTTTGTAATCTTGTTCAATCTCAGCAACTCCTTTTAGCTTCATCTTTCCAAATGACATTTCCATTTCCTAGTTTTTCATACCAGACACCCAGGCAGCTAGATGATATTGAGGATAGAATGGCAATCCTTGGGTCAGGAGGACCTGAGTTCAAAGCTGACCTCAGACACTTGACAATTACTAGCTGTGGGGCCTTGGGCAAGTCACTTTACCCTAACATCTGGGGCCATTCCCCAGTTTTCCTGATCCATATCTGGCCACTGGTCCTAGATGGTTCTGGGAGAGCAAGTGAATATAATTCCCTTGCTTATCATGGCATTCACCTCCCTGATGTCATGGTCTTTTTCTAGAACCAAGAACAAACATCATCATTGTCCTTCATTAGATTGTATGCTCTTTGAGGGCAGTTTCTTTTTCCTCTTTGTATTCCCAGAATTTGGCATAGTTCCTAGATCATATCAATGTTTATTTAATGTAATTGAATGAACTGGACTTGACAAGAGAACAAAAAATCCCATTACCACAAAAAGTTGTGAATATTTTCATTTCTGTGAGACTCTTTTGCCTCTCACTTTCTTGTTCTGTGAAATGCTTGGCCACAGGGTCTGAATGGCTCAGTGACTTTTCATACTTATGGTTCTGTATAAGTATAGTTGGCCAGTGCCCATGAAGGATTAGACTTTGTAAAGATGAGAGCTTCTATTCCTGGCACACTTCACCTGCCTTTGGTCCCATGATGACTGACTCAGTTGAGGTTTGCATGATTTCCTCCCCTTCAGTCCCTGCCACCAATCCTCTTACCCAAAGAAGTGAGTCAGATCCAGTAGAAGATAGGCAGGGCCTTAGAAGAAACTCTGGAGCTGATTCTCAAGGGGAGGGTGGAATCTCATTGTCTCCCTTTAGGTTTTATGCTTTATTACATTCAAAGTTAGTATGGCTCCCTGAGTGATTCCTTAGGTTAAGAAACTGCTACTCAGGCTCCATGGAACCATATCTCACTTTTCTAGAGAGACTTGAGGTGTAAAATGTCTGATCCAGTGTCACCACCAGTCTAAGGGAAAGGGGAATTTCCAAGTTCAGGAGCTTCCTCCTCTGTCCTCTTGTGCCCTCCTCCATCATTTCTTCTCCTTATGGCTTCCCTACTCTACCCTACTTGCCTTTTCTTTTCTCTTCTCTTTCTATTCTCAGAGCCTTATAAAAGATTCAGCTTTAACTGTGGCCTCACACCTTTGTGGGCCATGTACTGGGTCTTAATGTTAGGAAAGGGGGCCCACAAGTTGAATATAACCAGAAATATCTCTCTGCAGCTCCATTAAAATGGTTTCCAACACACTCAGTCTGCTCAATCAGCTTCAAGTACTGATCCAGCTCATTGCTTAGAGGTTTTGCTTGCATAAGAATGGGGTAGATTTCACCACATCCCATTTTATCTCTGAGACCTTAGTAAGTGTAAACACATTAATCAGTCAATCAAAGGGCCTTAGATTAAATTTAAAAAAAAACTTCCCTACACCCCAGCAATAATTTGAAAATTATCAATTAAATTGAGAAGAGAGTAAATTTCAGAAGGAACAGTCTGGAGGGGAAGAAGTCCCTGATTACTCCTCCCTCATCTTTGATCAGTTTTGAAGGGTCTTGATTTTATGTCTTCCACAATGTGTTCTAAGCAGGAAAGCATCTGGTGGGATGATCAGCAACATCAGGAGCCAAGGACAGACTGAGCTTATAACTTTACATGGGACCTAACAGGCTTATATCCAGAAGAAATAAAAAAAATGGAAAAAGTCCCACATGTTCCAAAATATTCATAGCACCTCTTTTTATAATGGTAAAGAATTGGAAATTGAGTGGATGCCCATCATTCAGGTAATGGCTGAACAAATTATGGTATATAAATGTTATGGAGTACTATTGTTCTATAAGAAACCATGAATTTCCAGACTCTAGAGAAGCATGGAAGAAATTACAAGAACTGATGCTGAGCAAAGGGAGCAGAACCAAGGGAGCATTGTCCACATTAACAACAACATTGTGAGTTGATCAACTTTGATGGTTGTAGCTCCTCTCAGCAGTTCAGAGAGCCGGGGCAACACTGAGAGACCTGTTATGGACAATGTTATATACATCCAGATGAAGAACAACAAAACAAAACAAAATCCCCCCTAAAAAAAATCCTACAGAACCTGAATGAACACTAGGTTCACGTTTTTTAAAATTTCTCATTTTTTTCCTTCCTATTTCATGGTTTTCTTATTTTTTTTCCCCCTTAGTTCTAATTCCTCATACAGAACATGGCTAATCTGTAAATATGTTAGGCAAAAATGTATATGTACAATGTTCACCAGACTGTTCACCACTGAGGGAATGGGAGTGGGAAAGGAACAAGGAAGTAAATTATGTAACTTATAAATATGCATGTGCATATGCCTGTGGATGAATGTTGAAAAACTCTCATAACATACAACTGGAAAAATAAAATAAATTATCAATTAAAAGAAGAGACCTAGCAAAGAGAACTCCTCCTACATCTAAAGGGCAATTCTTGAGGAACCCATGGAAAGAAGAAAAGAACGGCTAGCAACCAGGAACTGTGAGTTTTTCATTTGCCATGTATGCTCACTACTCTTAGGCTCATATTCCCACAAACACTATGAACTAGTGGGAGAGTATCACAAACTATTGTGGTACAATCTTTTAATCCCAGCTTGGTAAATACTCTTTTCTAAACTGATAGTGGGAGTGTACTTGTCAGGGTTCAAAGCAATGCCATGAAAGAAGACCACTCTACTGCCTTCATTAGGGGTGCTCCTAGAAGTAAACGAAGGAGATCCCACCTCTAGAAACCTCTAGGAACCCAACTTGTCTTCTTCAATCACAAAGGATAACTACTACTAGGAACCTAACTCATTCATGAAAGTAGGCGTTGAGATGAGGTTGACAGACTCAAACATGGAGAACATCTGCCCAAAACATAAATGTCCCATCTTCCTACCATCTGCAAATATAAACAAATATAAATCTGGGGATCCTATAGATGGGAAAACTCTCACTTTGATGGGGGGTTACTGCCCATCATCCAGGGAGTAGGAAAGAGCTTGCTTCTCATAGCTCTCCTGGAGAGGGAAAGAGAGAGCTCAGAAGGATGTGGACCAAGAGTCCAGAGAGAGGATAGGCTTTCCAATCTTTAATCGAGGGTCCATCTGAATAGATTAGTTCTACAAATCCATCTCAATGGCCTCCCACAAATTATACTATAAAATTAGATTTGATCCTGGGGGAAGAAGTACCAAGTATCCAACCTGATACCAGAAAGTTGAACCTTGGTCTCTATCTCCATTATCTAGCAGGCTGCCTCGCATTGAATTGTGCTATGAAAGACTTGTTGGTGGGCAAACTGATCAAAAGATTAATTTCTAAGGCTAGGCATGTGGCCAATCATCACCAGGGGCTCAGATGAAAGGGTGGTCCTGGGACAAAAGAGGAGGAGGAGTTCCCAACTTCTAAGCAGGAACTGAAGGGAAGAGGAGAGCTTTCCCAGATCTCTGATCCTGGCAAGATTCTCTTCTAAGATTCTCTTCTAATGGAGGTCAAAAGCACCACTGCTTGCCTTCCAGCTGTAAATCCTATGACTCCATTGCCCCTCTCCAGAGCAAGGGCTCTCCTCTTTTCTTGATCTTGCATTCCCCCTTGTAGAGTAATGAAAAGGCAGATGGTCCCTAAACAATGGCTACTGGGAAAAGGCCAATAGACACAGTCAGAATGTACTAGTACTCTGAGTCATCTCAAACAGAAATGGGAACCTGACTGCAGGGTTGGAGCAGTGCTCCCCAAGGCTTGCTCCTCAAGTTCAACTAGGACTCTGGCAGACCAGGACAAGGAAGGGGATGATCTTTGACTCTCTGCCTTGGTAACCGCAACCATTGGTCCTTCATCTTAAGGGCAGCCCCCCCCCCCCCCCCCCCGCCAACAGTGAAAATCATCCCCCATTGTGTGCCAAGGAGTGCCTCTTACTTCTATAGGAGGAGACTAAGTCTGGGTCTGTCTCACTCCTACAAAGTTCAACAGACTGATCAGGGAGAACACATAAATCTGGTATTTTTATTACTGACTAGAATTCTAGTCCTGAGGGAGGAGGCATGTGAGCAAGCAAACACAGACACCCACTTTACCAGCCTCCATCCCAGAGTGCTTGGATACACTGTTTCCAGCTTCATTAACCCCCTAATAATTACACTAATTACCCCATCTCTACAGAGAGACACACATGCAAAATACCAAACTCAGCTCACCACTTACAATGGGAGACAATACATCTCTATGGCATACATGGCCATTAAGTCCTGAAATATTTAAGCCAAACAGAGTTAGTGCTGGCTGAATGACATTTGGCTCAGAGTTCAGCTTCTGGGGGTGGGCTTCTTTAGCTCAGGAGAAAAGTGTGGAATATTACTTCCCTAAAGCTCAGCACTACATAGGTATTGAACTCCTGGGCCTCTCTGGGAGGGCAGAGCAGAGTGATTGAGTGACAGGATCCTCAGAAGAGTCTGACAGAAGTACTTGGGGAGACAGACAGGGAACTGAGGACACAGAAGGCAAGGGGATGAGCCTTTGAATTCTAGGAGAGGTTGCTGGGCTCTCCCACTGACCATCTTGACCATCATCCATAACCTCTGCCCTAGTCAGACTAGACTGGAGCATTGCATTTTAGGAAGGACATAGAGAGGCTGAAGAACACAAAGAGAGGAGCCATCAGGAGTCCATGTAAAAGAGGGGGGAGTGGGTGAAGGAATAGAGGCACTTAGCTTAGAAAGTGGAGGGCTCTGGGGAACACAATAGCAACCTTTAAATACCTGAAGGACTATTATATAGAAGAGGGATGACCCTTGTTGTGCTCAGTCCCTGAGGAAAATAAGGGGGAATTAGTGTCAAATTCAAGAGACATGTCAGGAAGAAATCCTAACAATGAGACTTGGTCTGAAGTGGAACAGTCTATCTTGGGAGGTGGAAGACAACCCCTCTTGGGGTGGGGAACTGGGAGATCCCTTGGCATCTATGATATCAAAAGATGCCTGGTCAAGCCGGGACTGGATTTAAGGCCTTTCAAGGGAAGCTGGGAGTTGCAGTGGTTAGAGTACAGGACCTGGAGTCAGGAATGCAAGTCTGACCTCAGACACTTTCTAGCTGCAGGACCTTGGGCAAATTACTTCACCCTTCATGCTTCAGTTTTCTGATCTGTACAATGGTCTAGAGAAGGAAATGGTCAACTACTCCAGGTTCTTTTTCAAGGAAAACCCCAAACTGGGTCACAAGGAGTAAATATGACTGAAAATTGACTCCCTCAAGTCTATCTGATCAATCCTCTTGGCAAAACAACAACAAATTCCCTTCTAACTCCCAGATTCTGTGATTCCTTGTCACGTAACTTAGAAACAGAGATGAAGTTTACTTGACTTAACTTCTTCTTGCTGAAGCCTTGCTAACCCTCTGTGAGCATCACTTTCCTATCCAGGTGTTCTGAAGCATCCTGTTAATGATGCCTGCGAGGATGTGGGGCATCAATGTGGGCCCTACACTCCAAGAGGAGAGAATATGTGTTTGGCTGCCCCAGAGGAGCAGAGAGAAACAAAGTTTGAACACTTACAATTAGTTATGGAAACTGACCTTTGAACTCTGGCAGAAAGCCAATTGTGTTGTGGAGAGGAGTTTGATCTATGTGATTCTAATGGTCCCCACATATACTTCTATTACTGACTGGTCTGAACATAAGCTGAGCTTTTTCCAAAGCACACGTTGGGTGCCGCATAATGGGACCCATGATGGTGTTTTCAGGACCATAGACAGAGTCAGACTTTAAGGCGAAAGGAGGAAGATAACCAAGGGCTCTCTCCCTCCCTTTCTTTCTTCTCTCTCACTTCTTTCCCCTCTCTGTCTCTCTCCTTATAAATCCACTAAATTGATAAACTTTTGTCATTTCTATCTCCACTACATCTCTCAAATCCAGACCCTCCTCCCTTTTTACACAGTCACCATCTTAGTTCAGGTCTTCATTTGTCCTTATCTATATCACTGCATAGCAGCTTGATGAGTCTCCCTGACTCAGTCTTCCCCTTTCCAATCCATTGAACTCTTAGCCACTGAAATGACATTTCCTATAACCAACATTTGATCAGGTGACTCCCCTAAACAACTAGTTCTAGTGATTTCCCTATCTCCTTTATAATAAAAGTACAAACCCCTGTTTAGCTGTTCAAACATGACCCTAACTTACCTTTCCACTTTCAATGACTATTTCTTATTTTCCTGCACTCTAGAATCCAACCAAATTGTCCTCTCTTTTTTCCCATCTCCCTCCTGCCTGACTTTGCCTGGGCTGTCCCATCTTCCTGGAACATCTGGAAGGCACTCCTTCCTCAAGTCTGTCTGACCAACCCTTTTTTCCCAAGAATTAGCTCAGGCTCTCCCTTCTGTACCCCAGTCTTCCCTGATCCCCCCAATCCTCCTGCCTTTCATCATTACTTGTGTGGATTACTTTGGGCAATAATGATCATTCTGCTTATTCTGCACATCCATTTCCTCAAAGTCTACTCTGTTAAAATGTCAGCTTCTGCTTTCCCTCTTCCACCGCCGCCGCGCCTGCACTCGGCCCCTCGGCCTCCGACATGCAGAACGACGCCGGCCAGTTCGTGGACCTTTACGTGCCGCGGGAATGCTCTGCCAGCAACAGGATCATCGGGGCCAAGGACCACGCGTCCATCCAGATGAACGTGGCCGAGGTTGACAAGGTCACCGGCAGATTCAATGGCCAGTTTAAAACATATGCAATTTGTGGAGCAATTCGTAGAATGGGACAATCTGATGACTCTATTCTCCGCCTGGCAAAAAATGATGGTATTGTTTCAAAGAACTTCTAATTGAAGAAATCTTGTGGAATGTTTTAATAAATCAGAAAAACAGAAAAAAAATGTCAACTTCTTATGACTAAGGACTGCTTCCTTCTTTGTATTCTTGGAGCCTAGCACAGTGTCTCTTGCATAGTGGCGCTTAAAAAATGCTCATTGATTATTGAATTGATTTCTTTGTCTTTATTGTCTTCATTCTCTTCCACATCTCTAGGACAGACAAAAGGGCATAACCAGCTGTGTGCATGTTTGCAGCAAAGTCCAATGTTTCAAAAACTTTTATTAAGAACTTAGAATACTCAACAGCTAGCAATGGATAGAGTTCCAGGCCTAGAATCAGAAAGATCTAAGCTCAAGTCTGGCCTTAAACACTTGCTAACTGTGCGACTCTGGCAAGTCACTTAACCTCTGCTTGCATTAATCCACTGGAAAACGAAATAGAAAAGCATTGGTTCAAGGGGTCATGCATGGTCAGAATGATGGAAAAACAATTATGGCCTAAGCTCTAAGAATACAAATACAAGCAGAAAGAAAATCATCCTCTTCCCTCAAGGAGTTTATATTCTATTAGGGAAATACAATACATAAAATGTAGGGGGAAGGAGGGAAAAGCATGGAGGTGGGAAACCTTACAAAGGGGCAGGGTAGAGAAAATCCGGTAAGAAGTGCAGCTTGTAGAGGACTACAGATATCCTCTTTACAGTGGAGGTTCAGGGAGGAAACAACTAATCCAAGACCACAGGGGGGAGAGTGGGTGAGAAATAAGAGAACTCCAAGGGAAGAGTGAATTTCTAAGGGAAAGAGGTTTCTAGGGCATTCATGATAGAGACAACCTAGGAAAATCAGGATTATTAAAAAAAAACCCCGATTTCCTATGACTCCAAAAGATGACGTTTTTTGACAGCAAAAACAGGGATTCCTAAATACCCTGACCCTCAAATTGCTGAACAGATTGGCTTCAATGAATAGGATTCATCAAACCTTTCATGTTATTTAGCTAGAAGGTCAAATACATCAACTCCATTTGACAGATGTGAGAGGCTGTGTCTCTAAAGGAAAGAAGAATAATATTAATATTTAAAACCAGACCCTGACCACTAAATTCATTTACAAAAAACATACAGAATGGGAAGAGTTGCTCCAGTTTAAGGCAGCCCTTCCTTCCTTCCTTCCTTCCTTCCTTCCTTCCTTCCTTCCTTCCTTCCTTCCTTCCTCCCTCCCTCCCTCCCTCCCTTCCTCCTCCCTCCCTTCCTCCCTCCCTCCCTTCCTTCCTTCTGCCTCCCTCCCTCTTGTTCTTCCTTCTTCCTTCCCTTCTTCCTTCCTTCCTTTCTTCCTTCCTTTCTCTATTACTTCTCCCTCTCTCCTTCACTCCATTCTTTGCTTCCTTCAGGGCTAGGTGAGTCACCAGCAGTCTACAGATGATGCAATGGAGACCCAGATGGTGTTCAAGCAGGCAGCCAATCTCAGAAATTAGTATCCTGACAGACACTGGGAAGTCCTGGGGTGGACAATAGTGCAGGGACTCATTTCCTGCTATGGTAGAGGGAGGGGGATCCAGGCCTTAGCTTGATGAATAAATCTTCAAGAAAAATGAGTGTGCAGAAGAGTTTCCTCTGGAGAATGGTAATGACAAAACAGTAATGAATTAGAATGTTTCTTGGTTATGTGTTAGAAAATTAGCAACAAGCTCACGTTAATTGAAATTCAGTTCCTTGTATGTATCAATTCCCTCTGATCCTTCTGGGTCTCATGGAAGTGAGAGAGACACAGAGCCACAGATTAATCCAAACATTGGCAGTAACAAAGATAAATTAAGGTTTGAGAGCCCACAC